>NC_143067.1:20461515-20764545 GCF_052426305.1 Pelodiscus sinensis | reverse complement strand
AGACTCACTGGTATCACGCAGGCCTCATTAAATAGTTGTCACAAACGGTGTAACCAAAAAATGCTATTTCAATTCTTTCTCCAGTGCTTGAAGACACCTGACATGCACATTTCATATATGTTCATGAATCTTAAGTTATGCTCCCTTATAGTACTAAAACTGTTGATATCCTGAAGAATCAGTGTTTTATGTTGTTTATTTGAATTAACAGTGGGCCTAGAAGTCCCCATCACAGACCAAGTCCTCATTTTGTTGAGTGCTGTACAAAGACAGACAGCAAAGACAAGATAGTTCCCTTACCCCAAAAGCTTGCAAAATCAGCAAAATGCATGTTGTTTGCCCCGTGCTTTTGGAAAAAGGGTCCTGGGTTCTTTAATGACCAAAAGTAGTAGGGTTTATTTGCATCTCTTCCAGAAGATGACTAATCCAGCAACATAATGCCACAAAACACTGTACATTAGCACAAGCCCAGAATCACCCACACTACGTCCTCCAGCACTTACAAGACTCCCTCCCCCGCAAATTAGTCCTTTAACCAGTCATTAAAAGGGCAACATTTTTGTTATTACTTGAATATTTGTAGTAGCTTGAGGTTCCACTTAGGATCAGAGTCCCATTGTGCTAGGTAATACACAAGTATATAATATAACATGGACCCCCACAGCTGAGTTGCTACCCTTTGCATTCTATCTCACTTCCTTTTCTCTTTAGTCTTGGGTCTATCACTTTTCCCTTGGCATGAAGTAAAGCTAGGGTGTGAATCATGCTGTAAGCAAAACACAGTTGTTTTGGATAGGCCCAAATCAGGGAGAGGGTCCAGCCAAGTTTAAGAGATTTTTAAGGAGATGTTTTGGATTTGGATATAATTAAATATGAATTATTCTCAGTACACTCCCTTGCCAGAATCATTCTTTCACCTTCAATTCTTAATCTAAGTTAAATCCATAATAGTCTCTTCTTTCATTAATACCTTTTCACATGAGCATTTCAAGAACTTAACATTTGGGGTGACAGATGGGATGGCATAGAATTTGCCTCTGGGAAAGGGGCCATATTGCACAAACTCTACCCTTGTCTGCTGCAGAAATGATTAACTTTTAAAGATGATACCATTTGGTGTGTTTTATTAGTTGTTTACCCTATGAACGAATATCTTAACAGTCTTATCTTCCATGTAGCAACTCTGATCCTGAAGGAACCTAAAGCACCTAACAAGTAATAAATAATATACAGGCATGGCATCATACCCCTAAAATGCAGCTACTTCTGTGGCTAAACACAACCCATTCAACAGCAGCAACACTACTAAATAACATGAAGAACTTTTTTGTATCCAATTGAAATGTCACAGAGTAGCCTGCTATTGAGACTGTGGGAGATTTGACATTGATTTCAGTGGGGGAAGGGTTGGGCTCTTGTATAGCAAATGTTTATAACTGGCAGGAGGGAGCACAGACTGGTGAGTAAATAAGTCCTGAGCTCTAAGCCCTGCTCTACCAATCGCTTGCTGTGTGGCCTTGGGAAAATCACTTAATCTCTCTGTTTCCCCCAGCGATAAAAACAGGGATCATTATTTATCTGATTCCAAAGGATGGTAGGAGGATTAATTATATCATATGTGTACAGTGTCCTGAACATGTAAAGTGCTACATAAGTGGCATTTTGCAGTGCCACAGGCAAATGTTGCCAGAGAACTATCTTTGCCTATCATATTGATAGGAAGAAGAAGAAGAAACAGTAGTCACTTAGTCAAATGAGACCGAGAGCAGCATCTGTTTCTGGGAGATATGAGTAGCACTGCTGATTTGACAGCAATGGAGTGCACTTGTGCATTATTTTTACTTGAGAAATCAGGAGACTGAACAGCGTGGTTTTCTGATTTTATTGATAGATAGCTTCCTGACAGCATGTTGTCTAGCGCCTTTGTCAGCCAGAGCAGGCTGGAGGATTTGTAGAAGATGATTTGAAATGCCTTTCTAGATGTCACCGAAATATCACTTTTGTTCTGTTGTGTGGGATTTTGGTTTTAGTGGAACTGTAGATAAACCAAAGGTGAACAAAAGAAGGATTTGAAAAGGCCCAAATCCAGCTTTACTTTTTGCTGGCTCCCAACATGTTTTTTTAAACAGATAACCTGCAAAAATCAGCTATGAATATGAAATATACAACTATAATTGTGCTTTTAAAGAGTGAGTTTCTAAGCTGCTAACTCAATAGCAAATATCCATCTGAGAAGAAAACCAGACTGAACAAAAGTTGAATGTAGCTAAGCTAACACACTTTTATGGAGGTTATTGTACTTATCCATATTTGAATTTAATTCATACACATGCATTAAATCTATTTATTTAATTTGTTTTGCTAACTCACAAAGTAGCTGGGAGAAAAATTGCTTTCTCTCCTAAGAAGAGGTTAATTTTATTTTATTCTTTCTTTTGCTAAGTTTTGTAATAATTATTAACAAAATATTTGCGCTCTCCCTTTCTGACGTGTATTTAGGAGAGTAACTCTATTGATTACAGTGGAGTTGTGCTTGCATACGTCTTGATGAAACTGGCCTTCCATGTTGCAAACTCTTTCCAAAACAGTCTCTAATGTCCCCATTAACCTCAGTTGACGCCACTACTTCAAAATTTAACAAGCATCGAACTCTAATCTTAGCTACTCTTGACTTTACACTTGTATCTATCATTTTCAGTGCAGTTACTTCATACTTACCCTACAGTAAGTGAGACATGCCTCCAGGAAGGTCTTAACTAGTTTGTAATTCCACATATAAACTAAGCACAAGGGCAATCACAAGCTTGTAGCCTCCACTTAAGCCAGGCGTAATGCAGCTTTTCTTTTTCCACAGTTCTCTCTGTACCAGGAGAGGTGTCTGAAAACTGCCTTCTTATTAGACTCTTAGAAGGCCTAGGATTGCACTACTAAAATGAATAGATTCTAGAACTCTATTTTGAGTGGAATGAGGAGTACAGCTAGTTTGGATTAGGAAACCTAATCCGAACTAGCTAGTTCGTGTCGCGTGTAGCCGCGCGGCACGGGGTTCGAACTAGCCGGCATTTAAAAATGGCACCGGCCGGCTTTATGCAAATGAAGCCCGGGAAATTCAAATCCCGGGCTTCATTTGCAATTGCGGATGACTACATTACCCCCGCTAGTTCGAACTAGCGGGGTAGTGTAGACATACCCTAAGAAATTTATTATTTCCAATCCCTGGTGTTCAAAAACCATAAAACAGCCTCAAATAAGAGGTTGGTTTAAAAACCAGGATATCTTACTCTGGGATGAAAGTAACTTAAATTTCTTACAGCTACTGTCCTATCACAACCTCCCCACCCCTTCGAGGAACCTGGGGGATAGGGTGGCGATACAACAGTACCTGTAAGAAATTTAAGTGTGGGGTGGAGTGTGGGGGACTCTGGGCAGAGGGGTGGGGTGTGTGGAGGGTACAGGAGTTAGGTTAGGGGGCTGGGGATGTAGGAGACAGGATTGGAGTGTGGGGGGTTCAGAGTTGGGATGTAGGAAAGTCTCAGAGGAAGGGGTTAGGAGGTTCAGAGCATAGGATGTGGGGGAGCAGGATTCAGTACAGGGGGCTGAGGGCTGGGGTTAAGAAGTGTAGGGGTGACTGTGCGGGGCCAAGGGGTCCATTTCAGGGGGTGGGGGAGTGACAGCTGCCCTTACCTGGTTGCTGTGTGTTCATGGTGATGCTTACTGGGTAACTGGTTACTTGTTCACATCCCTATTTCAGACTGACCTTTCCTGCAGGAGCACATCCTCTCACCTTCTCTCTCGGTCACACTGGGGGACAGAGCCATGACTAGGTAAGCAAAGAATGACAAGAGCCTGTGACTAGGCTGAGGTACCATTCAGCGTAAATCAAATGTACTTCCCTTGAAGCCAATGGAGCTTCATCTCTATAAATGAGAGTATAAGCAAGGTCCTGCTGTTTTCTTTTGATTAAAGTCAGAGTCACTGAGAAAACATTCCTATTTATATCAGCTAATATAAAGGGCAACGAGAACTTCACCTAGGAGTTGTATAATCCTAGAATGTATCTGCCTACTCTGGTGTGTGTGTATCTTCTTGGAAGCATCTGGCACTGACCACTGCTGGAGACAGGATACTGGACTAGATGGCCATAATGTCTAATTCAGTATTGTGATTCCTATGTCTGTGTGCCCATGACTGTCCTTTTCACCCTAATTTCCTCCAAGCCCTCTTATTTGAATGCCACTTCTAACTCCATTGTGCTATCCCTGTCATTCACTGTCTTAAACAGCATAAGTTCCAAATGATTCCGTTCTCAATTTGGAAGCAAAGTGTAATCATTAACCTGTGCCATACAGAGATGATTTATCTTTTAGAAGAGCTAAGATTTTTAGACCATCAATTTTTATTCTGGCCAGGACAAGGAGCAAATTCCAGGTAGATCCAGGAAAACAAATGTAAAATCTTTCTCCCACTATCTCATCTTTAAATCCTCTTGCACTTGTTGCAGCTTTACAATGTAATGAACTCATTGTCTTGTTCTTTTTAGAAAGAATTGCAATCACTTTGAAATGATTACATATTTTTTCTTTATTGGAAGATTATAATGCTTTTTAATATCACTTTAATTGAGGACCCAGATCGTGATTTAAATAATGATTATCCCATCTTCATATTTTCCATTTTCCTCACATAAAATCCTCCATTAATGACAGAAGATCAGATCTCATCCTATAAGAAGAGGGTTTATCAAAGAGAGGCTGTGGTTTGGGGGTATCACAATCTGCAGCAGGTGATTATTCAAAATTCTATTAAGCATGCAATTTCAGGGCATGCTTCACACTCCCAAGCAAAGAATAAGCACTAGAGAAGAAAATCTTTTGTATCATGCACAGAAAAAGGTCCCTGAGAGAATTACCCTATATGCTTAGTGTTATCTATGCTGATCAGCTGATTGAATTTCATTGGTTATGTCTACATTGCTCTGATAATTCCTGGCAAGATACAGAAAGTGATTTCCTTTTGACCAGTTCTTTGTGAGGGGTTATATTTCAAATAAACATTTTTAATTTGTTCAAGTAATCTTTGAAAAAAATCTTTAAGTTTAGGATGGGTTACGATGCTAGTGATTCCACAGATCCTCCTTAAAATACCCCCCTCCCCTTTTATGCGAATTGATAATGAAATACAGGCCATTTTCTAAATGTATATACATTTCTTCCAAAAATGAATTTTCTCATTGACCATGAAGTCCTTGGAACTTCATGTGGAAATGGGACTCCATCCCCATCTATGATGGGTTAGGATTTGGACCTGTGACGGAGTGTATCAACCTCATATTGGGCCCAAAGGCATTAACCTAGCTAAGCTGCCTGAGGAGACCACACCTCCACAGCCTTGCTGGGCATGCTCCAACTGACGATTGGCTATAAAGGCCTCTGGAACGGCTTAGTCAGGACTAACTGCCACCAGGGAAGGAGGTGCTGCACAAGCTCCAGGAGAGGAAGCACAGGTGGGCCAAACAGCAGTAGTCAGGCCGAGAGGGACTGCAGTAGAAGCCTCTGGATCAGAGAGAGAAGATGGAGAGGCGTTCCTACAGGATACGGGTAGGAAGTAGCTCGGGGGGGAGAATTGTTCCCCGAGAGCTCAGCATGTTGCAATGAGATTCCCCGCTGAACTGGCAGTGGACCGCTCCACTGCTGACAGGGCACTGGGCTGGGATCCAGTGGAGAGAGAGGGCCCAGGTCTCCCTACCCCCACACAAGGGGGAGTTTTGTCTATTGTCTATTGACTCTAAGGCTGCTGGGCCGTACTGTATCTAGACCAGTGGTCCCTAATGTGGTGCCCGTGGGCACTATGGCACCCGCCGGGGCATTTATGTGCACCCGCCTAGTGACCAGGGCCGGCTGGAGCCATTCTTGCACGCCGAGCCCCGGGCGCCCGGCGCATGTGCAGTGCCGCCCCCAGGCATGTGGCACATGCGTGACCCCGCCCCCGGGTGCCTGGCAGCCCCAAAAGGTTAGGAACCACTGGTCACTGGGCCATACTACCCTGAACATAGGGGGATTGCATATTGACTCTGTGGCCACTGGACTGAACTGTGTATAAACTCTGGGGCCACTGGGTCATACTACCCTGAAGAGGCAGATGGGGGGGGGGGGGGGGAAAGGAGCATTTTGTCTCTGTAGTAACTAGGTCATACTGTCCTGAATGCAGGCTGCAGTACATAGACTCTGTTAGACCACTCTATTCCAAGAGGGAGTTTGGGGAGCCTCCAAGGGCCTATCACTGTCTTCAATGGTGGATGGGAAGGCACCCCTCAATAGGACCCTACGCTCTATATCACAGGGGTTTCTTATACTTGTGGCACATGGGAGTTGGCCTTTTTCATGTAGCAATTACTAACTTTTGATAGTAACACTGCATTATTATTTTTGCAGCAGCCAAACATTTGAAGGCATTTTAAAGAACAAGTTAAAGGACAGGATTGCTGTCCTGAAGCACTTACAGTCTAAGGCCCAGTTGTGAAAAACAATGTACATGAAGAGTTTAATGAATTTTAGTGGGAGCTCAGCATGGTGCAGGACTCTGTTCAATGGGTCATTGTTTCGGGAAGAGGGACTGCTTTGGTATGCAGTTCAAGGAGTGATGATAGCTACCAGACTATGAGGAGAAAAAAGCCAGGGAGATATTAAGTTGCAGTACTAAGATAATGTGGAGCCTCTTAATAGTAATGGTGAGTAAACTGAAAGGGTTAAAACTGATGGGCTCAGTTGTAACATGCCTTCCAGGAGATCAAAGGGCTATGAGCACCTTCTTATTTCCCTGCCTTTCCTCATTGCTTGGTGGGTGCTAGGGAAGAGTAGTTGCTGCTAAGTTTCTATAGGTACAGGTAAGCAGGTGGTGGCTGGATCATTGACTGCTCCCTGTGTGCCTACAAACATAGCTGAGCCAACGTGGAGGGTGAAGTAAGTGGCATCATTTAAAGAATTCATGCAGTTTATTCCCTTTCTCGACTCCTGCCCCAAAAAAGGTGGAATCAGGACCTGAATTGTGAGAGTGCTCTGCTCTAGAAGTAATGCAGCTGCATGCAGCCTCTTACTCTGCTTGAATTTGCAAGGTGTCAATCAATCCAACTCCAAATAAATAGCAGGCTAAGAATCAAGTCACATTTGTTCTTCATTTTTCCCCTTTCGTTAGATCCATCATTGGGGGAGGGTGTTTGAAAGAAACGTCCCTTCTGTTTGAAAAAGTATTTTGTGCCCCCTGTGCTCTCGGCTGCTGTGACACAGTTATTTCCAGAGCTATGCAGACATTAATCTGTGATACTGGTGCACAAAGATGTGTTGGCTTGCAAAGACATTCAGAAGATGATGATGTTGCTAAATCAAAATAGCCATGCCAATTTCGACTTCGTTTGAACATAGAGAGAAAACATCTGTTCCTAATGGAAAAAAGCCAAAATCAGTCTGGGGACGGAGAATTATGACATTTTTAAGCCTCTTAACTGGGCGCAAAACAGTAATTAGAAAAAATTCTACACAGATATACCCTGTGGTTTTTCTTTTTATGTCCCCATCTGCTTCCATGTTCTGATCTTTCCTTTTATCCTCTTCCTGCATTCTCACTCCATGAGTTTGTCCCTTCTGTCTTCGTTACTACCACTTCATCAACTCTGGTACCAGTCTAGCCACCACAATGATTTCCTAAAATTAAAAAAAAAAGCTTAGAACCTCCCTTCCACTCTGTCTGCAACCACAAGAGCACATGCTATTCTCAACTGCTTATGACTTCCTTGACTGCGGTTCCCACCTACTCTCACACCTTCTGATTCGAATGTTTTTACAAAGTACGCTACTACTACAGCTGTAATGCTTCATGAATAATGTGTTTGTATAATGGAACTGTAGTGAATAGAAACTATATAGCAATTACTTACTGTGTTTTCTGCATCTTAGTATTGACTGTGGAGACTTTCACCTTTGTGCTCATTATCTTTATAAAACCTTTCCAGGATAATGTACCTGGTGCAACTGGAGCAGTGGTATGCCACTGTATGTATATGGTTATTTGTGTAGTAATATGGCTTGGACTTTTGTTCATAGCAATTAAGGTATGCACAGGTTCTAGTAATTGAGTTTACATTTCTTCTGGCCATGCTGTGATAAATAAGGGTGCATCTACACAATGGTGCTAACTGGAAGTAAGCTACACAATTTGAGCTATGCAAATGGTGTAGCTTATTACGAGCTTTTTGAGATAGTTTATTTCAAAATTCAGTGTTGTCCACACAGTGCCAAATTTCAAAATAGGCTACTATTCTGACAAGTCCCTTAATCCTCATGGAACGAGGTTTATGGGATGTTGGAATAGCAAGCCTGCTATTTCGATTGCATTTTGAAATAACGGGCGTGCTGTTTAGATGTGGAAAACACCATTTTGGGATACTGGATATGTCCTGAAATAGCGCTGCTGTCTAGAAGTACCCTAACTCTGCTTTGGATCACTTTGATTGGAGGAGGTAGGGAGAAGTGAAAAAAATACCACAGACAGAATTTTTACTGATGAATTGGGCAGCTTAAAAAAAGTTTCATCACACTGGCAGCATTTCTGAATCTTTTACCACATGCACATTCAAGATAGGAAGGATGCTGAAGAGCATGCATAATAAGCCGCCACTCCCATGCAATGTGCAAGTATTTATTCTAATTTAAATAACATATCATGCAGTAGTGTAGAGCTCTTATTTGGGTGGAGGGCAGAGTGGTAAGTGATGATGCATATTTATTTGCAAATTGTCATAATCACTGGAGATCTTAAGATGGTCTAGATACTACTCATGGCCATGTACAGCATGAGACTGCATTGGTGGTGTTTCTCTGCAGTGGATGGATTCTCCTCTCACTCCTTCTTACATGAGCAAAACTCTTTTACTTGGGTTTTAGGTTTTCAGTGTTGAATCCATAGAAAGAAAAAGACAATGTGTGCCAATTTACTCTGAAAGGAAGAAACTTCTACTTCCCAGAGCTAGTATCTTGGCTGAGTGCTGGGCTCATTCAGGCTCTTTCTTGATGGGCAAAAAAGCATGTTAGTTCAAGCCAGCTATCTTAACATGACTGAAAAGCCTTCTCAAAGCGCAGACTAACATGTCTGAATCTGTGCTAGGTAGGGTCCTCCCTAGACCATAAGACAACCAGCCAATTCTGTTTGTGTTAGTTGTGGGTTTTTCAGATATGTTAAGTGAGCTAGACAGAGCTTTCATGATGGAGTTTTGTCTTTTTGTTCTTCAGGACAGAGCCCATGGGGATAAAGGGTATGAAGAAGACTTTTTCCACAGAAGCTATTCTTATCTGCTGGCTGGTGAATGTTTCAACCCCCAGTGCCATAGATGACTAAATTGTTCTGTATCATATGTCTATGTTTCTGAAATAATTTCATTGCATTGTCTTGAAAGTAGTCCTAAAATGCTTTCCTTGGGTGTCAGCTGGGAATATTTGACAGACATTACCTTCTAGAGGATCAGCAGACCAGAAAGGCTATCATGTTTTGTGTTACCAAAATAGCAAGGTCAAATAGAAGGCCATGATGCTACAGTTCACTGCACATGGGTCTATTAATGTACCTGTGCAGCACTCTGCTCAAGCTAATGAGGCACAGGAACAGAGGCAGCAGTGTGACTGTGCAGTGACAGGTAGGATTCAGGGTTAAGTAAGCACCCTCTGGGTAGTTTCCTACTCAACAACCTTGGCTAGCCAGCCATATTATACTCTCTTTCAGGATGATGAAATGGTAGGAATAAACTCTGGAATTTGAATTCATGGTGCCCTAATATAAGATATAAGAGGTAAAATAGACCTTTTAACAATGTCAATAAATACTTAGTCCCTGTACTAGAACTTGGATTTATGGGCACCAGTTATGGGCTCTGTGTTGATTCTATGCTTGCAAGTTAAGTCTAGATTTTCAACTTCTTAGCACTAACTGGGACTCCCATATGCAGATACTAAATACTTTTTGAACAACATGAGCATTGGATCTCTGTCACTGGTATAATCCTGGAATGACACTCTTAATTTCAAGTGGAGTTAGTCAGAATTCATACAAAGGCAGCATATGGCCTGTGGAGTTTACCCTTGAAATGTACTTATAAATTCCCGATAACAAGGCAAATTAAAATTGTATCAGTTTGCAGCTTTCTGGAAAATAACTGACCTTTAATGGCATTTGAATGTGCATTGTGGCAATATATCTCATTTTGTCTGAAGTACAACAAAGCCATTTATTTCAAGCCAAATCTCATTTTTCCTTTAAAAAAGTAGAACCCATTTTCCTCTTTGCTTAAGCTTAACCCTCTCTAGAGTCCCAAAGTATTAAGTAGCATGTTGATCCTCTACTTGTCTGTTGGTACTAGACCTAAGCTGGAGATACAGTCAGACCTTCTCAAAAGTGGCTTCTAACTCTGGGCGAGTTTTTCCTGTCCAGCCTGATTTATTTTGGCTTTGTCTACACTGCAGGGTTTTTGCACAAGAAGCTTTTTGCGGAAGAGATCTGTGCTTTTGCGCAAGAGAGCATCCACACTGCATGAACGCTTTTGTGTAAGAAAGCTCTGATTTCCATTAACAGAATGGCCATCAGAGCATCTGTGTTTTTTCTGTGCTCTTTTTGCAAAAGAAACCCCTGTAGTGTACACACACAGGAGCGGCCCAAGGCCAGCTGTGGCAGCTGGCGCACCGGGCGGAAGGCGCATTCGACGCCCCCACCTGGGCTATGTCTAGACTGCAGGCTTCTTTCGAAAAAGGCTCTTTCGAAAGCATCTTTCGAAAGAGCCTCTTTCGAAAGATCGCGTCTAGACTGCAGGCGGATCTTTCGAAAGAGCAATCCGCTTTTTTGAAAGAGAGCACCCAGCGAGTCTGGATGCTCTCTTTCGAGGAAGCCCTATTTACATTGAAGAACGCCTTCTTTCGAAAGAGGAACTTTCGAAAGAAGGCGTTCTTCCTTGTGAAACGAGGTTTACCGCCATCGAAAGAAAAGCCGCGTTCTTTCGAAATTATTTCGAAAGAACGCGGCTTGAGTCTGGACGCAGGGGAAGTTTTTTCGGGAAAAGGCTACTTTTCCCGAAAAAAACCCCTGAGTCTGGACACAGCCCTGCGCGGCTGTCAATAGCCATGACGTAATCACCGAGCACCCCGTGACGTCATCATTGGGCGCGCAGGCCAGCGGCGCCATAGGTGACCACCTAGTCTGCCTAGGCTCATGGGCCACCCCTGTGTCCACACCTGCCTTTTTGCGCAAGAGCTGTAGCGCAAAAAGGAGTTGTTTCTCGTGGGGAGAGGAATAACTCTACTGGCAAAAGCCCTCTGTCCTGTTGATTTACTTTTTTTGTGTGTGCGCGCAAGAACACACTTGAGCTGTGGATACTCCGTAGTATAGACATAGCCTTTCAGAGCATGCTGAATACCCACAGACTGAGCAGAAGTCAATGGCAGCTTTGGGTGCTGAGGCATTAAGGGGAACTTTTTCAAAAATGCATAAGTAACTTAGAGGTTGAAGTTCTATTTTCAAAAGTGACTCATTCCCACAAAGGAACATAGGTACCTAACTGCCACTTTAGGTGCCTGAATAAATCCAAAATGGGTAGCCTCAAAAATCCTGCTCACTTGCAGCCTAACCATGTAGGTACCTAAATCCCTCACTTAGGGTATGTCTAGACAGCAGTGCTATTTCAGGATACATCCAGTATCCGAAATAGCGTTTCCTGCATCTTAACAGCACACCCATTATTTCGAAATGCAATCGAAATAATGGGCTTGCTATGTCCCGGTAATCCACGTTCCACAGTGATTAAGGGACTTGTTGGAATAGCAGTCTATTTCGAAATTCATTGTTGAGTAGACCACTCCGAATTTTTAAATAGACTATCTTGAAATATGCTCGAAATAAGCTTTGAAATTTGCGTAGCTCAAATTGTGTAGCTTATTTCAAGCTAGTGCTGCTGTGTAGATGAACCCTGTGCTATGTTTCACCTGGTGCCTAAATGTCTGCCTCTGGGCATGTACACAACTACCTAACTCCTGACACTTTGGCACCTATGCCCAAGCAGCATCCTAAAACTACTCAGTGTCACTAGTCTCTTGCCCACGTGGCCTGACCTGGTTGGTGTGCTCTTAGCATGGGTACTATAGTAAAACTCCAATAGTCCGGCACTCCTGATAGTCCAGCATCAAAATGGCAAGAGCCTAGTGAGTGAGCTTCGGCAAAAAATGAGTCACAAGGTAACAGCGGCAGCAGCTGAACTGAGCAAAAAGGGTAAAAAAGGCTTAAACTAAAACATTACAGTATACTGTATACGGTATGTACAATAAAAAGGGTTAAGAACACTTTGTGTACAGTATATAATGTATACAGTGTATATATATATAACCAGTTTATAGTACCTCCTGATAGTCCGGCATATTTGATAATCCGGCACCACCTAGGTCCCATAGGTTCCGGATTATCGGAAGTCTACTGTAGTTCAAATCCACACAAAATGATGGTGCCCTTTGGCCAACAGTCTAATGGTTAGAGCACTCTCCACGGTCAAATCTCTACTCTGCCTGGCATGGAGCAGGGATTTGTACCCATGGCTCCCAACTCTCAGGTGAGTGCTCTAACCACTGGCTATGGGATAGGGTTTCTCTGCTAAAGCAGTTCCATTTTGCATGACTGAGGGTATGTCTACACTACCCCGCTAGTTCGAACTAGCGGGGGTAATGTAGTCATCCACAACTGCAAATGAAGCCCGGGATTTGAATTTCCCTGGCTTCATTTGCATAAAGCCGGCCGGCGCCATTTTTAAATGCCGGCTAGTTCGAACCCTGAGGAATGAGGAGTACAGCTAGTTCCGATTAGGAAGCCTAATCTGAACTAGCTACTCCGTGCCGCGTGTAGCCGTGCGGCACGGGGTTCGAACTAGCCGGCATTTAAAAATGGTGCCGGCGGCTTTATGCAAATGAAGCTCGGGAAATTCAAATCCCGGGCTTCATTTGCAATTGCGGATGACTACATTACCCCCGCTAGTTCGAACTAGCGGGGTAGTGTAGACATACCCAAAATGAATAGTCACTGGGACAGAAACTGTGTGAGAATGACTCTACAGCCCAGAGATTAGACCTCTTAGCACCAGCTCCAGAGAGGCCCAGGCTACTCCCAGCTTTTGAGGCCGGTAGCCATAATAAAAATAAAAAATGATGAGAGATGAAAACAAAATAAGGCACCAGAATGAGACATAATTTGAATGTTTTTATTTAACAAAAGCTTTTCTAAGTCAAAGTATCTAAATTTGACCTTGAGGCCCAGGCCAAATGCACCCTCTTCTCTCCCTCCCTGCCCCCCAGTTGGCCCTGCTCAGCCCTTCATAGGGAAGGGGTTGACAATATGGTGGCGGTTTGCCAGGGTTAGCTCATGAAGGGCCCCCACAGCTATATTTACCTTCCCGGCCATGGGTACCAGCAATCTCAGCCCCCATTGCCTGCAGATGGCTGTTCTTGGCCCGTGGGAGTTGTGGGAAGTGGCACGGAATTGGAGAGCGCTTCCTGCAGCTCCCAGGAACAGTGATTTGTGGAGGAGCTGTCATTGCCAGTACTTGCAGCTGTGAAGGTAAGCTCCTACCAGGAACTAACCCTGATGGACCAGATCAGGTTTGTGGGCTGGTATTTGCCCAACCCTGGTCTAGGACAATCCAAGTACAGGTCCCTGTTCTAATGAATATCTGAGTATTTTATGCATAGTGGAACAGCATCAACAAGAGAGTCTGAGAAAAGTCTTAGAGAACTTTAGAAACCAGTGATTGGGGCACTTCTCTGAAAGAGGGGGGACCTGGGTTCAAATCCTTGTCTACATCAGGTAAAGGAAGGATTTGAGCCTGGGTCTTTGATGGATGGGCTGAGTGCTCTAGCCACTGGGCTAAAAGCTATAAGGTAGATAGTGCCTGCTTTTTGGCAAGAAAAGTCTTAGTTGCCTAAAACTTTAGAATAGGGTTCATAGCTGTGAATCCTGTGAGCAGAGGGAGGTACCACCCTCAAACCTGGATTTAGGTGCTTTAAATCCCTTTGTGGAGTAGGGCTGATGATGAGCAACCTCCATGAAGCGATGTTGGCGAGAGAAGCTCTCTTGCTGACATAGGACTGTGCACATGGGCACATCTGTCAGTGTAAATGTTGCTGGGGGATGGTGTTAGTCACATCACCAAGCAACGTAAGTTATACAAGAAACGGTAGTATAGAGCTTATCACCATCTCCTGTGTGGGTCTCTCCCTCAGAAACATGTCTTTCATTGGAAGTCAATGGGACTAAATTTTCTTAATTGCTTATGAAAATGTGACCCTTGTATATATATAAATGAGCCCCCACAATGGGCCTGATCCAAAGACCATTGAGCCTGAGCTCAGGTCCCAAGCCCAAATGTCAACCCAGGAATTTTTAGCTCTAGAGCCTCACCACAAATCAGCTGATGTGGGACAGCGACAGCTGTGTGGTGACTCTTCCATTCCTGTGTAGATATTCCCTAGCTCCTGACTTCCATACTGTCTCTCTTCCATTGGCTTCATTTTGAATTCCTGAATCCTGGGACTAACCGTCCCAAGTTGAGCAAGTTGTCATTTATGTCTTAGGATAGGGAAACGTCCAGGGCTGTAATTCTGATTATTTTAGCTCACTCTCCCAATCTTAGTCTACATTGCATTCCTCTTTCGAGAGATGAATGCAAATGCAGCTGAGCGAAATTGCAAATGAAGCATGGATTTGAATTTCCCGTGCTTCATTTGCATAATCATGCCTAGGAATTATTTCGAAATACCCTATTTTGAAAAAAGAAATGCTGTCTAGATGCGTTTATTTAGAAAGAAACCCCTTCTATCGAAATTACCCTTAAACCTCATTTTATAAGGAGTAAATTCAAATCCACGCTTCGTTTACAATTTCGCTCAGCTGCATTTGCATTCCTCTCTCAAAAGAGGAATGCAGTGTAGACATACCTTTAGACATGAATGGTTTGTTGGGTTGAACAAAGTGGTCAGGTAGTAACTGAAGGACTATGCCAGGGATCCTGTTTCCTCAGTGCATAGTCCTATGGTAGGTCTTTGTATCATAGAATCATAGAACCGGAAGAGACCTCAGAAGGTCATCAAGTCCAGCCCCCTGCTCTAGGCAGGACCAATTCCACTAAATCAACCAAGCCAGGGCTTTGTCAAGCCGAGACTTAAACACCTCTAGGGATGGAGACTCCACTACTTCCCTAGGTAATCCATTCCAGTGCTTCACCACCCTCCTAGTGAAATAGTTTTTCCTAATATCCAACCTGGACCTCTCCCACCACAACTTGAGACCATTGCTCCTTGTTCTGCCATCTGTCACTACTGAGAACAGCCTCTCTCCATCCTCTTTGGAACCTCCCTTCAGGAAGTTGAAGGCTGCTATCAAATCCCCCCTCACTCTTCGCTTCTGCAGACTAAACAGACCCAAGTCCCTCAGCCTCTCCTCATAAGTCATATGCTCCAGCCCCCTAATCATTTTGGTTGCCCTCCGCTGGACCCTCTCCAATGCGTTCACATCCTTTTTGTAGTGGGGAGCCCAGAACTGGACACAATACTCCAGATGCGGCCTCACCAAAGCCGAATAAAGGGGAATGATGACATCTCTGGATCTGCTGGCAATGCTCCTCTTAATGCACCCTAATATGCCATTAGCCTTCTTGGCTACAAGGGCACACTGTTGACTCATATCTAGCTTCTCATCCACTGTAACCCCCAGGTCCTTTTCTGCAGAACTACTACTTAACCGGTTGGTCCCCAGCTTGTAACTATGCTTGGGATTCTTCCATCCCAAGTGCAGGACTCTACACTTGTCCTTGTTGAACCTCATCAGATTTCTTGTGGCCCAATCCTCCAATTTGTCTAAGTCATTCTGTACCCTATCTCTGCCCTTAAGCGTATCTACCTCTCCCCCCAGCTTAGTGTCATCCGCAAACTTGCTGAGGGTGCAATCAATCCCCTCATCCAGATCATTAATAAAGATATTGAACAAAACCGGTCCTAGAACCGAACCTTGGGGCACTCCACTAGAAACTGACCGCCATCCTGACATCGAGCCATTGATCACTACCCACTGGGCCCGGCCTTCTAGCCATCTTTCTATCCATCTTACCGTCCATTTATCCAATCCACAATCCCTTAACTTGCTGGCAAGAATATTGTGGGAGACCATATCAAAAGCCTTGCTAAAGTCAAGGTATATAACATCCACTAACTTCCCCATGTCCACCGAGCCAGTTACCTCATCATAGAAGCTAATCAGATTGGTCAGGCATGACTTGCCCTTTGTGAATCCATGCTGACTATTCCTAATCACTTTCCTCTCATCCAAGTGCCTCAATATGGATTCCTTAAGAATCCTTTCCATGATTTTTCCAGGAACCGAGGTAAGACTGACCGGCCTATAGTTCCCAGGATCATCCTTCTTCCCTTTTTTGAAGATGGGCACTACATTTGTCTTTTTCCAGTCATCCGGGATTTCTCCCGATCTCCACGACTTTTCAAAGATAATAGCCAAAGGCTCCACAATGACATTTGCAAACTCCCTCAGTACCCTCGGATGCACTAAGTCCGGACCCATGGATTTATGTACGTTTAGCTTTTCTAAATAGTTCCTAACCTGTTCTTTACCCACCACGGGCTGTCCATCTTCATCCCATCTTGCGTCACTTGGCGCAGAAGTCCAGGAGCTGACCTTGTCCGTGAATACAGAGGCAAAGAAAGCATTGAGTACTTCAGCTTTCCCCACATCATCTGTCACTGTTACCTCCTTCATCCATTAGTGGCCACACATCCTCTCTGATCACCTTCTTCTTGTTAACATGCCTGTAGAAACCTTCTTGTTATCCTTCACATCCTTAGCCAGTCGCAATTCCATTTGCGCTTTCGCCTTCCTGATAACCTCCTGGCATTCTCGAGCTATACCTTTAAACTCCTCCCTGGTCATTTGTCCAAGTTTCCAATCTTTGTAAGCTTCCTTTTTGTGCTTAAGTTCACCAAGGATTTCCCCTGTAAGCCAATCCGGTCTCCTACCATGTTTGCCTCTCTTGTTACGCGTCGGGATGGTTTCTTTCTGTGCCTTCAATAAGGCTTCTTTAAAATACTGCCAGCTGTCCTGGACTCCTTTCCCCTTCATGTTAACATCCCAGGGGATTCTGCCCATCAGCTCTCGGAGGGAGTCAAAATCTGCTTTTTTGAAGTCCAAGGTGTGTATTTTACTACTCTCTTTTCTTCCTTTGGTCAGCATCCTGAAATCTACCATCTCATGATCACTGCTTCCCAGGTTGTCACCCACCTCCACTTCCCCTATTAGTTCCTCCCTGTTTGTGAGCAGAAGGTCAAGCTGCGCACGGACCCTGGTCGGATCCTTCAGCACCTGTGTCAAGAAGTTATTCACAACATTCTCCAAAAACTTCCTGGATTGCCTGTGTACTGCCATATAGGTTTCCCAGCAGATGTCAGGGTGATTAAAGTCCCCTACGAGAACCAGGGCCTGCAATCTGGAAGCTTCGCTCAGTTGTCCGAAGAAAGCCTCATCTACCTCATCCACCTGATTCGGTGGCCTGTAGCAAACACCAACCACAACATCAATGCTGTTGTTTGCTCCTTTAAACTTAACCCATAGACTCTCAACAGGTTTTTCTCCCTCTTTATACTGGAGTTCAGAGCAATCGTAGTGCTCTCTTACATATAGTGCAACTCCTCCTCCATTTCTCCCCTGCCTGTTGTTCCTGAACAGTCTATACCCTTCCATGACAGCGCTCCAGTCATGTGAGTCATCCCACCAAGTCTCTGTTATCCCAATTAAATCAAAGTTCTTGGTCTGGCCCAGGGCCTCCAGTTCTTCCTGTTTGTTGCCCAGGCTTCTCGCATTAGTGTACAAACACTTCAGGTAACCAGTTGATCGTCCTATCTTCTCCATTCGAAACATAGGTCCTCCTTACTTGCCCCTTCCTCTCTGCATTTCTTCCCAGTATCCGACTTTCCCACTCCCCTCAGGGTTTTGGTCACCGTCCCCCGACGAACCTAGTTTAAAGCCCTTCTCACTAGGTTTGCAAGCCTGCCCGCGAAGATGCTCCTTCCTCTCTTTGTTAGGTGGATCCCATCTCTTCCTAACAATCCTTGCGCCTGGAACAGAGTCCCATGGTCGAAGAAACCAAAGCCCTCTCTGTGACACCATCTGCGCAACCACGCATTTACGTCCTCAATTCGATGATTCCTGCCCAGTCCTTTCCCTTCAACAGGGAGGATGGAGGAGAATACCACTTGCGCTCCAAATTCTTGGATCCTTCTTCCTAGTACTACATAATCCGCAGTAACACGCTCAAGATCATTCTTGGCCGTATCATTAGTTCCCACGTGGAGAAGTAAGAAGGGGTAGCGATCCGAAGGTTTGATCAGCTTGGTAAGCCTCTCAGTGACATCCTGAATGCGAGCTTCCGGTAAGCAGCACACCTCTCGAGATTCCAGGTCCGGACGGCAGAGGGATGGCTCAGTCCCTCTTAGGAGGGAGTCCCCGACCACCACCACCCGTCGTTTCCTTTTGGGTGTGGTGGCCGTGGAACCCCCATCCGTAGGACTACACATCCCATGCCTTCCAGTAGATGGTGTTCCCTTCTGGTTTCTTCCTTGTGAGGTCCCTTCCAGAGCTTTCAGCACTGCAGAGCCTGTGGAGAGAGCTTGAAAGCAATTGCTTACTTCTATAGCATCGGGGGATTCCTGTGCTGGCCTTTTTCCCCTTCTAGAAGTTACATGCTGCCAGTTCTCTTCTTGGTCACGTACTGCCCTCTCTGGCTCTTCTGCCTGCCATACTTGAAGGATTAAATGCTGCCTTCTATCGAGGAAGTCTTCATCCTCTCTGATCAAGCTAAGGGTCGACACTTGGGCCTCCAGTCCTCTAATTTTTTCTTCCAAAATGTCGACCAGCTTGCACTTGGTGCAGATGAAATCCGTTCTTTCTTCCGAGAGGAAGACAAACATGGCACACGCTGTGCAGGTAACAACAGCAGACCCATCACCAACCATTGCTGCTGTCCTGGAAAAGCAGAGGCTTCTAGAATTCTAACTTTAATTAGAAGCCAACAGTTTCCACCTGCCAATCACAGCCAATCACAGCACAAACTCCATCAAGGGGAGGGGGAGGGCAGAGGGGAGGTGGGGAAAAAAAAAGCAGAGAAGTGGTTGATTCAAGACTGGACAGTCAATAGTGGAGACATATTAATTATTATGCCAGAGCAATACGAAGCATTTACCAGCCTAAGTAGCTGTTATGTCATTTTAGACAGGTTCTCCTGTGATTTTATATAAACACCAAAACTAAAAGCAAACCTGCCTAAATCACCTGTGTCCTGAGAAAGATCAATAGAAACTTAATCACACAAGAGTAATGCTGGAAAACATTGTTCCGCTAAGCGCTATTACAAACAGCAAGTGTCATGGAGACTATTGAAACTCTCGCTGCAGAATTTTGTCAGATATCACATGCTGCGTGTGTGTGTGTCTCGGTGGGTGGGGGAGAGGGGGAATGCCAGCTAGAGAGACAAATTAACAAGTAGTTAACCTGCCTGTAGGTTAAGGAATATTTGAGGAACATATTGATAAGACCCTAAAAATTCAGGACAAAAGCTACAAAGTCTCTGTCCTCGGTGCCCAGATAGTATAGCCTTGGATGGTATAATCCAGAACAGGGTTTAAAGAAGGAATTTTGGGGTGCATCTTGCACAGGCAATGGGCTGTAGTATTAATCCCCTGGTCAGATACCTGCTAATAAGAGTTGGGCTGCTTTCAGCTAGCTAATCAAGAACTCAGGTGCGGAAGAGAATTAACTGCCCATAGGAGTGAATGGGGATCAGGGAGGAAGAATTTGGGCAAGTTTACGGTGTATCTGGTGAAGGTGTGCTATGCCAACAGGAGAGCTCTATCCAGCATAATTACCCCACTTTGGCAAGAAGTGTAAGCTGTTGGTAGAAGAGCATCTCCTGCTGACACAGTGCAAACCTTGGGTCAGGTAAAGGGAGCTTTTTCACACCCTTGAGTGACATACATTAGATCGATTTGACTGGTCGTGTAGACCTGCCCTTTGAGAGATGAGGATCAAAGTGGAAAAGTCTGTTCAGTGTGTTGGTGAATTCATACCCCATTTAACCATAATCTACTTTTGATACTTGCTAGAGATTTGGGGAACAGGAGCTGGAGTGTAGAGCCTGATTTTTGTATGTTCTTAATTTTGGCAAAGATGTTTGTGTGGTTCTGAATTTTCTCATTGGAGTTCAGTGGTTTCAGTGCTTCTGGTGCTGCTTTTCTGTCACTATCTTTTTACGTGTGCATGTACATTATACACTTGTTTATTTTTTTCCACCCTTTCTTCCCTTTTCTAATTATTTTTTTAATGCACCTCAATATTGCTGGCTTGGCTGGGCTACAGACCAAAAATCTCTATTAATTTACAAAAAGTGACAGCATGGGCAGCAGCAGAACAGGCTTCCCACGCACCAAATTGCCCGCTAGTGCTCCCTGCCTGTGACCTAACTGGGCGGCTTTTAGCTGTAAGAGGACAATTCAGACCTCATGGTCCTTTCAGTCCCTAACCTTTGTGCTTAGAGCGCTATCAACAGGGCCCATTATCACCCATTGCTTTGATGGCCTGGGCACCTGTATTATGAATTCTGAATCACATGGCACAGGGCAGAAGACTTCACCTCCTTCACGCTTTGCAAAGTGCCACATCTACCCCACACCTTCCCTTTCCCTTCCATCACAGTAGTTTGCCAGCACTGATAGTGTCCCTGTGAATGAAGCTGCCAAGGATAGAGCAAACAATCAAGGCTGACTAATTAACAGAAAGTGAACATAATTGACACTAAGTTTAAGACGTTGCTGCATGACGGCTTTGGCATATCATTTAGAACCAAAAAACCCTATTCTCCCAAATGTCACCCACACAGCACAGACTGATAAGTGCCTAAGACAGTGGTTCCCAATCTGATCTGCCGAAGCCATGCGCACCAGATGCAGCTTGCTTTTGAGCCTGTTCTCTGGAAGTTACGGGAGTGTGGGGAAAGTGCTTGCATGCCATGCATGTCTCTCATGCCTGGCTGGTGTGCGAGATGCATGCACAGGATGCAACCACTTTCCCTTCGCTCCCTTAGCATCCGAGGAATGGGATCAAAAGCAAGACATGTCCCGGTGCACACGGCTACTGCCTCCCCCACCCCCGTGTTCCCAAATTTCTGCCTTTGTCTCTATTCTCCCACAATTCTGCCTTTGTTCTCTATCCTTCTGAAGTTCCACCTTTGAGGAGCTGGCAGCTCCAGACCTCTCTTTGGCCACAAGAGCCCCCTCGCTTCGTGGATGGGCAGCGGATGGAGGGGACAGGAGCTGAGGAAGCAGCGCAGGCAAATAGTAGCCAATGGGACCTGAGAAGCTCCGTGCCTTGCAGTCTGCATGTCTCTCAGCCCATGTTGAAGCCGACAAGCTGTGACTGTCCTCTGCAGTTGGCTTATAAACGGGTCAGTCCCTTTTTACCATTTTTTTTCTCTTTTTTGAATACATCTCTCTGCCCTAACCATTCAAAAGTGGTTAGAGTGGTGGGAAGGGTTAGCTAGCAACCCTTAGTTGGGCCACTAGCAAAAATGGATCAGTGAATCCAATAAAAATGTGACCTCTCAAAGTTGTCACATTTCAATATGGACACGCTGTATTATCTCTCAGTACTACTATATTTGTTTTGATAATATGAACTATTATACATTTCAAATGATTATCAAGTAATGGAATGTTTGAAAACAGCTAGGCTATGTTTAGACTGGCATGATTTTCTGGAAATGCTTTTAACGGAAGTTTTCCATTAAAAGCATTTTAAGAAAAGAGCGTCTAGATTGGCACGGACGCTTTTCCGCAAAAGCACTTTTTGCAGAAAAGCGTCCGTGCCAATCTAGACGCGCTTTTCCGCAAAAAAGCCCCGATCGCCATTTTCGCGATCGGGGCTTTTTTGCAGAAAACAAAGCTGAGCTGTCTACACTGGCCCTTTTGCGCAAAAGTTTTGCACAAAAGGACTTTTGCGCGAACGGGAGCAGCATAGTATTTCCGCAAAAAACACTGATTTCTTACAGTAGGAAGTCAGTGCTTTTGTGGAAATTCAAGCGGCCAATGTAGACAGCTGGCAAGTTTTTCCAGAAAAGCGGCTGATTTTCCGGAAAAACTGACCAGTCTAGACACAGTGTTGGGGGAGTCTGTAAAATTTTAATAGATTGAAAAGGGGCCTGTATGCTTGAAAAGATTGAGAACCACTGCTCTGAGAATATGGCATAAGAATATTGCAGCAGTCCCTTGATCATATATCTTTTTTTTTTTTTTTGGAGTGGGCTGCCCGTTGTTTAGATGGAGACAATCAGAGCATCTTGATTGCAATGAAACAGGTTGCACACCAACATGCTCTCCATAGAAAACAGGTGTTTTTCCTGTGTGGAAACCTTCCATCCTTAAATGCACATATTTGCATGTTTATTAGAACCTTGTCCAAAATTGGTGCTTCCCTAAACACTGCTAACAGGCTACTTTGCCTCTGGGTAATTAATAGAGTGAATTGTAAAACATGTTTTCTGTCAAAATCTCCAGGATAATGCAGTGATTTGCATTCCTCATCATGTTTTACAATGGAGAAGAAAACAAATGCTCTCTGTCTTTCTCTTTCAGCAATGCTTACTCTCCACGTTTTGTCCCCTGATCTTTCTGAAGTACAATTATCCAACTTCATATATTTTTTTCCGAAAGACAGGAAACTTGATGTAGATATTACAAAGGCTCGACAAATTCTGGAAAACCCTACTCACCAGACAAAAAAGGGACTCGCCGCTCTCCCCCCCAAAAAAGTGTTATTTTTAATAGCATAAATTCCTAATAAGAATAAGAACAGTAATTACTAATAAGTTATTAATAAATATCACTCATGTTATTAATAAATATCTTATGAACCTCTACCTTTTCCCTCTGCTGCCATGTCTCCTCCCCTTGCTCCATCATCTCCCCTGGTGCCTGCTGCCACCCAACCCCTCACCCTTCCCTGCTGTCCTGACTCCTGCCCTTCTCACTGCCCCCTTCCACCAGCCCTTCTCTCCCCCATGTGCCCACTCCTCCTGTAGCCCCACTCTGATCATGTGAGCTACCCCTCCTTATCCCCTCTCCTAACACCTCCCTCTACACACCTGCCCTGCCTCTCTCCTCTGGTGCTGGTCCCTCCCCTGCAGGTGTCTGCCCTTCTGCTTCACCCCCAGAATTCCCTGACACCTGCACCCTCCTGGTGCCTCCCCTTTCCCTCACTGCCCCTGCCCCCTTTGCCCTCTTTTTCCCTGATGCCCACCCCCTCACCGCCCTCTGCCCCCGTTCCCCTCATACCCCTGTGCCCTCACACTGACTTGCTCCATTCCTGCCTTCCTCATGCCCACCCCTTCTTTCTAGCCTTCTCCCAGCACCTCCCCTCCCCCTCTAGCCCCCAATGCCCTTACTCTCTCCTCTCCCAGCTTCACCCTGTCTCCCCTCCCACTGACACCTCCCCTCCTGCCCTTTACCTCATTGTTTGCACTTGGCCCCCTGGCATTTGTCTCTCCTGCACCCCTGTACCCTTGGTGCCTTCCCCTTTCTTCTTCTTCTGACCTCCTCTTCTCCCCTCCGCTCAGCACAAGCCCCTTCCCCATATTTTTCCCCTCCCCTCCCCACAGTCCAGTCTAGCCCAGCCCAGCCCCTCCCCCTCCCCAGGGCCAGCTCTAGGTTTTTTGCTGCCCCAAGCAAAACATTTTTGGCCGCCCCCCCTTTTTTTGTTGTCTTTTACACGTTTGCATTTTGCAATGGGTTTTTTTGTTTTCATTTTTGTCCAGAATTTTAGCCCTATAAATAGCAAATAGCATTTTCATTTGTTTTTTTCCATAAAGGCAAAGGTGCTTCAAGTGAACTCCCCCTTTCACTTGCTGCTGGATCATAGCAGCCTTTTCCCTGCCCTGTCCAGCCCCTCCCTATGGACAAGCGCCCTTCACTCCCTACCCACAGGGGGAGCAGGGTGCAGGGACAGCACAGAGCCAGAGGAGTGCAGGGAACAGTGCGGGGGCGGAGTACAGAGCCAGAGGGACACAGGGTGCAGTGGAGGAACGGAGAATGGGACACGGGGAATGGGAGGGGCAGAGGGATCGGGGTCTAGGGCCAGTGCAGGGAATGGGCAGCACAGAGCTGGGGAGGCAGGGATCAGAGAGGAGCAGGGTGCAAGGGTGGCACAGAGCCAGAGAGTCGCAGGGAAGAGGGAGAGCAGGGGTTCCAGGGTAAAGGGGAGCAGGGGCAGCGTGGGGAACAGGCGGTGCAGAGACAAAGGGGCGCGGGGCGGGTACAGTGAGCTGAGTGGTCGGCCGGGAGTGGTCTGTCACCAGCGAAGGGGTTGGGACCACGGCAGGACTGGATCCAGCAGGGCGGGGCCTGGCTGTGCCGCAGCCAGCTCCCGGGGCCACGCAGCCAGAGCTGAGCTGCCGCGGCCCTTTAAAATCAGTGGGGCCATGTCATGCCAGCGTCCTGGCATCTGCCAGCATCCTGCCCTCTGGCTCGTGTCCCTTCTCCTCACCCCGGAGCTGCATGCAGGCAGCCTGACGCTGGGAATCACTGGGCTTCCCCCTTCCCGGTGGTGCTCCGCTCCTCCGCCCGCCTGGCGGATCGGATGGGGCCCCGCTGCCCGTAGTGCGGGCTTTGGCCAGCCCATCACAACCACCCACCGGGCCAGTCCGCCCCTCCACTTGCCAGCTGAAAAATCTACTTGCCGCGGGCGAGTACATTTGTCGAGCCCTGGATATTACAATGGAAACTTTTCCCTTGGGACTCTCTATATTTCATCAAAGACAGGCACCCAAGGATGGAAAACGTACTAGTGTCAAATATGCACATCTTTTTCATAAGTATTCAGTTAAAAATAGGGTGATTTGGCTCTCTAACTTTTTTCCTCTAATGCTAGAAAGCGATTACCAAGTATATATATTTTTCTTATTGGGGTAATTGCTTCCTTATTATTGGCCACTTACTCTTTTTCTGCATGGCCTCCTCTGTAAGATCCAAAATGATGAATTAAGCAAGTTAAACAGGAATCCTAATGCACTCTGTCATATATAATCACACTGGGGAGAAACAGAAAAAATCCTGTCAATATAAATGTCAGCTGCTATCTGAGGGTGGAAAACACACACTCGGGACCCTTTAACAAAGAAGCAGGCCATTTTGGGTGAAACATCTTTGGCATTTTTTGGCATCATATAATTAAATGTATAGTGACGTGTGTACATCTCCTCTCCCATACAAATGGCTTGGTTTGGAGGGTTTAACTTTGGAGATTCATTTTTATTTAAAGGATAAATGATTATGAAAATTTTAGTGCATGTCTCTCTCACAGAGACTGTCTCAAACCATTTTCTGTACCTCTCAGTTATGATGGCAACTGTTCAAAGAATTGCTCTGGTATGAATAAAATGATAATTCTTGAAACAAAATACAGGTCTATGTAGCACTTTAAAGACTAACAAGATGGTTTATTAGATGATGAGCTTTCGTGGGCCAGACCCACTTCCTCAGATCAAATAGTGGAAGAAAATAGTCACAACCATATATACCAAAGGATACAATTAAAAAAAAAATGAACACATATGAAAAGGACAAATCAAATTTCAGAACAGAAGGGAGATATGGGGGGAGGGGAGGGGAGGGGAAGGTAAATGTCTGTGAGCTAATGGTATTAGAGGTGATAATTGGGAAAAGCTATCTTTGTAATGGGTAAGATAGTTTTGTAATGGGTAACCTACGTGGGAGGGGGTGGGGGGAGCTCAACAAAGACTCTAGCTATCTTACCCATTACGAAGATAGCTTCCCCAATTATCACCTCTAATACCATTAGCTCACAGACATTTACCTCCCCCCCCCCCGCATCCCCCTTCTGTTCCGAAATTTGATTTTTCCTTTTCATATGTGTTCATTTTTTTAAATTGTATCCTTTGGTATATATGGTTGTGACTATTTTCTTCCACTATTTGATCTGAGGAAGTGGGTCTGGTTCACAAAAGCTCATCATCTAATAAACCATCTTGTTAGTCTTTAAAGTGCTACATAGACCTGTATTTTGTTTCAGCTACATCAGACTAACACGGCTATATTTCTATCATGATAATTCTTGTCGCTGTTTTCTTTTAGTCCATATCATTACAAGTGCTCTTCAATATTGTTGAAATTCTTCCAGGAGCAGAGGTGCAGAATAGGACCTATACATCACTAAGTCCCACTGAGGCCCTATTTTTAGGTCTTAATAAGGTTGTCTTAGCCTTGTGCTAGAGATCTTGATTCTGCATATCAAAAATCACAAACTTTGGAAAAGTTTGGATCAACCTTACTTTGCATTCAGTCCCAGGTACATAGATTGTTGCTTGCATTATTGTTGAAACGCAATTGGTCTCAGGACATTACGAATCAGGTGAGGTAATATCTTTTATTGGACTGAATACTTGAGGTTTTGGGTCTGACTTGAAGAAGCAGCTCTATGTAGCTTGAAATCTTGTTGCTTTCATCAATAGTAGCTGGTCCAATAAAAGTTATTACTTCACCCACCTGCCTGGTCTATTTATATACAATGAAACTTGCACTGGAGATCTTTATTAGGCGGCCTCCTCTTTTTTACAACACTCCCCCAAAGCATTTCCAAATGAACTGAGTGCACTTAGCAGGTTCCATTTATCAACCTCTTTTTTTTTTGTCAGTGCTTTGAGTGGTCACTTAGCACAGACACCTCTGTTTACATGTACATCAAAATTTAACTTTGAAAAGTGGCTTCTCCACCTGGGCAGCAGCAGCTTTTCCCTACGTTGTTTTTTCTGTTTTTAATCTTATTCATCCATGCTCTGATTCCCCACATGGGATACAACTGGCAGGGATGTTGCTTAATGTCCTATCCAAGGGTGTAATTCACCTCCTTTTGGAAGCACAACCACCCTCCCTCAAATGCTTGATGTGAAAGGCAAATGCAAATGCTAAAAGGTTTCATCTGGAAATGAGAAAGAAATGCAAAATGCCATGTTGCTTTCACGCGGTCATGGTAAAATATGTGCCACCAGGGTTCATAAATCTTAGCTCCCTGGTGGTACAACATCTTGTCCCTTTGCTTTTCCAGTGACCCTATTGCCTCCTCATGAGCAATACGCTTGCATTAATATGTGCACAATGATTGGCTGCCTGAATTGCTCATAAATAAAACCAGCTGGCTG
The DNA here is from genome assembly GCF_052426305.1 of Pelodiscus sinensis. Taxonomy (NCBI): domain Eukaryota; kingdom Metazoa; phylum Chordata; order Testudines; family Trionychidae; genus Pelodiscus; species Pelodiscus sinensis. The sequence continues at coordinate 20,737,214 of NC_143067.1, read as the reverse complement.
CAACAAAAGTCAGTGTTCCCAAGGCTTCATAATTATTTATGAGTCAGGCCAGTCAGGCGAATGCTCTAAAAACACAGTGATAGTAAACAAGCTTTTATTTTCCTTGAGAAAACGGCTGCCTTATAAAATAAAAAAAAAAAAAAAAAAAAACCCTCCTTACTACATGTAGTTTCACATTGTTCTCCTTTTATGCTCATGGATGATAAATCACATTGTTCAGACCCTCAAAGATAGATTTGGACAAATGTACTTGACACATAATAGGGATTTTAAGTAGTCTATTGGTCGAAGACTGAAGCTTGGTATTTTAATATTAACTGGTATGTATCTGATTGATGCTCGAGTAGCACAATTTTGAGTTATACTACAGGTAAGGTTCTAAAATATCATTTTTGTTTCATGGTATGGAGATGTTGCTATGTGTCAGTGATATGAACAGAAATGATGTATAATTGCTTATGTTTGAATGTTGATTCTGCAATAGGCAATCTTACTGGGTGAAGAGAGATGGCTGTGTCTTGCCATATTGTGCCATGCTGAGCTTTGAGAGGACATGCTTGCTCTACTAGTTTAAGAAGCCAGTTTGTTAGAAGGCCTTTTTTTCTATGCTGTATGTCTTATTTCTGCCTCTTTAATGTTTGTTTAATTTTAGTTGTCACTGCTTATGTAACTTTACTTTTTGCTGCCGTCTTCAAGGTCAGATTAAGGCTTTGCCTGAATAAATAGTGAAGCACCCGAAGGGAAATAGTAAAACTTCTGGTACACTTATAGCAGACAGAAAGACTAATAATATAGCAAGTTCACTAAAGCCTAGATGCTGTAACAGGTTAATGCACCAACCTTCCACATGCTGTCTCTGGAGACTTAGGTTCAGACCTGCATTTTCACCACACGTATATAAGATTCTGAAGGCTTGTCTGGGTTCCGGGACATAACCATATCTTCTGCAGGAGAGGACAATAGTTGATCTGTTGGAGGCCCAGAAGTGGAATAGCAGGAAAAGTTGTAAATAAGAGCCCTGAACCTGCAAACATGTACACACATGCTTCACCTTTAAGTATGTAAGTGACCCCTCTGACTTCAGTGGGGCTACTACATAAGGGTATGTCTACACTACCACCCTAGTTCGAACTAGGGTGGTAATGTAGTCAACCGGAGTTGCAAATGAAGCCTGGGATGAAGCTAGGTAGCAAATGAAGCTAGGTAGTTCGGAACGAGGAGTAACGGTAGTTCGGAATAGGAAGCCTAGTCCAAACTACCTAGTTCATGCCGTGTGTAGCCGCGGGGGCACGGAGTCCGAACTAGCAGACATTTAAAAATGGCGGCACCCGGCAACATGCAAATGGAGCTCGGGAAATTCAAAGCCCAGGCTTCATTTGCAACTCCGGTTGACTACATTACCACCCTAGTTCTAACTAGGGTGGTAGTGTAGACATACCCTAAGGCTACGTCTACACTGGCCCCAAATTCCGGAAAAGGGATGCAAAGCAGGTAAGTCAGAATAGGGAAATCCGCGGGGGATTTAAATATCCCCCGCGGATTTAAATAAACATGTCCGCCGCTTTTTTTCCGGCTTGGGGAAAAGCCGGAAAAAAGCGTCTAGACTGACACGATCCTCCGGAATAAAGCCCTTTTCCGGAGGATCTCTTATTCCTACCTGAAAGCAGTCTAGACGCTTTTTTCAGGCTTTTCCCCAAGCCGGAAAAAAAGCGGTGGACATGTTTATTTAAATCCGCGGGGGATATTTAAATCCCCCGCGGATTTCCCTATTCTGACTTATCTGCTTTGCATCCCTTTTCCGGAATTTGGGGCCAGTGTAGACGTAGCTTGAGTGTTTTTGAGATCCACAGTGCTGACTGAGGTGCATGAGAGGAACCCTGCACAACATTTGCCCTCATTCCTAGGGCAATTATTCACCATTATATACACTGTAAACTCTTCATAGCAGGCAGCTTGATATGTGTGAAAATTCCTATGGAGATCTATGCCCTTATATGAATAACAACATTAGGATGTTAGGCCTAGTGACAGGAGAACATACTCCAGTGGGTGTTACTCTCGCCCCTTCCATCTGCTACAGGTATTGTGAAGAAGGTTCTTTAGGACTTCTGTGACAAAGAATTGGGATTCTTGCCAGTCCCCCTGTTTGTTTATTTAAGGATAATGGTGCTCCTGACAAACGGAGTGTGGAGGATCTTTCAAAGGGGATATTCTTGCAGGGGCTAATTCCCACCTAACTTTAAAAGCACTTCTGTTCTAAGAGTGCTTTCTGGATACAGCTGGGGAGTGAATACTTTCAACTCACCCTCCCTGAATCCCAATTGTCTGTGACCTTCCTAAAACAAAAAAGATAATTTACTGCCCTCCCCTCCACCCAAAATCTTCACTTTCCCTTTTCAAAGGGCTTTTTCACCTGGAAAAACCAGCAACAGTTTCACTTCTTCAGGTTTGATCTAGAAAGAGCCAGAATCTGAAAAGCAGTCAGTCACTGTTTAGCAATGGGAGTTGTAGACCCAGGTGAGACCAGCTAATTTAAGGCCTGTTTTTTAGAGATGCTGAGAGCCTGCATCTCCATCTGAACTCAGGAACTTGCAGAAGGTCAGTACCTTTTCGAATCAGTTTCATAAAGGTGTGGTAGATGCTGAACCTAATAGGAAGTGCCGTAGACTGATTAGAAAGAGCAAGTAGCCTACAAAGGGAAAGTTTTATTTCTATTTGGAACTTTGCTTGAAGTGACTTTTTAAATTTCTGGACTCTACGAGTTCTAGTTGGGTAAGGAGGTTTTTAAACAGCAATTGGTCGGTTAGCTATGCTGGTTTTTATGATTGTGTGGTTCTCATTTGCAACTAACAAGGACTAGATGAAACAAACAGTGAGAAGATTCAAATGTACTCTGTGGAATTTCTGTCATAGCAAGGAAAACCAGGCTTCAAGGAATCACAGGAGTAGTGACAATAGGATGGAATGATGTTTTATTAACTTAAAATGCTGGATCCCCCTCGCCCTCTTTTGTTAATTGTTTTGTGTCTTTTAGTCCTCAAAACTTAGGACAGGCTGCACAAGAAGCACTACCTCCATGCAGCTGCACTGATGCATCTGTAGAGCATTGTGGAGGGGCGTGGCGTCAGTGTGACCCCCACCTCAGGCTACGCAGGGCCTCTGCCCCTCCCCTCCATCTTCCCTCACCCAAAGGCTCTTCCCCTCATGCTCCCTGATCACCCCGATGCCCTGCCCCGGGTCCGGCAGGGTCGGTCCATCGCTAGTAGGGTCTTAGTGGTGTCCGCGTCGGCGGGGAGAGGTAGGTGGGCTCGGGCCCACCTTCACTCCAAGCCCTGACCCAGGGCCCTAAGGTCTGGGGGATTCGGTCCCCAGTCCTGGTTTGTGGGGGAGGGAGTCCCCTAAACACACCAACCTCCCAGGTTCCAGCACCCTGTCCTGGGTCGCTTCCTACCTCCCTCACCGCGTTGCTGTGACGGCTTGGTCCAGAGGTCTCTGCAGGATTGGCCCGAGGTGCCTCTGTCTGGCCACCTGGCGTCCTGCTGCTCATCCCACTCCTGGCTGGCGGCGGCGCTCCTTTTGAGCATCCCGCTGCGATGACGTCTCCCGTGGCTGGGCGGGGCCACCTCCTTCGCCGGGTGATGCTGCCCCACCAGGGCACCTGTGCCGTCCGGTGCCGCGGGGCTTTGTCGGCTCCCTGTACTTCCTGCCCAGTGGGGGCCGGGGCTGCACGGCTGGGCGTGGCTAGCCCGCTCCTGTGCTCGGCCCCGCCCGTGGCAGAGCAAGCCGCGCAGGGCAGGAACTGGCGTGGGGCCGCCGCTTCTCCCCAGCATGCCGGGGACGGCGCCAGGTTAGTGCGGGGCGCGGGTGCTGCCCCGTCACAAGCATCTATCTGGTGGTTAGACACTTTATGCCAATGGGAGAGAGCTTTGCTATTGTCATAATTACTTCACTTCCATGAGAGGCAGAGGCATCTCCTGCCAACATAGCACCATGGTGGAAAGTGCTTAGATAACTGTAACTTGCGTTGCTCAGGGGATGGCTTTTTTCACACCACTGAGTTACATACGTTAAGCAGTAGTGCAGACCTGTCCTTAGTCTGAAACCTCTTTGTGCAAACTTACCTCTCTCTGTGTGTCTGCCCATCGGGTTAATGGACACAAAATTCAGAGCTTCCTTTAAGCTAAGATTAGGAGCCTTTATACAAGAGCATAAAACTTAGCATGGCGGAGTTATGGGCCACTGACCTTTCCTTTTTTGACATGCTGTCCATTTTCCCAAAATACAGCAAATATTTGACTTGGGATGCTTGTCTTTGTTAACCTATGTCGAATAATCGAACAAAACAACATTAATTGTGAGCTCAACCCACAATGTTCTGCTATGGGGCAGAACTGAGCTACCTAAAGTTGCAGGCAGAGGGTTTCACATGGGGTAATTTATATATAGTGGGGGAGGGGAGGGCAGCAGAGACATTCACATACCTGAAAATATCACTTTATTCTTCCCACTGTGCAGCTATTTGGTTTGCTTGCTACACGTTGATTGACTGAATAGCCTGAGGAGAGAGGATTATCACTCCAGCTTGCTCCCATTCATTAGCCCTAAAGGAGCAGTGTGATAGATGGGGCTTGTACCATTTTCCAGTGGGAAATCTTAAACTTGGTGGTATGTGGGTTGTTTGCAAAAGATCTATGCTAGCTAAGATGAGGGAGCATGACAAGCTCCTTCTCATCCTGAAGAACATGAAGGACCCAATCCTGAAGTGAGTGCTACATGGGGTGGAACGCATTGGTGGAATAAACCTAAGTAATCATAATTTTTAGTGAAAATGGGTACCACAAATTAAAATCACTGTAAATTTTAAATAGGTTTGAAACTCCTTAAAATACATTCTTACCTCCTCTCATTGCTGGCAGATAATTTTGTTCTGTGTAGGAGCTAACTCGAGAGAAGCAAATATTTTGTTCAGTGTGGGCACTCCCAGTCTTTTGAGAGAGAAGAGCAAGAGAAATGGAATGTGAGATGAAATAATGTAATGGTTAGACCTCAGCTGACTTAACTGTGTTTGCCTCTCAGATGTACAAGGCTTATGAACCACATGTGCTCTAAATTAATATAGCAAATTAAGCGGTGGCAACTTTTGTCTGTTTTAGGTATTTATATGGAACACCATCACTTCAGTATCCGAGTATGTCACAAGCTTTAATGTATTTATCCTCACAATATCCCTGTGAGTTAGGGCAGTGCTCTTATCTCCATTTTACATATGGGAAACTGAGATGCAGAGAAACTAAGTGACATGACCCACGTAACACATGGAGTCTATATTACAACACAAACCTAAATCTAGATCTTCCAGGTCCTAGTTCAGTGCCCTAACCATTGGGGAATTCTTCCTCTCTGCTGACTGGCTATGTGTAATAAAAACTGGATTCTTGTTCTCCTGACATGATTGCTAATTACTGATTATAATTGGTTGGAATAACACAAATCCCATAAGCAGGTGTTCATGTGTATCCCTATAGCTCTTCAATTGTACATCCTCAGGCCAAATGCTGCCTCTTAATTGCTCCTGAGCAACCTACCAAAAAGAATGCTGAAGGCAGTGAGGTAGCACAAGGGTGAATGACGGCAGAGGCTGGTTCTGCACTTCTTTTTTCTTTAGGCTGATTGTGAAAGCAACATGATTTACTGTGGAAGTGACCAGTTATAAATTGAATGTCATCAATCGAGTGAGCAATCATCTGCAAATAAAAGCTTCCACCTGAGTAAATCTGCCACTTTTGAGTAAGCTTGGGAGCACTGCAGATTGGAAAACTTCCATCAGTGAAGAACTGGATAAATACTCCTGTCAATATCATGAGCCATGAGCACAGCTGAAAAAAAGGATGCAAAAGCGCATGAGAACCAGCATACAATCTTGCGTGGTGCCATTGATGACCAGAAAGATCTGATATCTTGCCGTTTTCCACGTCTCTGGCATCATCCCACCGTGGAAGGACTGAATGACAGAAATATCCTTCAATCCAAAGATGAGCAAAAACGTCCAGAGTCCCTCATGATTTACAGAGTCAACATCTTTAGCTAAGTTCCTGACCACCTAGCACTTTTCTTGAAGCTGAAGGGCTGGGAAGATCATATATATAATGCCCCACCCAAATCCAGACTGAAGTGTGCAGCATGGTTTCCACAAGATAGATGTTAAATCTTTTCCAAATGACCCAGGCTACAATTTTCCAAAAAAGAATATTGAAATGACATAGCAATGATCACAGTTTGCCCCACCAATGGTGTTGTCATCATCAAAATCCTGAGGTACCAATTCTTGCTTCCAGATTATGTAGAAATGTTCTGAGCTGATTAGAAGAAGAAATATAGAATGAGGAAGAACTGGCTTGGGAGTAGCACTGCTGAGAGAGATCTGGGAGTTGTGGTAGACCACAGCCTCAACATGAACTAGCAATATGATCCTGCTGCAAAAAAAGCAAATTCACTTTTAGACTGTATTAACAGAGTCATAGCATGTAAATCTGGCATGTGATAGAACCGTTCTACTTGGCATTGGTTAGGCCTCAGCTGCAGTACTGTCGCCAGATTTGGTCACCAATACATTGGAGGATGTAGAGAAACTGGAAAGGATCCACAAAGTGGCTCAAAGGGGTGGAACACAAGCCATAAGAACAAAGGCTGAAGGAATTGGATATGTTTAGTCTGGAAAAGAAGAGATTAAATGAAGATATGATCGTGGTTTTCAAATACTTAATAAGCTTCCATAATAAAGTTGGAGAAAACTTTTTTTCTGTTTTGCCACAAAGGGCAGTACAAGAGACACTTGGTTCAGACTACAGCACAGCAGATCAAGACTGAATCTCAGGAAAAATGTCCTAATGGTGTGAACCATAGAACAACAAAACAAATTGCCTAGGGAGGTTGTGGAAACTCCTTCACTGTAAGTTTTCAGAAGGAGGTTGAACAGCTATCTGTCTTGAGTGGTTCGGCCATGACAAATCCTGCATCTATTTGTAGTGTGCTCCTCATTTGTCTTGACTTGCGGAACAGCAAGATGAGAGAGTAGATTTACTACAAATCTGTTCTTGAGGAAATGTTTTTGTCACATTAGACTTCATATTGCTTTACCTGTTCTCAAGAGATTGTTATGATGCAAAAAAAAAAAAAAAAAAAAAAAAAAGGCAAAACAACATTGTTATTAAGTGGATATTGTCAGTGGTTTGTTACCTTTGACTTGCAGTTACAGTGTCTCCTTTTAGCAAGACTGAGTGACATGGTAACTCTGCCCCAATTTCCCTCCTTGTCTGCCTTCTAGTCTGTTTTTGATTCCTTGTTACTGTTACTAGATTGCCAATAATCCTTTCCCCTCTTGCGGTGCTGGAGAATTCAATGCTTCTGAAGGCTGGTGGCCCTAGATGAGGTGTGCACAGTCGTTGGGCTCTTGGGGGTCTGACTGACAAGTTCAAGACATTTTAATATGCTCCCGTTCTGGGTATGGTGGGAGAATCCAGGCCCTCTCACTCTCCTGGGTTCTAAGTCAGATATTCTGCATAAAGTGGTTAGCACCTGCCTCTCCCAACCACTTCTGTTTCTCAGGTCTAATTCCTACTGTGCCTGACCTGCAGGCTGTTCCTTTGGTAGTACTGTGGTCCTCTTCTCCAGAGTGTCCATTTTTCTGTCTGTCTTCTCACTAGCCTGTTACTGAAGACTCCTGTTCTTCATAGCTTCTCAGACACTCTGACAACCATCCCAACCTTCTTCTCTAGTCTTTTTATTTTTGCAGCTGTGGTGAGGCTGCCAATCAGCCCCAGCTGATTAGTGAGTCACTTTCCCTAGTAAACCTTTAGGCTACGTCTACACTGCAGGCTTTTTGCACAAGAATGGCTCTTCTTGTGCAAAAACTTGCATGCAAGGTAGATGCGCCACGTGTTCTTGTGCAAGGAAATTTACAGTACAACATTAGAACAGAGGGCTTCTTGTGCAAGAGTTATTCCTCTCCCCACGAGGAATAAGCCCTCTTGCGCAAGAGTTCATGCACAAGAAGGCAGTGTGGATGGGCAACAGGGATTTCTTGCGCAAGAAACCCCTATGGCTAAAATGGCCATCAGAGCTTTCTTGCACAAGAGCGTGTTCACACTACCATGGACGCTCTTTCACAAAAGCACATCTCTTGCGCAAAAGCACATGGCAGTGTGGACACGCTCTTGCGCAAGAACTTTTGCGCAAAACAGGTCTTGCGCAGGAACCCTGTAGTGTAGATGTATCCATAGAGGTTATGACTGCATGGTGTCTGTACATCCCATGACAGATCCCACCGGACAGAGTCATACAGGGAGAAGCACTGACCCCACTGAGGCCCGTATACTTCTGCCATTGGCTTCAGCGGGGCTGGGATTTCACCCAGAAACTATAAATGTTAGCATAACATTTTGAACTTAGCTCATTGTATGCTGATGCGGCACTGGACCAAGTCATCTCTCAAGACAATGGATGATTTTATGGGCCACTATAGATAATAAACATACTGTGCACAACAGACCTAAGTCTGCAGCACACAGCAACCAGAATTTCTCTGCTTTTATGGGTTTAGGTCTCATCCTTAACACATTTAAGGGTGTGTGTATGTGCTCCCAACTGTATGAACTTTAACCATAGATATATCTAATGATGTATTGAGGATTGCTAAAATTACAACTTATCACTTTAAAGTGTAAGGGCTTTACTGCTTGTAGGCTGGATGAGTATGTCTGGGCATCCCTCTGAGGGAAGTTGTTTGATCTGGAGCTGCTACTGTGGCAGTCTAAAGAACCTACTAAGTGCAAGGTGGGTTGTTATGTCTCCTTGCCTCAGGGAGCAACCTGCTATCTCTGTCTCTGGTTTTTAAGGTATTTGCATGGTAGGATTCTGGATTCTAAAAACGAGTATAGAATTGCAGTCTTCTGAAAGAGCATCTCTTCCTACCCCACCAAAAAAGGTGTTTTTTGGTTCACACCCTGTAAACATAACAAATCTTGTATGTAAATATTATGAGTTAAAACTCAAACAATAGCAATTAAAATAACTGTAGTATATGCTGCCAATAAGCAGTACTTTATCCAGAACTCTGCGGCTGACAGCTCTCTGTTTCTAATAACTTAACCACTATCACTATGGCATTTCAAATCACTTTATGCCTCACCAAGTGTCCAAAGTCTCCAAGAGTAAGTTAGGGTTGATTCATTTCTTCCATCTTTCATATTTCCCTAATGAGCTGTGCAGTGTCATGGAGATTAGGAAGGAATGGAAATAAACAGCTGCACCATTTCCCTCTTCCTAAGAATATGAAGGTCAAAGACACCTTCATCCTTTTTGACAGTTTTCCTCCCAAATGGGTTGTAAATAAGATGGCAGCCCAATGCAATTAATTGAGAAGAAAACCAATTCTGATTGCCTCTCAAAGGGGTTGAGCACCAGTCTATTTGATTACATTAGACTCTGCTTTGAGTTGCTATATTCCCACTCTATCATGGACTTTGAACTCATTGAGATAAGAAGGGACTAAGTAAGAACAACTTCTGGAACACTTGACCCTCACTTTGTAAGATCTCCACTTGCTTTCTGCACTGCATAGTCTTTAATATGGATAAAAACTTGGACAATCTCAGCCAGACAACAGAAAATCTTTTTTGCCATATTATACAAACTTGTCCGTTTATTCCCCTGTTCGCTCTATTATATGCTGTGCTGAGGAATCTAGGATCATCCTAAATATTTGTCAAAACTGCTACTCCTCTCTGGACTTTACAATTTTTACCCTCCTGTGTATGGCTCAGTCTTGCAGTCCTTATTCAGGGAAAATTTCCATTCAGAGGGAGTTTGTATGAGCAAGGACATCAATAGAGAGAGTCTAGCACACAGTGAAATGCACAGTGGAAACCTTAATCTGCTGCTTCTTCCTCATCTGAAGTCATAATTTTGCTTGTTGCATTACTCTATTTTATATAGCCCCAAAAAGTGGAGACTTGTGCCTGTGCATGCACTTATTCACAAAGGACTGTGACTTTGTTTATAGACTAGACAGTGGGAGTTCATGAACTGTCAGTTATTGTCAGGTTAGCTACTGGCCTGACTTTGTGCCTGATGTACCTCTGGCCTAATTTAATGCCTGATGTAACACCCTGCTAGGTTTAACCATGGCCAGGTAAGACTTATTAAAACATCTTGGTTTACACTAGGTACCAAGTGTTGTTTAACAATGTTAATTTAAAAGATATTAGGTTAAATAGTTCCTATCTTCTCATTTTGGATCTAGTCTCCTAGGGGAGCAAAGAACCAAAGAAATATTATATAATACATACTGTCTAACCAAAATGTATTTTATCGTTTTTATGACAGGCATCATGTGACACTTTAAAAATACGATCTTATTTTCCCCATTGCTGTTCAAGATCTGTAAAGTCTTGAAACTTCTCTACCTCATGTTTTCCTCATTTGTTTGAAATAAGCAAGAGTTGTGGAAACTGCCTCCCCGATGCATTTGAAACATATGTTATTGACCAGCTTTTGGTTACTGGTACATTTGTGACTTACTGAACCAAGTTAATTCATACATCAAGGCTAGTCACCATTAAGAATACAAATGGAAAGCATTAAAAAAAGTACAGTATTTATCCCTGGGTCCACTGCAACCTTATAATGAAATCAACCATACTGAGCCATGAAAGGGTTAAGGCTCCTGAGTTCTCCAAAATATCTTCTAAGTCTGTTCTTGTAAAGAAAAGGAGGATTACTAAGAAATCTGTTCTTTGAGATCATTTATCTCACAACATCTCTTGAAAGAAAACCCATCAACTGCATTATAAAGTATACAAGCCAGTCATTATTGAAGGATTTTAGACTTCCCCAAGGAGGCATTTAACTAATTAAAAGGTTACAAGGGCACACACATTTGTCAGTTAAATGAAAGGTGGCCTATAAATTCTCCCATGGAAGAGAAAAGGAAGAGTAAAATACACAAAGAAGGAAGGTACCATGTAATTTCCCACATCCATAAGGCAAAAATCATTGTAATTCGAAGAAGCTGTATACGCAATTTGGTGGTCCTTGCTCTTACTGTTTAGGAGGAGTTCTTGAACAGACAGACAAACTCTCTAAAATGTACAGTAGATATGATGTCCCTCCTCATCTGTAGTATTGAACCATGTGCTGTGAACTTGCTTAGGTTCTTTTAGTTATATCAACTATATATAAAAATGTAAACTAATTGAACAAAATGGATTGAATGTATTTATTTAACAGTAGGTCAGCTCTTCAAAAAACTTGTTTTTGTTAAGAACTTCTAAACCTTAACGCTGTCCTGCCTATTCCTTGGATTCAGACACACTTGGCCACATTTCTCTTCGGCTTTTGTCTATTAGCACTGTCCACTTTTCCATGCAGCGTTTTCACAAGCAGTTTGTGGGAGAGTTGTTTTAACCATCAAAATATCTGCTTCCTTCATATACTCTAGAAGTGAAGAGCTGTCTAGGCTGACAAAGAGACCAAACAATGATAATGTAGCTATTTCATCTTCCCTGTATAAGTCAATGGGAAGCTGAAATTCTGTCATTACATGCGGAGTGTGTGACTATTAATTAGCAGCCCTTGCGTATTGCCGCCATGGTGTTCTCTATCCAAATTTTATTGACTTCTCTTGGATTCAGAAGATTAACCAAAATACTTGTGATAGGAATTCTTCCTTGTGATAGGAATACCCAGGTCTTTCTAAGTGCAAGAGAATAATGGACAACAGCTCTGTAGACTGCATTGGTTTTTTTGTTCCTCTATTTTTCTTTCTGGGACCCCTTTCAGAGAAGAGGTTTAGTGTACTGAGAATGCCCATTTGAGCTGGCCTTTTCAGTGGTTCTTCCCATTAGACTTTCAACCTCAGTGATGGATTCTTCATCATGATGTACAAATCACATTGAGTTCAGTTGATTTTAAGAATGGTCTGAGTGCTATACCCCATTTTATCCTGCTTTTCAAGCCTTGTTATTCTGGAGCTCTTTTATTTCTGTAAGATACTCTGAGGGAATGCTTCCCTGATAGCTAGTGTAGAGGGGCGGATGAGACCATGGGTGTATTCAGTAAATACAATTTGCTCCTGCTTTGCTTAGATTTGCTAGATATTCAGTTGATGCAGCAGTGTTTTTCTCAAATCAAACTTGGCTGATGATGGATCACAAATTATGTTAGTAGTGAATGCAGGGATAATTAAATATGGTCATAGGATCATAGAATACTAGGACTGGAAAGTACCTTGAGAGGTCATTGAGTCCAGTCCCCTGCCTTCACGGTGGGACCCAGTACTGTCTAAACCATCCTTGATAGACATTTATCTAACCTACTCTTAAATATCTCCAGAGATGAAGATTCCATAACCTCCCTAGGCAATTTATTCCAGTGTTTAACGACCCTGACAGTTAGGAACATTTTTCCTAATGCCCAACCTAAACCTCCCTTGCTGCAGTTAAAGCCCATTGCTTTTTGTTCTATCCTCAGAGGTCAGGAAGAACAATTTTTCTCCCTTCTCCTTGTGACACCTTTTTAGATACCTGAAAACTGCTACCATGTCCCCTCTCAATATTCTCTTTTCCAAACTAAACAAGCCCAATTCCTTCAGTCCTCCTTTATAGGTCATGTTCTCTAGACCTTTAATCATTCTTGTTGGTCTTTTCTGGACCTGCTCCAATTTCACCACATCTTTTTTAAAATGTGGTGCCCAGAACTGGACACTATACTCCAAGGCTGTGTCTACACTTGAAAGTAGGAATAAGAAATCCTCCGGAAAAGGGCTTATTTTCCGGAGAATCGCGTCTAGACTGGCGCTTTTCTCCGGCTTATCCCCAAGCCAGAAAAAAGCGGCAGCCATGTAAATCCCCCGTGGATTTGCAATTCCGACTGGTCTAATCTGCATCCCTTTTCCGAAAAAGGGGTGCAGTGTAGACACAGCCCAACTGAGGCCTAATCAGTGCAGAGTAGAGCGGAAGAATGACTTCTTGTGTCTTGCTCACAACACACCTGTTAATGCATTCTAGAATCATGTTTGCTTTTTTTCCAATAGTGCCACACTGTTGATTCATATTTAGCTTGTTGTCCACTATAATTCCTAGATCCCTTTCTGCAGTACTCCTTCCTAGACAGTCGCTTCCCATTCTGTATGTGTGAAACTGATTGTTCCTTCCTAAGTAGAGCACTTTGCATTTGTCCTTATTAAACTTAATCCTGTTTACCTCAGACCATTTCTCCAATTTGTCCAGATCATTTTCAATTATGACCCTGTCCTCCAAAAGAGTTGCAACTCCTCCCAGCTTGGTATCATCTGCAAACTTAATAAGCGTACTCTCTATGCCGATATTTAAATAGTTGATGAAGATATTGAACAGAACCAGTCCCAAAACAGACCCCTGCGGAACCCCACTTGTTATACCTTTCCGCAGGATTATGAACCATTGATAACTACTCTCTGAGAATGGTTATCCAGCCAGTCAGTTATGCACCCACCTTATAGCAGCTCCATTTAAGTTGTATTTGCCTGGCTTATTAATAAGAATATCATGTGAGACCGTATCAAAGGCCTTACTAAAGTCTAGGTATACCATGTCCACTGCTTCTCCCTTATCCACAAGACTCGTTATCCTATCAAAGAAAGCTATCAGATTGGCTTGACATGATTTGTTCTTTACAAATCCATAATGGCTATTCCCTATCACCTTATTATCTTCCAAGTGTTTGCAGAGGATTTCCTTAATTACTTGCTCTATTATCTTTCCTGGCACAGAAGTTAAACTGACTGGTCTGTAGTTTCCTGGGTTGTTCTTATTTCCCTTTTTATAGATGGGCATTATATTTGCCCTTTTCCAATCTTCTGGAATCTTTCCTATCTTCCATGATTTTCCAAAGATGATAGCTAAAGGCTCAGATACCTCTGCTATCAGCTCCTTGAGTATTCTAGAATGCATTTCATCAGGCCCTGGTGGCTTGTGGACATCTAACTTTTCTAAGTGATTTTTAACTTGTTCTTTTTTAATTTTATCATCTAAACCAGGGGTCTCCAAACTTTTCTGCCCGAGGGCCGCATTAACTATCAAACAGCAGTTCGGGGGCCGACTACACACTTGAGGTCCAAATAAAAAACAATCAAAACATGGATGTTGTTTTTAATTATTTATTTAATATTATTTTATTCAGTTATTATTTAATAACACATTGATACACTACACATGAACACCTGTATTAGTGTGAATGGTGAAATTGTTTCCTGGATGCCAAAATAGAGCCCAGCCCACTAGTGACCTCATGAGAGAGCTAGCCAATAGGATAAGAACGCACTGGCCAATAGGGAGCAATTGTCCACGCCAAGTCCCAACCCCTCTTGCTGTGAGGGACGCGCAGAGCCCGGGCTCGGCCGTCGGTCCGCAGGGCGTGTGGCCGTCCATTGGCGGCTCCGATCCCCCGCACCGCCGGCCGGGGAGTCTCGCTGCCCAGGGCAAGGGCTGCGCGGGTCCAGAGTCCCTCCTCCGTCCCGCTGGCTCCTCCGGCTTCCCTCTCCTGGCTGCCTGCCCAAAAGAAAGTGAGTGCCGGCCGCCCCTGTCCTTCCGGCCCCTCCCCCTTTTGAGCCAGCACGCACGGGGCGTGCCGCTCACCCTGGCGTCCCTGCCCCTTCTCCTCCTGGGTCCTGCCGCCTTCCTCGCCTGCCGCGCCTGCGGCTGTGCGCCCTCGCTCCCCTCCCCGTGGGCTTTCCCCTGGGCTCCGCTGCGCCGCTCGGCGCTTCTCCGGGGGAGGGGCTGTCAGTGTGGGGAGTTTCTTCCCCGTCACAGTCTCCACGGGCCGGATGAGAGGGCCTCGCGGGCCGCATCCGGCCCGCGGGCTGTAGTTTGGAGACCCCTGATCTAAACCTACCCCCTTCCTACTAGCATTCACTATGTTAGGCATTCCTTCATCAGACTTCTCGGTGAAGACCGAAACAAAAGTCATTAAGCATCTCTGCCGTTTCCAAGTTTTCTGTTACTGTTTCTCCCTCCTCACTGCCAACTCTCTTCAGATGTTTTTCCCTTCAGTCTTGCCTCCCATGGGACTTTACCTACCAGCTCTCTGAGCGTACCAAAATCTGCCTTCCTGAAATCCATTGTATTTAATTTGCTGTTCTCCCTTCTACCATGCCTTAGAATCACGAACTGTATGACTCCATGATCACTTTCACCCAAGCTGCCTTCCACTTTCAAATTCTCAACCCGTTCCTACCTATTTGTTAAAATCAAATCTAGAATAGCTTCCCCCCAGTAGCTTTTTCAACCTTGTGGGAATACAGAAAAGAAAGATGATGCTTAGCTTGCCCCAAAGGAGAAGCCACTCTAAGTTTAAAGAACCTTGGATGGACAAAGGCTCTGTGAACTCCCAGCAAGCAGGGTGCATGGCCTGAAAGCTCTACCATAAGAATGGTTCAGTTTGTTTCTCCCCACTATTCCAAGAATAGAGATACGTAGGCTCATTAGGAGCCTCTTTTGTTACTTTTAAATTGCTCAGTCATCTGCCACAGGACTGTGTTTCTGCTCAAGAGCTGAAATCGCTGAGTGCTAAAATTACGTGAGAGGGGGCAGTGTTTCTGTCCAGCCTGCAAAAGAGCTAAAAATGACTCTAGTCTGATGTCCAGAGGTCATAGCCAAGAGGTGGATGGTGACTAACTGCCTGCAGGGCGGTGACAGAGGTGCCATGAGTGGCCCAGCAGGGCGAGTAAATTGCTTCCTCTCCCCCCCTCCAAGAAGGGGGGAGAAAACTGCAGATGCATCTCTGAACTCTGGGTCTGCTCTGACCAAGGGTAGCAGCTGTGAGGAGGGCACAGAGAAAGGTTGGGGATGAAAGGGGACTTTTGGGTTGCTGGACTTAAGAACCTGGGGGAAAAAGGACACAGCCCAATGTTTTTGGGGTTGGTCTGTTACGCATGGTTTATGTTTATGAACCCTTCTTTACCGTGTTTTCCCAAATTAATGCCAAAATACATCCGTCCTTTTTAATAAAAGTTTATTTTCTACACTCTGATCCTGTGCTTGCAAGTGGGGAAGCACTGTGGGAAAGCACATTTGACCTGATTTCTCAAGAGCATGGAAAGAAGAATTGTTAAATGCAGGAGCACAAAAACGTTGTCAGTGTCTCAGCTCACATTTATGACACCAAAGAATGGATAAAAACCAACTAATTGTGAGCTGTGAACCAAATCTGTCTATTTTCTCTGGTCATGTTAAAAAATTCCTAATGATGAAAGAATTTCAATAGTGTCCCTTTCCACTTGTGTGCGGAAAATACACACTATAACTGTGCTTGAAACAGATGTCTATGAAAGTGTTCACCCCAACATATATTATCTAGTGCAGAGTGAGTGAGTCCGTGTTTTGAATACTCTGGTGTGTGTTCTCAGCAGTCTTGAGAAAGTAGGGCTTTCTTTACCGTTTAAACGGTGGCAGCATCTACCATCTGCTAAGCATTATGCAAACATAGGAGACACGAACCTTGACCTTGTAGGAAGACAATCCCTCCTCAAAGAAAAGCTACACAAAAGGTGGAGAAAAATGCAATGGACTCATTCAAGCAAAGTGGGTAGATTGTTAGGGCACATTTCTGGTTAGTTCCCTGGTTGTGTGTGTGTTTGTGTGAGCGTGAGAAAAAAATATAGCTGTGCTGGCTACTTTTATAAAATAATTTTTAAAAAGATGTATCAGAGTGTTAAATTTGATCCTAATTTGTAAGCATGGATCCATAAATCTGGCCTTATGTTTGTGAAGTCAAAGGGCACACCTTGCTCTGCAACATTTCTTATCCCTGCCACTTTGATGCATTAGCAGTGTGAAATCATCAATTACACAATGCATTTTTCAACCTCTGTAGCGTCACGCTGCCAAACGACATAATAATGGCATTCGCAAATTACAAATGAATTCTCCATAGAAGGTTTGAGTCAAGGTTACTGTGGCCAATTGACGGCATTTCTGATTCAGTGTTACATGCCACTTCATTCAGCTTGATAAATCAAACCTCCTAGCACACATTCAGAACATTCCTAATTTGCAAAGAGGGAGCAATTCACTTCCTCCTGAGATGGCTGCACTTCCCAGCAACCACGATTTTGTAGTCTTCGCAGAGATTCACTTTCACATCATTAGCATCAACTCCATCTCTTTCTTTCTCTCTCTCTTTTTTTGATGTCACCTTGTAAGAAACTCAAGTGCTACGTGAAATGTAAAAGGGAATTATTACACTGATGGCATTTTTAGAGACTCTGAAATGTAACGCCTTAATGGCTCATCCCCTGGTTATTTTATTTTATTTTAGAGTAGCTCAGGTTTATTTTCTCTGACCTAGATGCCCCTGTGCTGTCCTTTTCTTTTCCCGATGACAAGGAATTAGTTAGCTTCCTCAGTGCATCGATTGAATCCAATTAATAGTGTCTTGAGAGGTGCTATAATTAATAATGAATGTTTCTGTCTCAGGCTCCTTACCTTTTTATTGTTTTTGAAAACATTAAAAAGAAGTATTTTTTTGTCATGAGGATTTTATAATCCAAATTACATATGGACAGTATAAACCAAACCTAGTCTCCTCCCTGGGTATATACCTTGGTTGAACAGTGGATCTTTATGCAGTTGGCAGGGAGGAATATTCAAGGCTTGGGAACTTATTGCTCAAAAGGCCTCATAAAATGTATTTTGAGGATGGATTTAAATGTGGAATGGGAGAATTGTGCAATAAACAACAGGCACAGGAGAGATGAGGATAACACTGACTTTACTGGGCTTTGAAACAGGTCCTTAATCCCCATGTTCAGCATCGCTTCACAGGGTAAGAAATATAAGAACAATTACAAAATATTACTGGACTGTTTGTGTTATGTATGTGTGGGTTTTTGTATGTGTGTAGCTTAATTTACCTTGGAAAACAGAAGTCAGGACAAGTTCTCACAGACTTAAAAGGTTTGTTAGGGTGTTTTTATGCATTAAACATTATAATAGAACAATGTTGGGTGAGCCACTGGAATACACAAATATGTGTTTCACATTGAGTTTGGAGCCCACGACTCTTCAAAAGCCAAATTATATCAGAACCAAAGATGCTGAAGTCCTCCTAAAATATTGATTGTTTTTCTTGGGTGAAATTTTTATTGCTTGTAATTACTGAGAGGTATCCTGTGAAGCTCAGGCAGCAGAAAAACATTACACGCATTATTATTTAAACAAAGTAAAAAGCTACTCCTCTCTGGTAAATATGTCATCCTCTCAGAGCATGAAATAACATGATTTACCATTCGAAATCGTAGAACTTGGTGTGATTCTGTTTTCTTTATTTTCCTAAGCTACTGTGCTGAGGCTTGCTCTATTGTATAAGTCTCAGTTCAGCAATTTACATTTTCTCTTAGCTTGGGCTGCTTTCTGTTGCGTATTACTATACAGATACTGTGAGGTATCCCTACATGTAGGCAGCTTTCACAAAGGGAGTCTATTGTGCTGTTGTTTCCTTGATTATAGCATCATCCGAGTCCTCTCAGCATGGATTGTTAAAAGGGTAGAAGCTCTTAGCATGTCAAATGCAGCCAAATTGACCTCCTGTCTTTGATATGAAAAGTGCAACATTTGGAAAGAGGAGCTTTCATGAGAGCGGTGTGCTGCAATGAAGTGTAGGCTTTTGTTTTCATATTGTTCTAAGAAGTCTACCTGAATACAGGCCAAAAGATACAATGATCAAGGCAGAAGCATATCCTGTAAAAAGGAGGTAATATTGCTCAATTAATTCTCCCAGGCTCTTGTACATTTTGGCTGTGTCTAGACTACATGCCTCTGTCGGCAGAGGCATGTAGATTAGACACATAGGCAAAGTCAAATGAAGCCGCAATTTAAATGATCGCGGCTTCATTTAAACTTACATGGCTGCCGCGCTGAGCCGACAAACAGCTGATCAGCTGTTTGTCCGCTCAGCGCGCTAGTCTGGACGCTCCCCTGCCGACATCAAACCCTTTGTCGGCAGCCCCGTTATTCCTCGTGGGATGAGGTTTACCGGGGCTGCCGACAAAGGGCTTTGATGTCAACAGGGGAGCGTCCAGACTAGCGTGCTGAGCGGACAAACAGCTGATCAGCTGTTTGTTGGCTCAGCGTGGCAGCCATGTAAATTTAAATGAAGCCGTGATCATTTAAATCGCGGCTTCCTTTGACTTTGCCAAAACAACAAATCTACATGGCTCCATCAACGGAGCCATGTAGTTTAGACATACCCTTTGTGTTTCACTTGCCATCCATGTGTGAGCTGGACAGATGGATTACAGTTAAAGCTAGTCAAGAGAATTGGTTATGTCCAGGGAAGATTACATAATTGCTCCTATAAAAGTTAAGATACATAAAGGACTTTTTACAAAGAGAAGGGTACAGTTATTACACACCCTTATAGTTCTCAATTTTTCCAAGCAGGGTGATGTGTCAGTTATTTCAGTAAGTTAACTTTTTCAAGGGTACAAATCTGTGTGAATGCCTGACAGTTGTGTGTATGCACGTGTGGGTTTGAATAGAAGACTTGATGACATGGTTTGCATAGACTAGCAAAAAATAACTAAGAATTCTAAAATTCTGGCTAGAGGCATTAGAATGGAATTGCTAGGACTAATTTACAAAACACATTGAAGCATTTACTCATTCAAAACACAAGCAGGGGAGTAGACCATGAGGTTATATGGGTGAATGATGAAAAATGCAGCATGCAACTGCAGAGTGTCTGCAGAAATCAGAGTGAAGAAAGAAACATCAGTCACCAGAGGTTTCTGAAAACGGTTTGAAGTCCTAAAGGAGCAGGTTCAAATGTGAAAGACACAAAATTAATGTTAGCTACAACACTGTGAATTCTGTAGAAGAGAGTTAGGAGGCTGTTTGCTGTACTGGTGTTGAACTGTATTGTTTGTAAGGAAAGCTGGGAAGACTATAATTCTGGAAGACTGATGAAAGGTGTCATACAGAGGAATCTGGGTTCCTGTTACCTGATGGCTCCAGGACCACCTACTGGCCTTTTCAAATGAAACCAAATTGTTTAGTATTCCCGCACTGAAACTTTAGTTTCTACTTGTTGCCCCCAAATGATGAGAAATTAAACGCTGCGTTTCCTATGGACATTAATCTCTTCATCTGCATCTACATGGTACTCTTTAGAGTTCTAGTTTTGAGTCTTTCATGTCTCTGTTTTCTACTAACCCTGTGGCAGGAGTAAATATTCCATCTTGTACTGCAGCATCTTCCTGTTGGGTTGTCCCGGTGCATCATGGGAAATGTCAACACCAAATAAAATGACAATCCAAAATGAAACATTTAGCTTCAGGTGGTCGAAACATGAAACATTACATTTATATTTTCCTAATGGAAAATGCCACCTACATCAGTCCTTGACCAATATAAATTTCTATTTAGATGAAATCTCATTTTTCCAATGGGGAAATGTTTCATTCAAACATTTTTGACCAGCCCTAAGTGAGACTGCTCGCCAGTGACAAGTAGGGCTAGTCACGACCGTGGTTTTATGATGCTCAAATACTGTAGTAGCCAGTTGTTTAGAAATGCACAATAGGCATATAGATATTTAATTAAGTAAGCAATGCCATCAATTCACTTCACTGACCACCAAGTAGCCATCAGTCAGACTACAATAACTTCCAATCACAACCAAACAGGGCTGATGCAAAACGTAAAGTGTGAAGCTTGTTATAAACCATATATGCTAATTGTGCCAGTTTCTCACATATCATATAGGGTATGTCTACACTACAGCACTAATTCGAACTAACTTAGTTCGAATTAGTTAATTCGAACTAAGATAATTCGAACTAGTGCATCTAGACTAAAAAATTAGTTCGAATTAGCGTTTTGCTAATTCGAACTAGCATGTCCAAACTGAGTGGACCCTGAACTGAGGTTAAGGATGGCTGGAAGCAGTGCCGGCAGGGCATCAGATTAGGACTCCGAGTGTGGAGCTGCTGCCTCAGGCTAGCCGAGGGCTGTGCTTAAAGGGACCCGACCCCCACCCCGGACAGACAGTTCTCAGGGGCTCCCCACTTACAAAGCAGTCCTGGCTTGGAGTGCCCTGAGTGCCCACACTCGGCACATCACAGCACTCGGCCATCAGACCCCCCCATCTGGAGGGGGGGGTCAATCAAGGGGCTTCAGGAGAGCTTCCACCCCGAGAAGCCCGCAGAGCCACCCCAGTCCTCCCCATCGGGGGCTCGTACCCCATGCCTCCCTCACCGCCTTCCACTTACCCCTCCTGAGCCCCCCTTCCTGATGTACAAAATAAAGGACACGTGTGTTCAAAAACAGAAACTCTCTTTATTGAACAAAACTCGGGGAGACTTGGAAAAGGAGGTGGCAGAGGGGAAGATCAATATCAGGGGTTTGGAACAGGTCCCATATGAAGAGAGGCTAAAAGACTGGGACTTCTCAGCTTAGAAAAGAGAAGACTGAGGGGGGAAATGATAGAGGTCTATAAAAGCATGAGTGGTGTGGAGAGGGTGCATAAAGAAAAGTTCTTCATTAGTTCCCATAATAGAAGGACTAGAGGACACCAAATGAAATGAATGGATAGCAGGCTTCAAACTAATAACAGAAAGTTCTTCTTCACAAAGCAAAGAGTCAACCTGTGGAACTCCTTGCTGCAGGAGTCTGTGAAGGCTAGAACTAGAACAGAGTTTAAAGAGAAGTGAGATAAAGTGATGGAGGTTGGGTCCATGGAGTGCTATTATCCAGGGGGTAGAAATGGTGTCCCTGGCCTCTGTTTGTGGAAGGCTGGAGATGGATGGCATGAGACAAATGGCTTGGTCATTGTCTTTGGTCCATCCCCTCCAGGGTCCCTAGTGTTGGCCACTGTTGACAGACAGGCTACTGGGCTAGATGGACCTTTGGTCTGACCCAGGACGGCCATTGTAAGCTCAGGGCTCAGGGTCGGGGGTCTCAGTGGACCACCTTGATTTTCATGCCAACCTGCTCCTGGGTGGCCAGGCTGTTACCCACCAGCTCTGTGATTATTGGGGAACCAGAACATGGTCACCTGTCAGCCTTGTGCTCTTGGGGAGTCAGGGAGTGACACTCATGGAAAACCATTCCCCTCCCTCAGGCCTCTGCTAGAATCAAAGACAAAGCAAAGAAAAGGCCAGGGAAGACACACCTAAACTGCTTCAGACAAGGGTGATATAATTAAGGAAACACCCCAGCCTC
This sequence comes from Pelodiscus sinensis, assembly GCF_052426305.1. Classification (NCBI taxonomy): domain Eukaryota; kingdom Metazoa; phylum Chordata; order Testudines; family Trionychidae; genus Pelodiscus; species Pelodiscus sinensis. The sequence goes on along the minus strand of NC_143067.1, from coordinate 20,714,958 downwards.
ATTTGCATTAAAGATGGAACAGAGGGACATCTCATTACCATACGGAATGGAGAGCAGCTCTTCCAAGGCAGGAACCGCACTGAACTATGGGACACCGAAAGCAGAGAAGCACTGCCTGATGGGAAATCCCTGCTCCAGATGCTAATGAACCCAGGCCTGCTCACACCCAAATTAGTCATTATCAGACCAATTCTAGTAACGATCCTATTGACATCTAAAATACTGAAACTGCCAAGTTGCATTGTGAGCTCGTTCAAGGAACATCACCCATAACCAGGGGTGATCAGTCTCTATTGTCTCTCCTCTTTCTCTTTGAACTATCCCTATAAAAACTCCTATCCTTGCCCCAAGAAATCTGTTCTGATACCTGGACTTAAACTGCATCAGTTCCATTGAGACTTCTTCATCTCCTGTCTGATCGTGCTGGGGGCTCTGTCCTGCTTTTCTCCTGCCCTCTGGACCCCCGGCTACCATCATCATCTGGGAACCCCGATCAGTGCAAGCTCCGTGGAGTGGTGAGGTCTCTCTCTCTCTCTCTCTTTCTCTTTCTCTCTCTCAACTATCTCTCTAAGCATAGCCTCCTGACCCTGCCCTGTGTAAACTGTTATATGGTTACCTAACATTTGTAAGCAGCTTCAATTTAGATTTAATATTGTAATTGTTAGATTTAATATTGTAACTGTTTGATATCTATTCACTACTCAGAAATAAATCACTTTCATTGTTAAGCTGGTTGCTTCTCTCTCTTTCTTTCTCTTTTGCTCACTCTTCCTTAAGGGGTGTTGTTTTGGCTTCCCCATTCGCTCTGCAACAACGCTTCTTGTACCCAAGCAAAAGATCCCTGTAGTGCCCAAAATCCTGTGGGGTTTGCTCATCGTGTGGTTTACCTGTGAATGACTGTGGTGTGAAAGTGGGGATAAGGGGTGCTGAACCTGGGGGCTTATGAGGATGGCAGCTTAAAGTGCTGTTTAATCCAGCCCACGGAGTCCAAAGGCACATGAGGGTGCAGTGTGGCATTGCTGTGAAACCCAGCCAGCTGAGTCCAGGGACATATGAGGGGGTCAGCTTGTGAGTGCTGAGTACCCAGTCCTCTCAGACGTGCTCTGTTAGTGGGTGTGAGTGTCTGTGTGTGTTGCTAAGGTGGGAAGAACCCCATCCTGAGGAACCTAGTTCCTGCAGGAGAGCTCCAGTGGGAGGGGGAATTGGCAGCAGGGAGAATTCAGCTCCATATGAGAGCCCCAGTAAGCACCAACAGCACACTGATAGAACTGTTAACCTTCCCCCAGTCCCATAAGGGTAACCCTGATAAATGAGCATACCCCAGAGTATTGGGCAAATCTGGTAACAAATTGGTGGAGGAACGTGGGCAGCACGTGATCCTGATCACGGGGTACTTGTTGAGTAGTTGCTGCAGAGTGGGGAAACTGAGGCACAGGGTTTTTTTTTTTGTTTCCTCTTTTCTCTTTCCTTTTTTGTTGTTGTTGTTGTCTTTTAGTGAGCTGCTTCTATCATTTCTATAGACTACTTTGGTAAAGTTCTGAGTAGTTGCTCCAGAGTGGGGAAACTGAGGCAGTGGCCTGAGTCAGTTTTTTTTTCTCTCTCTCTTTTTTTTTTTTTTTTTTTTTTTTTTTAAGCCTTTTATTGAGCTCCTTCTATCATTCACATAGAATACTTGAAAAAGTTCTGAACTATGCTTGGAATTATTGTAGCTGAACTGTGCTTGGAATTAATGTGGTAACTAGTCAGAATTGTGCTTGGAATTATTGTAGAATTATTGCAGAGTTGTGCAAATAGGACTTAATGTGGTAAAGTTTCTGAATTGTGCTTGGAATTATTGTAGAACTGGAACTAGGAATTAATGTGGTAACAGTTCTGAATTGTGCTTGGAATTTTTGTAGCTGAACTATGCTTGGAATTATTGTAGTACTGTGCATTTAGGAATTATTGTAGAACTGGAACTAGGAATTAATGTGGTAACAGTTCTGAATTGTGCTTGGAATTTTTGTAGAACTGTGCGAATAGGCATTAATGTGGTAAAGTTCTGAATTGTTCTTGGAATTATTGTGGGACTGTGCAATTGAAAGTTAAATATTGGGCTTGAAAGTAAATGTTTTAGAGTTGTATTGACTGCAGGTAAAAGATAACTAGTGCAGTAAGGAAAGTAGAGATGTCTGAGAGAACCCCTTTGGCTGCTCGCTTGAGACAGGAGAAAACCAATAGGATAGAGAGATGGGTAATGAAGAAGGGGAAATGTCCCTGGGAGAGGGGGTGCTTTAAGGGTGAGGATCCCCTGCTTGAAGCAAGTTTGAGCTTTGAACAATACTGCACAACCATTAAACCACGAGGTAGTGCAAAAGATGCAGCTGCTGCATGGGCATTGTTTTATGCATGTCTAGACATGGCTGAAATGGTAAAGGGAAGGCAGGAACTGGAGCTGGAGAAAAAGCAGTTACAACAGTGTTTGGATAAAAGTGAGATGGATGGATGTGAATTTATAGCAGAAAAGCTTAAAATGGTGACTTTACTTAGAAATATGCAAGAGGAAAGGGACAAGGCCAATATGGCTGCAGAACAGTACAGAAAAGAGTTGTCTCACACTAAAATGTTGTTAGAGGAAGCACGAGCAGCAACTCGCTTTCTAGCAGATGAAAACAAGGCAGCTAAGGCAGCAGCCAGCCATCAGAAGTGTGAGGCAGAGATCAGTAAACTGCATGCCCAACTTAGTGCCCATAAGGGGGTGGTAGCAGCTGTAAGGTTAAGAGAGGACTGTGATTGGGAACCTCCTACAAAAATAGAAATACTCCCTGATACTGAACCCCAAGCCCCATTTAACCCCCAGTGGTCCCACAGGCACAATGTTGCCCCTGTATCCACAAGGGAAGTTAAACACATAGTTGCAGGAGCTGACCTTCCCACAACAGAGCTAGTCACCGATGTAACAAGGTGGTCTCCTAGCCAGGCCAAGGCTATTGCTGAGAGGCTGGGACCACTGAACGGTGACACAGCTGTGGCATGGATGGCTCGCATTTGGCAAATGTACCCCTCTGCTGATGGCATGGACCTTACCCAGTTGGCTCAGTTATGTGCTTCTCCTGGTGATGCAGATGCTCTGGACATAGGCATAGGTTCGTGGGAGCGTACTGCCCCTGGGCCCCGGGAATGGATGATAAGTGCTCTCAAAATATTACTGCCTGCTTCTTCCCTTAAAAAACTCTATATTCTGGAAGAGCAGAAACCTGGAGAGGCCCCTGAAGCTTACCTAATTCGCAAAAAGATGCTGGCAGCTCTCTCTGATTCATTGCCCCAGACAGAAGAGAACGGAATTATCACTTACCAGTATCAGGGACATGAATTGGTACAGAGCACATATGCAGGGCTGAATTCCCAGACAAAAATGGCCATGGGGGCTGTTGATTTGGAACACCTTACATGGAATGTGCTAGTGGCAAAAATTAAACAGGTAGGAGATTTGTTAAGAGAGACTGGTGTTTTAAAAAAACCGATCAGCAAAAAGACTAACTGTGAGCCTGTACAGGCTATTACTTTTGCAAATAATGGTCCCCATTCTGCCAGTCGCACTCCCAGTGGTAGTCCCCCTACTTCCCACCGTATTGGGCAGCGCCGACCCAAGGAGACCCTTAGGAATGTGATCTGGATGGAGCTAGTAAAGTTAGGGGAAGACATGAGAAAATATGATCGCCAGCCCCTCAGCACTCTAATTAATGCTTTGTCTCAGGTTACACGGAGAACAGAGTTGATGGAGGGAGCTCCACCTCGGCCCACTGCTCCAGTGAGGAGTGAGTCCCCAACACTCACTCCCTGTCAAAACCAGAATCCTGCCTCCTCTTCTGAGTGCAGGCTTTCAAGGGAGTCAGCTGATCAATAGGGGTGCCCTGTTCCCCGTGGGCCTCCCCAGCTGATTGCAAGACTTCATTGTGACAGGTGGGGGAGACCAACTGTAAGGGCTACAGTGGGGAATCCAGGGACGTTAGCCCAGCTGCTAGTGGACACAGGAGCCTCAGTAAACATTCTGAGTCCTCGGTGGATCTCGGGAGGGAGACCCACCACTAAACAGGCTCAGCTCAGTGGGTGTGGGGGAGAAATCCAGGAAGCACCTGTTTGGCAGGATGGTCCCTTGCTAGTAGACAGACTACAGGGACAAGTAGAATGCTGTGCTCAGGAGGGAAAGGACATGGAAAGAACTGGAGACACTTGGGTGATTCACACAAAGGGGCATCAGAAAAATCCCTCAGAGGAAGCACACTGGAACAACAGAGCTGATGCCTTAGCCAAAGCTGCTGCTATCAGTGACCATACCAAAGACACAGACCAGGTGGAACAAACAGAGGCAGGAACTACTCAGGGAAAACCTTTAGGCCACGGAATAGATGCCTTAGAGTTAGGTACTTTTCAAGATGGGGATACAGAAATTCAGTCCTTAGCCAGGAAAAGGAAAGATCACACAGGAAAATCCAGGATGGAGCAGGTTGAAGATGTCTGGTGGGCAGAGGGTGCAGGCAGTGAAAGGCACTGGATAGTCCCCAACCAGATACAGGGGGACCTGATTCAATTTGTGCATGATCAGGGACATAAAGGGAAACAAGACAAAAAAGTACATTGGGGAAAACCTCTGGTAGTATGGGAATTAGGCCAACCAGTAATGTACAGAAAGTTTTCAGCAAAACAGCATTCTCTGACACACACCCTCTGCATGATTGTGAATTGGGCTAGCCCCAGCGTTGACCAGGTAGAAATCCTGAATAGGAAAAATGGGAAACTCTGGCAGAAATGGTTTCATTCTTCACAAATCAAAGAGTGGAAAGATAAACCACCTGACCTGCAAGGAATAGCATAACTGACTTCTCCATCCTGCCAGCCACCCTTCTTGACTAGCAAGAAGGAACAGCTTGGGGCTGTTAAAAAAAAAAAATACATGTCAGCTAGGCTTGTCAGTGCCTACCCTGATGCTGAAGCAGGAACAGGCCAAAGAAGTACTGGACTTATTATGGCCATTCTTATATAGGCCACTATTTCATGTTCACTCTGTAATACTAATTCCCGATTCTCCCCGTATATACGGGGGGAGTGTGGAGTTTGTTTTCTCTTTTCTGCCCTTTCACAGATCCTGAACAAGAGCCATGACAGCCCACTGTTGCCCCAGCACTCTCCTGGCCCTAAGTATCTGGAGTCTGATGCTACACAAGCTCTATGCTGGACCTGTGATCCCCCTGAACCTATGAAGGTGCCTGCCTGCTGAAATGGGAGCAACCCCCTGGCCCTGCAGTGTCACTATCAATTCCATGCTATTGGCAACTCCTCAGGGTACTCCTGGGAAAGTATGGCCAATTGTACACAGGTTGCCACTGGAAAGTCACTCAAGTTTTGCTATGAAACTAAGACCACGCCAGACTCCATCCCCTTATTCTGTAAGCCGTTGTGGTCTCGAAAGAGACACCTGCCATCTGATGCCACTAATGACAGCCTTCCAGGTGGTGAAAGGTACTGAATAATCCTGGTTTCTTTAGAAGTTTGGGTACCAGCCATGCTGCAGCTGTGTCTAATCACACCCACCAGCAAGAATATCACATGGTTCCTTGTAAACTGGGAACCACTGAACTGGACTGTAGCGGGGCATGACCTCATTCAGCAAGGTCCCCCAAACGGGGTTGTGGAGACCAAGCATTGGAGGAACATGATTGTTTCTTCCCACAACTGGGAAATAAAATCTCACTGTTCCTTTGATGTTATCTAGAAATATGGGTTTGTTATTGTCTATTGTTAAAGCATGTGTGCGTGTAAAAACAAGATTGTACTAATTACATTTGTAATTATTGTACTATTGTATTAATTAATGGACATTGGATCCAACTCATGGTGCCTTACATTAATCACCATTTATGTGATATAACTACAATTGTTAGATGTAACCACAATTGTTAGCTGCGATAGCAAGTTTACTGTGCCTGTATGGACTGTACAGCATCTCAAAGCCTACCCTGAGTTATACAAGGAGATCTCTCCCATTGCACTGGGAATGGGTCTCAATGTTATTAAGGTACTATTAAATCATCTCTCCTTACAACATGAGCTTCAGAAGCTCCAAACTCTGGAGATCTCTAGGCTAGCAGCTACAGCTGCAGACACAGGCCATCACTCCTAGTGGGAGACATTGCTTGGGTGGAGCCCCAGTGCAACTGGTCTTTTAAATATTATGCTTCACCCCATTGTGGTGATCATTGGTTTCCAAATTATACTAGTAATTGGTCTGATTCTACTGGTTTGCTGGATCCAACGACTGATGCGACGGCTACAATGGATTGAAGACCAAACTCACTATCATGGACTAAGGATGTGATGGGGATACTTGCTCAGCGCAAGCACCCCATCAACGGGGGGACTTGTTACCCACCAGCTCTGTGATTATTGGGGAACCAGAACATGGTCACCTGTCAGCCTTGTGCTCTTGGGGAGTCAGGGAGTGACACTCATGGAAAACCATTCCCCTCCCTCAGGCCTCTGCTAGAATCAAAGACAAAGCAAAGAAAAGGCCAGGGAAGACACACCTAAACTGCTTCAGACAAGGGTGATATAATTAAGGAAACACCCCAGCCTCATTTGCATTAAAGATGGAACAGAGGGACATCTCATTACCATACGGAATGGAGAGCAGCTCTTCCAAGGCAGGAACCGCACTGAACTATGGGACACCGAAAGCAGAGAAGCACTGCCTGATGGGAAATCCCTGCTCCAGATGCTAATGAACCCAGGCCTGCTCACACCCAAATTAGTCATTATCAGACCAATTCTAGTAACGATCCTATTGACATCTAAAATACTGAAACTGCCAAGTTGCATTGTGAGCTCGTTCAAGGAACATCACCCATAACCAGGGGTGATCAGTCTCTATTGTCTCTCCTCTTTCTCTTTGAACTATCCCTATAAAAACTCCTATCCTTGCCCCAAGAAATCTGTTCTGATACCTGGACTTAAACTGCATCAGTTCCATTGAGACTTCTTCATCTCCTGTCTGATCGTGCTGGGGGCTCTGTCCTGCTTTTCTCCTGCCCTCTGGACCCCCGGCTACCATCATCATCTGGGAACCCCGATCAGTGCAAGCTCCGTGGAGTGGTGAGGTCTCTCTCTCTCTCTCTCTTTCTCTTTCTCTCTCTCAACTATCTCTCTAAGCATAGCCTCCTGACCCTGCCCTGTGTAAACTGTTATATGGTTACCTAACATTTGTAAGCAGCTTCAATTTAGATTTAATATTGTAATTGTTAGATTTAATATTGTAACTGTTTGATATCTATTCACTACTCAGAAATAAATCACTTTCATTGTTAAGCTGGTTGCTTCTCTCTCTTTCTTTCTCTTTTGCTCACTCTTCCTTAAGGGGTGTTGTTTTGGCTTCCCCATTCGCTCTGCAACAACGCTTCTTGTACCCAAGCAAAAGATCCCTGTAGTGCCCAAAATCCTGTGGGGTTTGCTCATCGTGTGGTTTACCTGTGAATGACTGTGGTGTGAAAGTGGGGATAAGGGGTGCTGAACCTGGGGGCTTATGAGGATGGCAGCTTAAAGTGCTGTTTAATCCAGCCCACGGAGTCCAAAGGCACATGAGGGTGCAGTGTGGCATTGCTGTGAAACCCAGCCAGCTGAGTCCAGGGACATATGAGGGGGTCAGCTTGTGAGTGCTGAGTACCCAGTCCTCTCAGACGTGCTCTGTTAGTGGGTGTGAGTGTCTGCGTGTGTTGCTAAGGTGGGAAGAACCCCATCCTGAGGAACCTAGTTCCTGCAGGAGAGCTCCAGTGGGAGGGGGAATTGGCAGCAGGGAGAATTCAGCTCCATATGAGAGCCCCAGTAAGCACCAACAGCACACTGATAGAACTGTTAACCTTCCCCCAGTCCCATAAGGGTAACCCTGATAAATGAGCATACCCCAGAGTATTGGGCAAATCTGGTAACAAGGCTGGCAGCTCTCCTGCCCTAGACGGCCACTTTCCTGTGCCTAGTGCGGAGGTCGTGGACGAGGTCCGCGATCTCCACACTAGACCAGGCGGGCGCCTGCCTCTTGCGGACCCGGGCAGGCTCCCGGGAGCTGCCAGCCTGGTCCCGGGAAGAGGCAGAGGGCTGGGTGGCAGCGGGTTGCTGGTCTGAGCCGTGCCAGGTACAGGGTCTGCTGGCTGGGTGCTGGCAGGCTTGCACCTGGCACGGGCACCGTAGCCAGCCCATGCCCCTTTAAGGGGTCCGGGCTGGGAGGGGGGCAGACGAGTTTCCCTGGTGGTACCCAGAGTGGCCACCAGGGAAAGCTGGGGAGGGCTAGCCTCCCACTAGTTCGAATTAAGTGGCTACACAGCCCTTAATTCGAACTAGGCGTTAGTCCTCGTAAAATGAGGTTTACCTAGTTCGAATTAAGCGCTCCGCTAGTGTAGCGCCTATCAAAGTTAATTCGAACTAACGTCTGTTAGTTTGAATTTACTTTGTAGTGTAGACATACCCAAATATAGTATCCCAGTGTCTTGAGAGTCTGTAATGCCAAAATGCTGGCTGTTCCCTCTGGGTGGCGCTGTTGCTTGAAATACTGGCTGTTCACTCTGGGCAGCCCGTGCTGCATGGCGAGTGCGGGGCCCAAACGGCCGCTTGCACCACTTGCTCCCCCGCGGCGGCCCGGCCAAGCAGTGCAGAAATCAGCTGAGTGCCACGGTGGGAGGCAAAAGGGGGCAGGGCGGTGACGTGTGGCATGACAGTGGCTCCAGGCCCTGCCCCCGGCTGTGAACATCACCACCCCGTCCCCCTTCGCCTGCCACCATGGTGCTCGGCTGACTTCTGCGCTGCTCAGCCAGGCCGCTGCGTGGGAGCAAGCGGTGCAAGCAACCGTTTGGGCTCCATGGTCCCCCAAGTGAGAGGCAGGAGGGGGAGGAGAAGTGAAAGAGAGAGACAGAGAGAGAGGTAGGAAATGGAGGAGAGCTGAGAGAGGAGGAGGAGGGGAGAGAGAGAAAGAAAGAGAGAGAGACTGGAGTCTCAGGAGAGAAGATCGACGTGGAGGAGAGACCTGAAAATCTCATCTTATGATGGGCTAATTGGCTAGATAATTAAATAACTGCCCTAAAACAAACACTAGGCAAAGAAATAGGATTGGAATGGTATTTTTTAAAAGACTTCATGTCATCTTGGCCAGCACACATTATACCTTTATCTACAAGCCCCTTTATTTTTGATCTGCTTAAAACCACAATGAACATATATAAGGCACTGCAATTTTTCACTCCTTCCTCTCCATTCCTATCTCTTGATACAAAGCCTATAGGAATTATGAACTAATTCTTTTACCCCTGAATAATGGTGAATAAATCTGGGGAATAAATCTAAATGGACTTCTGTGACCTCACCTTGTTATAGGTACACAGAACACTTATTACATAAGGACTGAATGGGTATGTCTAAACTACATGGCTCCGTTAACAGAGCCATGTAGATTAGGCTGATTGGCAGAGGGAAATGAAGCCACGATTTAAATAATCGCGGCTTCATTTAAATTTAAATGGCTGCCGCACTGAGCCGACAAACAGCTGATCAGCTGTTTGTCAGCTCACCGCTCTAGTCTGGATGCTCCCGTGCCGACCTGAAAGCCCTTTATTGACCTCCCCGTTATGCCTCGTAGGATGAGGTTTACTGGGGAGGTCGATAAAGGGCTTTCATGTCGACAGGGGAGCGTCCAGACTGCCCCGATCTGCCGACAAACAGCTGATCGGCAGAGCAGGGCAGCCATTTAAATTTAAATGAAGCCGCGATTATTTAAATCGCGGCTTCATTTCCCTCTGCCGATCAGCCTAATCTACATGGCTCCGTCGACAATTGACAGGTTATATGAGGTATTTTATTCAAAGTCTCTCCAAGTTATACACATCTATATTCACAAACCAATTTTCATAAAGCATAGGGGGAGGAATCATCACAAGTACCAATGAAGTATGTGCATTGGGATATGTTTTCTGTCCTGCATTAATGACCATGATAGGAGCAAAGCTTTATAAATGCACTTCTTTTTGTTATTTCACAATACATGTTCTTGCAATAAGGTTGTATGCTATTTTTAGTATATTGGGGCACTAATTAATTTTGAACTATACATTATGGAAGCACCACAAGAGAAGCTCTTCTTGGAGTGTTTTATTTTACATCTTGGCTTCTTTCAGCATTATGGATTCATCAGGGTTTGATATAACAATAACTCCATAGCTGTTAACTTCAGAAAGGCTAATTGCTTTATTGCTTTTATTTCAATGATAGATTTTAAAAAAGAAACCAAAACCAATCTGTAATGTACAGTAATTCAGAGGCTACCGACTTTAATACCATGTTTAGATTTAGAAAGTTGAAGCTGAGCCTCTCATGTTCATGAGCTTTCAAAATGACTGGGTCAGGATAACATTCAGTTGTGCTTCTGGTGAAGCCTGAATTGTGTGTTAAGTCCTGTAGGTGGTATGCAATGTTGTTTGAAACAGGAGATGGCCTTTATGGATGCTTTCTTTAACAAGATCTCAATAGCTTTGCTTTTTTAGTTGCACTTGTAAGCTGGATCTTCATACTGATAAGACTGAGAGGCTAAACAATTGGCCACTTGTAATGTGTATTCTGGTGGCCATTACACCATGCTCTTCATTGGGGAGAGTGGGGGAACAAATTCCAGCCCGTAGGCGGGATCCAGTCCACAGGGTTAGTCTCCGGTGGGCGCCCACCTCCATGTTTACCTGTGCTTCCACAGGTAACGGAGGATCACAGCTCTGATTGGCTGTGAATTGCTGTTTGTGGCCAATGAGAGTGGTGGGAAGTGGTATCCCAATTTGCAATACTTCCCGCCGCTCTCATTGGCTATGAACGGTGGTGTACAGACAACCATGGCTGCTATCCTCTGATACCTGCACAGGTGCAGGTAAACATAGTGGTAGCAGCCCGCCAGAGACTACCCTACAGGCTGTTTTTTTTGTCCACCCCTGCTCTTCATTCATCCAGAAGGGCCATCTTTTGTCACCTGTATGAAGCTGATGCCAAAAGAGCACTAAGGTTAAGGATAGTGCGGCATTGAACTTCTACTCCTTTTAAGAATGCAAACAAACGACTTCATGTTTACAAGTAGAAAATACTCTACTGGTACCTATTACTCTTACAATATAAGAACCTGGGTCACCAAATTAAATAAATAGGCAGCAGGTTTAAAACAAACAAAAGGCAGTTTTTCTTCACTCAGTGCACAGTCAACCTCTGGAACTTCTTGCCAGAGGATGTGGTGAAGACAAGGACTTTAACAGGGTTCAGAAAAGAGCTAGATAGATTCATGGAAGTTAGGTCCATCAATGGCTATTAGCCAGGATGGGTAGGAATGGTGTCCCTAGCCTCTGTTTGTCTGGAAATGGGTGACGGGAGGGTGATCATGTGAGGATTACCTTTTGTGTTCCCTTCCTCTGGGGCACCTGGTACTAGACACTGTTGGCAGACAGGATACTGGGCTGGATGGACTGTTAGTCTGACCCAGTACGACCGTTCTTATGTTCTTAATTTGCTCTCTTATAATAGAGGGGTGACTCATTCATAGTGTGTAATAGATTAAAGTTGCCACATTTTTGTTATCTGTGAATTAGTCACAAATTTGTTCACATGTATTTGTTTAAAATTATTCATTGAAAATATTCCCCTGATTACCAATATAACTCCAAATCCATAGCTCATAGACAAACGGCATTCATTTAAAAATCTGAGCTGTATTGGTTTGACCTGTTGCTCACAAAGCATGTTTCCATTTCTGCACTGAATGAATTTAAAGCTCAGCAGCAGACTTTTGGCGTAAATGCTCATGAAATTCACTTTCCATAAATTATCTGAAGTATATGCTCTTTCTGAAAAAAATCCTGTCACAAATGCATTTGCTAGAATGTTCTTGGAAAGCAAATACAAAAGGGGGCACAAACAGAACAGAAACAAATTGAATTAAAACTTGAAAAAATATTTGCAGAAACTTCTTTGCTGTATTTTACATTGTCAACTGGATTAGGCTTTCACTGTTCTAATTGCTACATGAGAGGTTTAACCCTGATCTTCATGTCTGTGCCCTCCTATTTCCTCAGAGCCATTTCTTTGATGCACTCGATCTCCACTGGTCCTAAGATAGGAGGACTCTTCAATCTTCTGCCATACCACATAAATCTCCACTCATTTATTTCCTATCTCAAGTAAAATACTTATACAGAGAGTGACTGGAGAGGTCAGAGAATTTCATTTAACTGTGGTAAAATGGATATCAACATTTCCATACTAATGCTATACCTACTAAAGACAATGCATGCATTATACGGGTTGCCGGCATGGGTGCATCTTAGCATGCTGTGCAACACCCATGAAATTATCAGCTGTCCCGTCAAATACAAATCAGAGAAAATCATACCTCTGATTTTAGAATCTTTGTCAGCAGCATTTCTAGTCCAGTTTTACTCTTCCTTATTTAAAATGGATAAGCTTATCTGCATTCATTTCTTAGATCATTGCTTTAACATTTCCAAGATTTTATCCAAGCATGACTTTTATAACCTTGCCAAAATTGCAGTGATAAAGGATGCATCAGCAGTTTTCAATCCTATTTCTTTTTTCAGATCTGCCCATCAGCTTTCTTTAACAGAGTAATGGATAGGTTCAGAGATTTTTTTATTATTATTATTATCTTTCATTTGTAAGGAGCTTTATTTTGGTCAATGAGACATCCAGTATAGAAACAAGGTGAGCATGAAGTTCACATTGTCCATGTATGTCTAGGTGAATCTGATCAAACATTACAACCATGCAGTTAATTCTACAATGTTTACCAAAAATCCCCTAGCTTTCTGGGAAGTTGTTGTTATGGAAACAGTAACCCTCAGACCTTCAAAATGGAAAAGATTTATTTTAAGGGAACTAAAACCTTTAAATATTCAATAAGGATAAAGAGGTGAGGATCACAATATTTATCGTAGCTGATTCTATATAATGCTTCAGAAGCAAAGATGAAAACATGTAGCTGGTACAATCGAGCAAGTATAGATGCTTTATATAGTTAATTTGTAATCTTACTGACAACTGTGGAGTTCTTAAATTCACGAAGTGGGAAATTCATAAACCCAAAAGATAAGATCACTACAAAAATAGAGAAAAAAGAATAAACATACACATACTTTGCATAAACAAATGCAAAGTACTCCACTTAGGAAGGAACAATCTCTTTCACACATAGGGTATGTCTACACTACCACCCTAGTTCGAACTAGGGTGGTAACGTAGGCATACCGCACTTGCAAATGAAGCCCGGGATTTGAATTTCCCGGGCTTCATTTGCATAAGCCGGCCGGCGCCATTTTTAAATGCTGGCTTGTTCGAACCCCGTGCCGCGTGTAGCCGCGCGGCACGGGGTTCGAACAAGCCGGCATTTAAAAATGGCGCCGGCCGGTTTATGCAAATGAAGCCCGGGAAATTCAAATCCCGGGCTTCATTTGCAAGTGCGGTATGCCTACATTACCCCGCTAGTTCGAACTAGCGGGGTAGTGTAGACATACCCATACAGAATGGGAAGCGGCTATCTAGGAAGGAGTACTGCAGAAAGGGATCTAGGGGTCATAGTGGACCTCATGCGAAAAATGAGTCAACAGTGTGATGCTGTTGCAAAAAAAGCCAACATGATTCTGGGATGCATTAACAGGAGTGTTGTGAGCAAGACACGAGAAGTCATTCTTCTGCTCTACTCTGCACTGGTTAGGCCTCAATGGGAATATTGTGTCCAGTTCTGGGTTCCACAATTAAAGAAAGATGTGGAGAAATTGGAGAAGGTGCAGAGAAGAGCAACAAAAATAATTAAAGGTCTAGAAAACATGATTTTTTTCAAAAGTGATTAAAGATCTAGATGGTGCTTGGTCCTTCTGTGAGGACAAGGGACTGGACTTGCTCTCTCGAGGTCCCTTCCAATTCTAGTATTTTATGGGTCCATGATTCTTTAGAAGAATAAACCCCAAATGCAGAAATCAGCCAACCGATATATGCAGCATCTTGATGAAGCTCACCCCAATACAAGGAGCTTGCAAAAGGTATATTACAAGCAGTGTTTTCTTTAATTTTTTCTGTGTGTGGAATACACTTTGTTGTGTGCATCAAGGCATGTGCAGATGTGCACTACCAGTAGAAACACTTTCTGCTGGAAGCGGGCCCTCTACTAATCAGCTGGGTAGCATTTGAATCACTCCTGGGTGGCCACCCAAACACTCAGCTTACAAGGAACACTGCTTACAAGCTCATGTTAAGAACTTGCATGTGGTCTGAAGCTGTTTAGAGCACCTTTCATGAGCTTTCTGCATTTGGGCAAACTTCATTTATAAAAATTATATGCACTTGCATGGTTCATAGATAATATATGAATGTATACGGTGTCCTGAGGCCTCTAATTTATAGGGCATCTCAACTACACTCTGCGGTATAAATTGCTAAGACACAGAACAGCTGAAAGAAGATGCACTTGGAGATGGAAATTTAAAATACTGGAATTTGTTGAACACTGTAACAGTAAATAATTCCAACAAACTAGTGAAATAATTAAAGCTAGAGAGGTATTAGGGAAACATAGTTGCTCCAAAATTCATTCAGATGCAAAAATCAAATTATATTTGTCCCTTTTGTGTTTGTTTTCTATAAATGTTTAGAACACAAGTTTTTACTAGCCCAAATGCTAGTGGAAAATGAAATTTTACACTTGGATATTCACTGGAGATGAATTTCAAATTCTGTATTTGAGTATAAAAGTCAAATGGATACTGTTGGTTAGTTACATAACACACTATTTCTTTTTAAATTTCTGATTCATTATATTAATCATCTTATAATTTAACAGAAATATACTATGTAGTTTATGCAATAAACCAACACAGTATGAATTTGAGTATAACAATGGAATACACAGTTTGAAATTCATCCTCTATCTGAGAACAGAACAACTAGCCTAACTAACCAATGTATCAGGAACTACAGATAACCGTGGATGATTCACAGATTGTGGACCCAGACTTATTTGCTGAAGAAATATGAGAACAACCTTTAATAATGAATAGTTTCAGTATTAGGAACAAAAAACAGGCAAAATTCAAATGTTGTTTACCATAAGTGATTTTCATAGATCTAAATGTGGCATTTATTTTATTACAATTAAGATTGCTTTCTCCTTTTCACAGTCTCCTGAATTCGGAGTTGTCCTATAGCCATTGTGAAACAATCTAATGTGCAGTTAATTACACAGCATGGGATATCTGCTAGCTATGTGCAAAGTTATGGTTATGTTTGTTCTGTCTTTTCAGCACACCGGGTGGCTGACTATCTTATAGTGTTTTGGGAAGTAAAGAGCTGGGATCATCTTATGAATGCGTCGTGTTTTACCAATTTTTTTTTTCAACTTGGGAGGGGGAATTGGAGAACTTCAGTTCCCAGCCCACCACCAAGGAAAATCTGTGGCATGTTGGAACGTTTTATGTACCTGGAGAGTCTGCAGGCTTGAAGCCCATCAGCTCCCAGTGGCTGCTGTTCAACGTTCTGGGTCAACAGGAGTGGCAGAAAGTGGTGGCAAGCATGTTCCTGGGAGCTGCGAGAATCAGCGCACGCCAATTGGCTGGGAACAGCAAATAGGAGCCAATGGGAGCTAAGAGGCTCTGTGCCTACAGATGCTCCAGGTAAACAAACCATCCTGACATGCCAGCAGATTATGCTGATGAGCTGGGACCAGAAGTTTGCAAACTGCTGATATAGTTGAAGAGTTGGCTTATGAATGGGTCATTGCGATTTTTACAATTTTTGTGACTTGGGGGGGTTGGGCTATGAATGAACACGCTTATGATTGAGTATATATGGTATATGGTCTGTATCTTAGTCTTTTGATAACAAAGACAAAGAAAATAAAGCAGAGGCAGAAATAAAGACCCTTAGATGCAGGCACTTGAAAATAAGGTATATGAGAATTATTGGGATTGCTAACCATTAGTGAACACTCTGTCCCCCCACACCGTATGTGTTACTATTATTATTGGGATGATGATTCCTTGGCTTTGAAAGGCAAAGTGGCCTTCAAATGAAAGGCAGTGTGTAAATACACAGTACTAATAATAGTGGGCCCCTGGAGGGAATAGGCATGCTGTAGAGCAGAAAGCAAAGTTTCCCAAATGGTAGAGAGTTCCTTCCCTCTTTTGGACTCCATGTAACAATGGCACTATCACCTCACTGTAGAAAAATGCTGCAGACATAAGCATGTTGACAAACAAAATAGCCTATTCCCAGTACCACAGAATCTTAATTAATACTGCAATTATATGCTGACTTTTCTTTTTTCCTGTGTAAGCATTTTGATTGTAATTAAGTAAGACACTGTTTGCAATATTACATCTGAATCTAACTCACAATAGTTCATTGTGTACTAAAATAATTTGCACTTTCAAGTCAAATGGAAACTAACACTCAGAGTGGAAACTTGAGCATGACCCTAAGGGTATGTCTACACTACAAAGTTAATTCGAACTAACGGACGTTAGTTCGAATTAACTTTCATAGGCGCTACATTAGTGCTCCGCTAGTTCGAACTTAATTCGAACTAGCGGAGCGCTTAGTTCAAACTAGGAAAACCTCATTTTACGAGGACTAAGCCTAGTTCGAACTAGCGAGTTCGAATTAAGGGGTGTGTAGCCCCTTAATTTGAACTAGTGGGAGGCTAGCCCTCCCCAGGTTTCCCTGGTGGCCACTCTGGCCAACACCAGGGAAACTCGTCTGCCCCCCTCCCGGCCCCGGACACCTTAAAGGGGCACGGGCTGGCTATGGTGCCCGTGCCAGGTGCAAGCCTGCCAGCACCCAACCAGTAGACCCTGCACCTGGCACGGCTCGAGCCAGCCACCCAATGCCCCCCAGTCCTCCCCCTCTTCCTGGGACCAGGCTGGCGGCTCCCGGGAGCTTGCCCGGGACTGCAAGAGGCGGGCACCCGCCTGGGCTAGTGCAGACATCGTGGACCTTGTCCACGATCACCGCACTAGGCACAGGAAAGTGGCCGTCTAGGGCAGGAGAGCTGCCAGCCTGGCCACCCAGGAGCAGGTGTGCAAAGCAATCAAGGGGGTTCACTGAGCTTACAATGGCCGAACTGGGTCAGACCAAAGGTCCATCTAGCCCAGTAGCCTGTCTGCCGACAGTGGCCAACCCTAGGGACCCTGGAGGGGATGGACCGAAGACAGTGACCAAGCCATTTGTCTCATGCCATCCCTATCCAGCCTTCCACAAACCTTGGCCAGGGACACCACTCCTACCCCCTGACTAATACCACTCCATGGACCCAACCTCCATCACTTTATCTCACTTCCCTTTAAACTTTGTTCTAGTTCTAGCCTTCACAGACTCCTGCAGCAAGGAGTTCCACAGGTTGACTCTTTGCTTTGTGAAGAACAACTTTCTGTTACTAGGTTGACGCCTGCTACCCATTCCTTTCCTTTGGTGTCCTCTAGTCCTTCTATTATGGGAACTAATGAAGAACTTTTCTGTATGCACCCTCTCCACCCAACTCCTGCTTTTAGAGACCTCTATCCTGTCCCCCCTCCGTCTCCTCTTTTCTAAACTGAAAAGTCCCAGTCTCTTTAGCCTCTCTTCATATGGGACCTATTCCCAACCCCTGATCATTTTAGTTGCCCTCCCCTCTCCCAGCCTCTCTCTTCCCCTCTCCCACCTCCTTTTCCCAGTCTCCTCCAGTTTAGTTAAATAAAGACAGATTCCATTTTGGAAGACACGTTATCTTTATTTTGTACATCAAGAAGAGGGGCTAGGGAAGGGTAAGTGGAAGGAGGTGAGGGAGGAATGGGGCACGAGCCCCCGATGGGGAGGACTGGGCTGACTCTGCGGGCTTCTGGGGGTGGAAGCTCTCCTGCAGCCCCCCCAATTGCCTCCTCTCCCCAGATGGCAGCCTGTGGCAAGTGCAGCCGGGCTGATGGCCGAGTGCTGTGATGTGCCCAGTGTGGGCACTCAGGGCACTCCAAGCCGGGACTGCTTTGCAAGTGGGGCACCCCTGAGAACTGTCTGTCCGGGGTGGGGGTCGGGACCCTTTAAGCACAGCACTCGGCTAGCCTGAGACAACATCTCCACACACTAAGTCCTCCTCTGATGCCCTGCCGGCACTGCTTCCGGCCATCCTTAACCCCGGTTCAGGGTCCACTTAATGTGGACATGCTAGTTTGAATTAGCAAAACGCTAATTCGATCTAGTTTTTTAGTCTGGATCCGTTAGTTTGAATTAGCTTAGTTCGAATTAACTAATTCGAACTAAGTTAGTTTGAATTAATGTTGTAGTGTAGACATACCCTAAGTAACCTTTCAGGGGAATCATAGAGTCATAGAATCATAAAATACTAGAACTGGAAGGGACCTCGATAGGTCATAAAGTCCAGTCCCCTGTCCTCATGGCAGGACCCAGTACCATCTAGACCATCCCTGATAGATGTCTGTCTAACTTGCTCTTAAATATATCCAGTGATGGAGATTCCACAACCTCCCTATGCAATTTATTCCAGTGTTTAACCAGCCTGACAGGAAGTGTTTCCTAATGTCCAACCTAAACCTCCCTTGCTGCAGTTTAAGCCCATTGCTTCTTGTCCTATCAGCAGAGGCCAAGGAGAACAATTTATCCTCCCTGTGACACCCTTTTAGATACCTGAAAACTGCTAGCATGTCCCCTCTCAGTCTTCTCTTTTCCAAACTAAACAAGCCCAATTCCTTCAGCCTTGCCTCATAGTTCATGTTTTCTAGACCTTTAATAATTTTTGTTGGTCTTTTCTGGACCTTCTCGAATTTTTCCACATCTTTCTTGAAATGTGGTGACCAGAACTGGACACAATACTCCAATTGAGGCCTAATCAGCGCAGAGCAGAGCAGGAGAGTGAATTCTTGTATCTTGCTCACAACACTTCTATTAATGCATCCCAGAATTATATTTGCTTTTTTGGCAACAGTGTCACACTATTGACTCCTATTTAGCTTGTGGTCCACTATGACCCCTGATTCCTTTTTGCAGTATTCTTTCCTAGACAGTCACTTTCCATTCCATATATGTGAAACTGATTGTTCTTTCCTAAGTGGAGCACTTTGCATTTGTCTACAGTAAACTTCCGATAATCCGGCACCTTTGGGACCCAGGTGGTGCCGGATTATCAAATATGCCGGACTATTGGAAGGGGGGGCTATAAGGGGTCTGGGGTTGGGGGGGGATGCCACCCTAGACCCCTCATAGCCCCCCTTCTGATAGTCCGGCTCTGCCCCAGGCGTCCCTGATTCAGCCGTTGCTGAAACTGACCAGCAGCGGCTGAATCGGAGACGCCTGGGGCAGAGCAGCCGAGGTGCGGCGCTGCGGGGACCAACCCGCAGCGCCCCAGCTGCTCTGTCCCAGACGTCCAGATTCAGCCGCTGTTGAAACTGGTCAGTTTCAACAGTGGCTGAATCTGGACGTCTGGGACAGAGCAGCTGGCAGCACCCCAGCTGCTCTACCCCAGGTGTCTCCAAGTCAGTTGCTACCGAAACTGATCAGCGGCTGATTCCAGGAAGCCTGGGGCAGAGCAGCTCTGCCTCGGGCTTCCTGTAGTCAGCCGCTGGTCAGTTTCAGCAGCGGCTGAATAGGGGACATCTGGGGTGCTGCCCGGTTGGTCCTGCAGCCCCGTGGGGCAGCGCTACGGGACCTACCCGGCAGCACCCCAGCTGCTCTGCCTCCTGCTTCCCCGATTCAGCCGCTGGTCAATTTTAGCAGCGGCTGAATAGGGGAACCTGGGGGCAGAGCAGCTCCAATTGTCAGGCTGCCCAGAGCACTTCCGGGTTCCTGATGGTGCCGGACCATCAGGAGTGCCGGACCGTCAGATGCCGGACCATCGGAGTTTTACTGTATTTACCTTAGACCATTTCTCCAGTCGGCGTGCTTTTTATGATGTGCCTTCAGATAGGAGAAAAATACCAACCCTTTTGATAAAAGTCCAAAAATTGTGGGTGCAAGCTGAAGAGCAACTCACAATATTCCTAGAACCATTCTGGCAACAATTTTCTCTCTGGGAATGTCTACACTACCAGGTTATTTTGAAATAATAACTCTTGAAATAACTATTTTGAAATAATGCATCCACATTACAAATCCCATTCAAAATAATGCAGAATTATGAATCCCTATATGGGATACCTGGACCCCACAAAAGAATGGTTCGACACCAGGCTCAGCAGGTGCCGCATCATGGTGGAGGGTGTCTTCAGCCATTTAAAGGGGAGGTTCCGGTGTCTCCTCACCTGCCTGGACCTTGGCAACTGGAACATCTTCCAGGTAGTGGTGGCTTGCTGTGTCCTACAGAACCTGTGCAAGAACAAGGGGAAATCATTCATTCCAGGGTGGGGGGCAGAGGCCAAGCAGCTCGCCAAGACCTTTGAGCAGCTGTGCACCACTGACATCCAGCAGGCCCATCAGGGGGCTGTGCACATCCAGGAGGCCTTGAGGGAGAGTTTCAGCCAAGAACACTTTTGGCACTCTCCCCTGGGCCTCCGCACAAGCGAGTTCTGTATCGTCCCTCTGTGCCTTTCCTCCCTGACCCTTCCTTTCCCCTGCCCTACCTTCCCCTCCCTTCTCCTGAAGACCAAATCAACCAGACTTTTTGGTTTGAAACAATGAACTCTCTGTTATGTTTATTTGGGGAATATATAACTGGGGAGGGACTGGTGAAAGAACCTAGGAAGGGGAGAAGTAGGGGGAGGAGGAGCTCAGAGATGGGGCTCTCATGCTGCCAGGACAGCTGCTGCCAGATGGTGCGGCACAGCTCCCAGTCAGCATGGTCCTCCTCTAAGTCTGCATCCCACCCCTGCTGCTTCCTCTTGAGACACCACTGGAGGGCACACAGGCATGCGATGTGTTCCTGCTTCAGGTCCTTGAGGGGACGTCTGCTCCACAGCTCTCACGGGGTCAGGAGGATAGTGTGGGAGGTGTTGGATGTACCCCACTGGCAGTTGGTCCAACTGTGAAGAACAGGGAGAAGGGCAGTCATCCCAGGAAACACAGTGTATGAAGACTAGTCCTCATCTTTGACCTGACACTGAAAGGTCTTGGTTCAGACGATGGTGATATGCTTTGAGCAAGGCCATCTGTGGCCTAGAAAGTGGGTACTTTCTTGACTTGGCATGGGCATCCCAGGGGAGCCTTGCTACCCCCAAATCCCGGAGGGAAGCAGGAATGAGAAGGTGCCAGGCAGGCCAGGGGCCTGTGGGCAGGAGGAAAGGACAGGGCAGCTATCCTTCCCTCTGTGCCATGCACACATCAGATCTGGAGGTGGTGGCATCCCACAGAGAGAAAACTTCTATCCCTGCTCGCTGGAGGAGAGGGTGAAGGTGTTGGGTGAGGTATGTGTGAGCAGCAGATGCCTCTTGCTGAGGAGGGTAGTACTGGGGTCCCCTCTCCTTCCTTCCTCCTGGCTGGTTCCCAGGCCGGGGTTCAGTGTCCTCCACCTTGCCATACTTGACTGGGAAC
Source organism: Pelodiscus sinensis (assembly GCF_052426305.1). Taxonomy (NCBI): domain Eukaryota; kingdom Metazoa; phylum Chordata; order Testudines; family Trionychidae; genus Pelodiscus; species Pelodiscus sinensis. The sequence continues at coordinate 20,693,400 of NC_143067.1, read as the reverse complement.
AGATGCTGCCCCAATAGTGTGGGCATGAACCTGTGCAAGATCTCTCCAGGAATCTTGTGAGAAGGAGCAACAGGTTCCTGAGTGGCAGCCTCATGGGGTTGTCTGCTCTGGACTGGCGCTCCATGTGCACCCACATGCACAGGCTGTTGGCCAAGTCCCAGGCTGAGAAGGTCAAGCGAGGAGCATGCAGCCCCTCACTGCTCACCACCTCCCCCACGTGTAGATAGTGAAAGATAGAGAACTCACCTGATGTGCCCTCCCTGGCCTCATCCGAACCCTGGGAGACATCCTGGGAGGGCGGTACTGGTGCCAGGAATATGATGACCTCTTGGTTGACGGGCATCATGTCCTGGCTGGCCTCCTCCTCCTCCTCATTGTCCTTGTCCTCTGCCTCCTCCTTCATAGCCTCGCCTTCCTGGAGGCTGACGACGGGCATCTCCAGGCCAGAGTCAATGACAAGGAATGGGGAAGGGACCGACCTCTTCCCAGGATATGATCCAATTGCTCATAAAAGCAGGTGGTATGGGGTTCTACTTCTGATTGGAAACTTTGTCCCTGGCTTTGGTTTAGGCCTATCTCAGTTCTTTTATTTTCATGCGCATCTGCTCCTCGGTGTGCATGTAGCCCTTCTGGGCCAGGCTTGCAGCCACCTGGCCATACACATCAGCATGCCTGTACCTGGTGCAGAGATCCTGGAGATTAGCCTCCTCTCCCCACACCTCTATGAGAGACAGGATCTCCACACCAGTCCAGGAAGGGCCCCTCTTTGACCCCTGGTCAGGGGCTTCAGAGGTGGCTGCCAGCATGCTTGCAGCCATGGGGCTTGGAGAGAGCTCTGGGGTTGCTCACTGCAGCAGGAAAGAGCAATGCAGGGTCCTGCTGTGTGACACGGTGCAAGCAGGGCCTGCATTGTGCCACAAGCCCTTTCCCTTCTGCCTTGATCTTTAAAGGCTGCAGGGGAAGGCAAGGTATAGAGTTATGAGGGGAGTGGACAGAGTGCCTACCAGCAGCTGCTGGATGCCCTGGAGGCCAATTATTTCGAAATAAGCACTGCTGCTCCGTCCACACTCATCCTATTTTGAAATAGGCTTTATTCGTCATGAAAGGAGGGTTTATTATTTCGAAATAAGAAGCCTGTTATTTTGAAATAATTTTGAAATAATGGGCTTGCTGTGTGGATGCTCGCTTTGTTATTTCGAAATAACACTGTAGCATAGACATGCCTTCAGTGAAAAACATTCGTTCCCTTCAAAACTAAAACAACCGGGGCTTACATTAACAGTTGATAAAAAATGCATGCCATCACCATGTAACGATATGGGGATGATTATATTTAGTTCACTATTTCCTCTGTATGTGTGAAATTCACCCTTGTGTGGAGCACTAGCATAAGGCTGAAACACCAACCACTAACTCCCACTTAACCTCTGTTTTGCTGGCCTTATTTATGGGGATAAATTTCACCATCTGTCAATAAACTTGTCAAGTATGCAGGGTGGAAAGTGAGTTTCAGTTCTATACAGCACACATCTTGAGATTATTTAGTTTCAGAAGATCCTTGCTTTATGATATTGATAAAATAATTTAATGCCATTTTAGAAGTTACCTTGGTGTGGAGGGTGGAGTTTCAGAATCCTTTTATATGGCAGATTTTTCTTGTCATTTGTTTCCGTTTCTATCCATTAAATCAAAGCTTCTGCATGAATCCACAAAAGTCACACAATATGCTTGTGTTATATTGGCAGTCTTCTTTGGAATCTAGTTTGATGTTCCTCAGTGAGTGATAGCAGAGGCCTACAGTCAGCATAATTAGCAGGGGACTAGTCAGCATAATTAGTTCATCATAATTTTCTTTGGAAGCTTTTGTATAACCCCAATAAAAAGTTGACAACATCAGCGAATACCATGTATGGTTTGAAGGCAATATGTTTCCATGAGCAAAGAATTTGCATGCTGCTATATTTACCGTCAATGCTTTCTTTAAAAAAAAAATCTATCTCCTATTGAGGCTTTCATGCTTTTGTCATTTCAGGAGACTTTATAAAGGTGAACTATCTTCAATATGTAGGGTTAGAATAAAATTCTTCTTAAAATTTTTATCTCTGCTAATTATCTGTCCCCTATCAGAGCCTCGCTATGGTTTATAGCTGTCACATCATATGTAAATACACAGCCCTGTACTTTTTCAAATTATGCAGTTTGACATTCTAAGATATTGTAAGTAGCTAATAATACATGACCTTTATGTAGTAACTATTTTCATAATTATGACTGTGTACAGTGTATATAGCTTTCAGGGGAGATCCTTCCTATGTCAGATGTTAATGAGTATAGACATAGCACTTCCATAATTTTTCTGTGTGTTTCATGTGCAACAGATTTGAGGCCTGGATTAGAGCAGTCCAAAATAAAGCGTTACGACAGAGTCAGATTAGAGGGCTACAGGAGAGTAGTGTATGGGAAATATATTAGCCCCAGATTAAATATGTTTTTGTTCCCAGGATAAACTAACAAGGGTTGATCCAGAACCAGCAGGATCCCACTAGAATCAATCAGACCAATCAGGCCAATTAAAACAATTAGGCTACGTATATATTGGCAAGATTTTGCGCAAATACTCTTTAACGCAAGAGTTTTTGTGTTAGAGTATTTGAATAAGAGAGCGTCTACAGTGGCATGTGTCTTTGCGCAAAAGATGTGCTTTTGCGCAAGAGCATCTGTGCCAGTGCAGACACTCTTGTGCAAGAAAGCTCCGATGGCCATTTTAAACATCAGGCTTTCTTGTGGAAGAAATTGACGTTGCCTGTCTACACTGGCCTCTTGCGCAAGAACAGTTGCGCAAGAGGGCTTATCCCTGAGTGGGAGCGTCAGAGTATTTGCACAAGAAGCACTGATTTTATACATTAGAACGTCAGTGTTCTTGCACAAATGCTTGTGGCCAGTGTAGACAGGTGGCAAGATTTTGCACAAAAGCAGCCGCTTTTGCGCAAAATCTTGCCAATGTAGACGTAGCCACAGAACCAATTATCAGTCTTCCAGATTAAGGAAGCCAGACTAATTAGAACACCTGGGACCAATTAAAAAAAAGTTGAGACTGGTTTAAAAAGGCTTCCCTTCTGTTTGCTCAGTGTGTGAGGAAGGTGCTGATGAGAGGACGTATGGTGAAGAGTCTGAGAAAAGAATGTGCAAGCAGGTACCAGGAAGAAGACCCTCCAGTTAGGAAAGTGCTGGGGATGGCTGTGGGGAAATGGCTGAAGAATTTGTAGCGGTCATACATCTATTACTAGAAACATGATAGACAGATGCTTTCACAGGGTCCTGGGACGGAACCTGGAATAGAGGGTGGACCTGGGTCCCACCACTACTCATTTCAGGACTAGAAACTTGAATATTCCAAAGTGACTCCTGTTGTTTGTCTGCCACAAAATAAATCTACTGGAGCCAAGGGGTATGTCTACACTACAGCGCTAATTCGAACTAACTTAGTTCGAATTAGTTAATTCGAACTAAGCTAATTCGAACTAACGGATCCAGACTAAAAAACTAGTTCGAATTAGCGTTTTGCTAATTCGAACTAGCATGTCCACATTAAGTGGACCCTGAACCGGGCTTAAGGATGGCCAGAAGCAGTGCTGGCAGGGCATCAGATGAGGACTTAGAGCGTGGAGCTGCTGCCTCAGACTAGCCGAGGGCTGTGCTTAAAGGGTCCCGACCCTCACCCCGAACAGACAGTTCTCAGGGGTTCCCTGCTTGCAAAGCAGTCCTGGCTTGGAGTGCCCTGAGTGCCCACATGCAGAACATCACAGCACTTGGCCATCAGACCGGCTGCACTTGTCGCAGGCTGCCATCTGGGGAGAGGGGGCAATTGGGGGGCTACAGGAGAGCTTCCACCCCCAGAAGCCCGCAGAGCCAGCCCAGTCCTTCCCATCGGGGGCGTGTACCCCATTCCTCCCTCACCTCCTTCCACTTACCCTTCCCTAGCCCCCCTTCCTGATGTACAAAATAAAGGACAATTGTGTTCAAAAATAGAATCTCTCTTTATTGAACAAAACTGGGGGAGACTGGGAAAAGGAGGTGGGAGAAGGGAAGAGAGAGGGTGGGAGAGGGGAGGGCAACTAAAATGATCAGGGGTTTGGAACAGGTCCCATATGAAGAGAGGCTAAAGAGAGTGGGACTTTTCAGCTTAGAAAAGAGGAGATGGAGGGGGGATATGATAGAGGTCTATAAAAGCATGAGTGGGGTGGAGAGGGTGCATACAGAAAAGTTCTTCATTAGTTCCCATAATAGAAGGACTAGAGGACACCAAAGGAAAGTAATGGGTAGCAGGCTTCAAACTCGTAACAGAAAGTTCTTCTTCACAAAGCAAAGAGTCAACCTGTGGAACTCCTTGCTGCAGGAGGCTGTGAAGGCTAGAACTAGAGCAGAGTTTAAAGAGAAGTGAGATAAAGTCATGGAGGTTTGGTCCATGGAGTGGTATTAGCCAGGGGGTAGGAGTGGTGTCCCTGCCCAAAGTTTGTGGAAGGCTGGAGATGGATGGCACGAGACCAATGGCTTGGTCATTGTCTTCGGTCCATCCCCTCCAGGGTATCTAGTGTTGGCCGCTGTCGGCAGACAGACTACTGGGCTAGATGGACCTTTGGTCTGACCCAGGACGGCCATTCTAAGCTCAGGGTCGGGGGTCTCAGTGGACCACCTTGATTTTCATGCCAACCTGCTCCTGGGTGGCCAGGCTGGCAGCTCTCCTGCCCTAGACGGCCACTTTCCTGTGCCTAGTGCGGAGGTCGTGGATGAGGTCCACGATGTCCGCACTAGACCAGGTGGGTGCCCACCTCTTGCGGTCCCGGGCAAGCTCCCGGGAGCCGCCAGCCTGGTCCCAGGAAGAGGGGGAGGGCTGGGGAGCATCGGGTGGCTGGCTCGAGCCGTGCCAGGTGCAGGGTCTGCTAGATGGGTGCTGGCAGGCTTGCACCTGGCACGGGCACCGTAGCCAGTCCATGCCCCTTTAAGGAGTCCGGGGCCGGGAGGGGGGCAATAGAGTTTCCCTGGTGTTGGCCAGAGTGGCCACCAGGGAAAGCTGGGGAGGGCTAGCCTCCCACTAGTTTGAATTAAGGGGCTACACAGCCCTTAATTCGAACTAGTAAGTTCGAACTACGCTTAGTCCTCGTATAATGAGGTTTACCTAGTTCGAACTAAGTGCTCCGCTAGTTCGAATTAAGTTCGAACTAGCGGAGCGCTAGTGTAGCGCCTATGAAAGTTAATTCGAACTAACGTCCATTAGTTCGAATTAACTTTGTAGTGTAGACATACCCAAGTGGACAAAATAAAGACTGAATGAATGTTTTAAAGATAGTGGGCCAGATCTTTCAATGGTGTCAATTAGTGTAGTTCTATTGATTTCAGCTGAGAATCTGGCTAAGTGTTAGTCACTTCTGATAACTGGGATAGGATGGAGGGCTATGTTCCCTACTTGGCACTATGGCTGCATTGGCTGGACATCTGAAATGGGGGCTGAGCCATTTGACTTGAGCCTGGAGCCTTGATGTTTAGTTGCACAGGTCAAGGTATTATAAATGCTGCACTAGTGGTTGTGAAATAGTCATGGTGAGATTCTGGGAGCAGGATTGTTTTATTTGTTTCTCATAAAAACACATTTTTTAAAGAGATGTTGATGGAGCTACAAAAGAACCAGTCAAGGGCCTATACCCACTCTATTGGCTGTGTCATTATATTAGCATTCATTGTAGGCATCAGTTCTTAGGAGCTGTTTGCTATTTTTAGATTATCCATTTATAGTCTTCCTTCTGTATCTCAATAGCGCCTCCCTTAAGGGCTGAGGCTAGCCAACCCTGAGTCCTAAAGCAGCACAGCTGGATTCAATCAGGGAATTCCTTACAAGGCGCATCAGGGCGCTTCAGGCTGTGGTCAGATAGGAAGGAAGTCTCGGCCAGAGTACCACGCAGAAAGGGCTAGGCCTATATGGTATGTGGTTGTGCAGATGAGACAGGGAAGGTCACTGTGTGTCAGAAAAACCAGAGCTGAGCATGAACTTACTTTATGGTTGTGGGATTTATTCTGGGGATTGTCTGAACCATTTTTTTATTAAACCAGCCCTGAGTGAGTATGCAGTTAGTCACAAGAGAGTCTGCGAGGAGTGCTTCAGGAACTATCAAGAAGGGCCTAACAGAGGCAGATACCTGCAAAGTGATCCCATGAGGTGATGATCAATAAGTGGCAGCTCTGTTACTTAGCCATAATATTAATCTTCTCTAGACTTTCTCCTTGATCCAACTCCTCTCGGGTCATCCTTTTAGAGCCATCTTCTCCATTCTTTCTAGCTCTCTTTACTGTGCTAAGGTTTGAGAATTTTTAATGTAATACTAAAAGGTCAAGCTTTGACCCTTTCTCCTTACTGGTAGGGAATGCAGAACTACTTTAGAGACCCTGTGAGTGAATAACAATAATGTCTGTAAGTTCATCTCTGTACCCTTCTCCTCTTGAATTCACATCTTCTCCCTCCTCCTCCCCCCCCCCCCCCCCCGGACTAACTCTCATCACGGAATGAGACTTTCCTAAGGGGAATAATCTTTAACATGCAAATTGATGTATGTGAGAGCTTTCAAGGAAAAGCACTAGGCATGGTATTTGAAAGACACTAGAAGACCCTGTTATTATTCGATTTCCATGTATTAAACACCTGTTCAAAACTAACCACTGCTGATTGTTCATGGCTCCTGTATGATTTTTAATTTAGTGGATTTAACTTCACAAACTGCCCGTTTATGACAGTCTGTAGAGCAGGAAAAATTGTTTGGAGCAAAAAATAGAACTGTAGAATCATAGAAATGTAGGACTGTAAGGGACCAAGCTAGGCATCTAGTCCAGGCCTCTGTACTTAGGCAAGACTAAAGTGATATTGTTGACACGGTTTATGTCAGTAAAATTTGTCTGTGTTGTCTTTCACTGTCCCCGCACATGATCTAAGGCTTTGCCCCTAGGTCTGCTTGTGCAGAGGTGGAAGGGAGAGGGAAGATATAAATGCCAGGGGGCCAAGTGCAGACAATGAGGGAAAGGGCAGGAGGGGAGGTGTCAGTGGGAGAGGGAACAGGGTGATGCTGGGAGAGGAGAGGGGAGGGAGAGGCGCTGGGAGAATTCTTGAAAGGAGGGTGGGCATGAGAAATGTGGGGATGGAGCAAGTCATGTGTGAGGGCACAGGGGCATGAGGGGAATGGGGGCAGAGAGTGGTGAGGGGGTGGGCATCAGGAAAAAAGAGGGCAAAGGGGGCAGGAGCAGTAAGGGAAGGGGGAGGCACCAGGAGCGTGCAGGGCTAAGAGAAGGTGCAGGTGCCAGGAGATTCTGAGGGTGAAGCAGAAGGGCAGACATCTGCAGGGGAGGACCAGCACCAGAGGAGAGAGGCAGGGCAGGTGTGTAGAGGGAGGTATTAGAAGAGGGGATGAGGAGGGGTAGCTCACCTGATCAGAGTGGGCTACTGGAGGAGTGGGCACAAGGGGGAGAGAAGGGCTGGTGGAGGGGATCAGGTCGCAGGAGGCCTGAGGGCAGTGAGAAGGGCAGGAGTCAGGACAGCAGAGGAGGGTGAGGAGTTGGGGGGCAGCAGGCACCAGGGGATATGATGGAGCAAGGAGAGGAAACATGGCAGCAGAGAGAAAAGGTAAAGGTTTAAAAATATTTATTAATAACTTGGTATTCTGCCCACGGCCAGTTTGTTTGCGCCCCATGGTGCAGTTTGGGTTTATGTGGGGATCAACATGTGGCCGGCGAGTGGGAGCCAAATCAAAAAAAGTAGTCAGTGTAATGATCTTCTGTTGATATGCATTTTAGTAGTTAAATTCTTGGACTGTCATTGCTCATGAAAAGTGCTGTCACATGGGTAGAAATCGGGTAAATATTGCATTTTATTAATATCAGCAGAGCTGACTTAAATGGGGTCTGTGTGTTGTGTAGTCTTGCCTTAATCTTTGTATTCATGCCTGTCAGTGTGAGAGAAGCTATTTGTATATATTTGCTTGCATATGCAACCACACGTAAGTTGAAGCCCTCAGCATGTTCTGTAAGTATCATTGTGGCTCCTGGGGCTTCCAAAGTTGAGTTACCCTAGCTCATCCCTGACAGGTGTCTGTCTAATTTGGTCTTAAATACCTCCAGTGATGGAGATTCTGCAATCTCCCTAGGCAATTTATTCCATTGTTTAACCATCCTGACAGGCAGGAAGTTTTTCCTAATGTCCAACCTAAACCTCCCTTGCTGCAATTTAAGCCCATTGCTTCTCATCCTAACCTCAGAGACCAAGGAGAACAATTTTTCTTCCTCCTCCTTATGATACTCTTTTAGATACTTGAAAGCTGCTCTCATGTTCCTTTTCGGTCTTCTCTTTTCCAAGGTAAACAAGGCCAGTTCCTTCAGTCTTGCCTCATATCTCATGTTCTCTAGAACTTTAATCATTTGTGTTGATCTTCTCTGGACTTTCTCCAGTTTCTCCATGTTTCCTGAAAAGTGGCGCCCAGAATGGAACATGATACTCCACCTGGGGCCTAATGTAGATGGCTTAGTCCCTGCCTGGACGTGAGACTGGGCGGGTTAATTTCCAATCCTTCTGTTTATTCTTTTCCTAAGCCAGGAGGGCACAGTAGTTCTGATGAGGGCTCTGCAGGAAGGCAGCCCACACTGCTCCTTGCCTGAAATCTTGTCCAGGTGTCAAACAGCTGTCCAGCCCACCCTAGAGATGACTGCGTGCCTGAAGCAACACATCACCAGCAATGGACAGGAGAATGGCTCCCAGGCATGGCTTGCTCATGACTGCTTCAGTCCCATTGATGGGCCTCAGCCTCTTTTCTCCCCCTCCCCTGCTTTGCAATGGGGCTGTAGACTCTGGGGGGAGAGGGGTGGAGGCAGGCAGAGGTGTCTCCCTGCAGCAGATGTAGACATGTCTCTGTATTAATCATTCTTTCATTGAAGTTTTTAGCTTTGTATTGAGTCCTTTTACATGGAAACTTTGTATTAAGTCTTGGTAGAATAGTCCCTAGGACAAGTGAGGCAGAGACTGTCCCTGTGGGGTGAATAAGGTGGAAATGTATAAGGCGGAAGGTGAGCACCTCTGGGCAGTTGCAAAGGTTGGAGAGGGGTTGGAAGCCAGATCCAAGATCAATGAGCTCTGAGAAGTGAGCCCATTGAAAGGAGATTGGACTTGTGGATGCCTTGGGGGTCAGCAGCAAGGGCCTGCTTTGGGAAGCCCCCTCTTTGGAGGTGAATGTGGCAGCATTGAGACACCACCCAGAAGCAAGCGCCACAGACACTAACTGCAGATTCATGGGACAGCTCTCACAGATCTTGCACATGCATAAGATGATAGATCTGCAGGAGGGGGGGCAGTGACATAGCAAGGGGGCTGGATGGGTCAGTTGCCCCTGGGAACCATGCTAGGGAGGCTCCAATTTAATCCCATTCTGCTTCCTCCATTATCCCTTCAGCTTACGTGCTCCTACTCGGCCTACCACCGGCAGCTGGAGTCTCCTCCCTGCCTCTCTGCTCCGAGCCCGACCCTGCTCCAAGCCCGACCCTCCATCTCCACTGGAGGGTTAGTGCATGTGGGAGCCCGGCCCCAAACTGTAGGGGGTGGGGGAAGATGCAGTACAAGTTCCCCTCAGCTGTGCACCAGGTTCAGGGCTGTGCCACATGGCGGTGACGGGGGGGAGGAGGAGCACAAATTTTTCCCTTTTCCCCGGGCGCATAAAACCCTCACTATGCCTCTGGTTGTGGAGTGCCCTAGGGGATAAGGCATTTGTCTGGGGAACGCAGGGTTTGGGGGCTTCAGTCCCTTCACCCCCCCCTAAGAGCAGCCAGACAGCCAACACCAGCTGCCCCAGGGATGCACCTGGCTCCCATATTAGGAAGGCAAGATAAGGGCCCCCCTGATGGAAGGGAGGTGGGGTGTGTTCTGGAGTCACCTAGGGGAACAGGGCATTCCCCTGGGGAGTGCAGTGTGGTGGGTTCAAGCCCCACAAACCCTGGGAGCAGTGAGACACCAGAGCAGCAGAGTCGAGGCAGACCCGCTCCTGCCCTGGGCCCCCCTCCACCTCCGAAAGCACTTGGCATGCATAGCAGTGGCTCCACGCACCACCCCTCATCCACAACAGGCCCCAACCCTACAGCCTCCACTGGCCACAGTTCTCCATTACTGATCAATGGGAGATGGAGGAGCAGTGTCTGCAGGCAAGGAGACAGCAGGGACATGGCAGCCACCTTCAGGACAATCACTCTGGACATGACAGGTTAGGCATTTTAGAACTCACTTCTCAAAGAATTAAATGTAAGCATAAGAGAAATGCAAGTTATGAAATGCACACATCAGTCAACAACTAAAAATAACCCACTTTGCAAGCAGTGAAATTAGTAGTACTAATTCCCCATGTACGTGTTAGGTCAGGACAGTGTGTTTGTGAGAATGACAGACACACACACAGTATGTGAGTGTGACAGAGGTTTGCATTGCCAAGCTCCCTCCATTGCCCTTCTCCCTGTGTGGATACAGGGTACAGAAGTGGAAGGAGGAAGGACACCCTGGCATCAGCACCTCCCCTCTCTCCTCCCATCCCACACCCTGCACAGTGAGCAGGAGTCTCCCAAGGGCAGCTCCGAGGCAGAGAGCCGGAGCAGCATGACAGTAGGTGGAAGAGCAACTCAAGTGCCAGCACTTGATAGCTTCCTGGCCAAACCAGTCAGGATCACCTGTCAGAGGCTGCAAGATCAACTGGTAGATCCCGATCTACTGGTTGGTGACCACTGTTGTAAGTCAATTAAGTGGCTCATCTGGAGTTACTACGAATATCAAAAGGTGGGGAGGCTGTCTTTGTAATGTGTAAGGTAATTATCATCTATATTAAAGCCCATTCGCAACGCGTCAAATTTTAGCATAAACAAAAGTTCTGAAGTCTCCCTCTGTAATCTGGTGTTAAAGTTTCTTTGTAGTAAGATGCATGTTGTCAGGTCTTTAAGGGAATGGCCAGTTTGATTGAAATGCTGGCTGACAGGTTTCTGTGTGTGGAGATTTCTGATGTCTGATCTGTGAGCATTGATTCTCTGGCGAAGTGACTGACCAGTTTGTCCAATATACATCGCAGAGGGACATTGCTGACACATGATGGCATATATCACATTACTGGATGTACAGGAATATGAGCCCTTGATCATATAACTGACATGGTTAGGTCCAGTGATGGTGTCTCCAGAGTAAACATGTGGACAAAGCTGGCAATGGGGTTTGTGGCAAGGGAAAGTTCCAGGGTTAGTTTTAATGTGGCATGCCCTGTGGTTGTTAGTAAGAATCTTCCTGAGGTTAGGTGGTTGTCTATAGGACTGTCACCCAGAGCCTCTTGGAGTGTAGCATCCTGTTCTAGTATAGGTTGTAGGTTATTGATAATGCATTGGAGGGGTTTTAGTTGGGGGCTATAGATGATGACAAGTGGTGTTCTATTGTTGGTTTTCTTGGGGCTATCTAGAAGTAGCTGGTTTCTGGGTATTCGTCTGGCTCTTTCAAACTATTTTTTTTAACTTCCCCCAGTGGGTAATTGAGTTTTACGAATGCTTGGGAGAGATCTTGAAGTTTTTGGTCTCTGTCAGTGGAATTGGAGCAGACGCGGTTGTATCTAGGGATTGACTATAGACGATGGATTGTATGGTGTGTCCTGGATGGAAGCTGAAGGCATGTAAGTAAGTATTGCAGTCAGTCAGCTTCCTGTAGAGAGTGGTATTGATTTTTCCATAAGTGATTTGTACTGTGGTGTCCAGGAAATGGATCTCTTGTGTTGAATGGTCTAGGCTGAGATTTATGGTGGGGTGTAGGTTGTTAAAATCTCTGTGAAATTCATCCTCTTTTTTGAAAGATCCCGTACTCCTCACTTTTTGAGGCTCTTTTGAAAAAGGGTTTTTCCTGAAAGAACCGCATCTAGACAGCAGTATCACTTTCAAAATACCCTTTTTCGAAAGAATGCTGTGACGCAATTATGCAAATGAAGTGCGGGATATTTAAATCCCTGCTTCATTTGCACTTTCAATCTGCCTAATTTACATCCCTCTTTTGAAAGAGGGATGTAGGTTAGACATAGCCACAGTGGATATTTTTTCAGAGAATTATCCACAATGACTCCAAGATCTCTCTAGTAGCTATAGCTACATCAATCCCCATCATATTGTCTGTGGGATTATTTTTTTCCAATGTGCATTACTTTGCATTTATCAACATTAAATTTCATTTGACATTTTGTTTCCCAATCACTTAGTTTTGTGAAATCTTTTTGAAGTTCTTCACAGTCTGCTTTGGTCCTAACTATCTTGAACAGTTTAGTGTCCTCTGCAAATTTTGCCACCTCACTATTTACCCCTTTCTCCAGATCATTTATAAATAGGTTTAATAGGATTGGTGCCAGTGTGGACCCTGGAGGGGGACATTACTAGTTACATCTCTCAATTCTGAAAATTTACCATTTATTCCCACCCTTTGTTTCCTGTATTTTACCAGTTATTAATCTACAAGAGAACTTTCTTTTCCCATAATAACTTATTTTACTGAAGTGCCTTTGGTAAGGGACTTTGCCAAAGGCTTTCTGGAAATCTAAGTAAACTATATCCACTGGATCCCCCTTTATCTGCATGTTTACCCCCCTCAAAGAACTCTAGGGCTGCATCTACACAGCAGGGCTTAACTTGAAATAAGCTAAGCAAATTGAGCTATGTCAATTGCATAGTTTATTTTGAAATTGGGAGAGTCTACATAGCACTTATTTCAAAATAGAGCACTCTTCCTATGACTTCCCTTCCTCCGCATACAATGAGGGTTACAGGAGTCGGAGTAAGAAGTCCTCCAGCTTTACAGTATTTTGACATGATTCAAAATAACTGCTGGCTGTGTAGATGCGGACTAAGTTGCTTTGAAATAATGTTGCTGTGTAGACATACCTTAGTGGATTAGTAAAGCATGATTTCACTGTACCCACCCGGTCCTTTTCCGCACCCCCTCCTTACTAGGCAGTCCTATCCCATTTTGTATTTGTGCAAGGGTGCAACTTTATGCTGATAATAAGAGGAAGCATTTTAACTTTTCCAAGTATTGTACAAGCAACAAGTTAGCAGTAGGTCTTTGGCAGAAATAAGCTTTCATTTCAAGAATAAAACTTAAGTATTTTTTTCTTATAGCACTGGACTAAGGAGCAATGTGCATTAGATTCCAGACTGAGTGAGTAGACATCACAGAACATGCAGAGTGTTGGGTTCAAGTCCCGCCCACTCTGAGAGAGGTGGGATAGCCATCACACAACTAGTGCAACATTCACTAGTTGTGGTGTTCTTACCCATATATTTGTTTGTACTGGGATAGTACCCAGCAGGTCCTCTTGTGTAACTGAATGTTAGAGGTTCATTTATTCTCCTTAAAATTGAAATAAAACCACTTTCACAGCAGCAATGAGGCTAACCTAATTGTATAGTCTCTTAATAGTTTTAAACAAAAGGTGACTTGAGGACTAACACCTTGAGTCACTGGTGCTCCAGTAAGATATCGGGGTTTTTTTGCCTGCCTGGGCTTGGCTTATCCCTAAGGAAGGCGTAATTGAGTGCTGTGCCCTATATGGAAAATGTAATATTGGACTCTAGCAATCAAAAAGCACTGAATGTTAGCCCTGGTGAAAGGTTGACTCCCTGCACTAGCAGTGATTGCTACACATTCTTGTTCATATCCATATCTAGTGCACTTGTCCACATTTTTGCTTTATTTAGAATGTTGTCAGCACTCTGCTGAGTGTATTTTGAGTCTAGTTCATGGACAGATTAGTGTGTGTATATAATATGCACATATCATATCAGTAGGTAAATCTAAATACTTGTACAGTTTCAAGATCAGATATCAAGGTGATGGTTGCAATATAAAACATAGAAAGATGAATTTTATGAAGGTTGCAGACTCCCTTCCTAAATGGCAGGAACCATTAATGCTTAACTGCTAATACCCAAGTCCTCTTTCAGAGCTGTTCTGTGTTAAAACTGCAAGGTGCAATAGGATGATTTAGCCCCTAGTATCCTAGTAACTGATACAATAATTGTATTTTAAATGTTTCCATAGTAATTTTGGTCTAATTCATAAGCACAGAGGGCATTCCAGTCCCCTTGTCATCTTACTCTTATACATACATAAGTCTAAAATGACTCCATCATGAAATGGTTCAGCACTTCCAATTAATTTTAATGGTCTGCTAGTTTCAACTTCATTGGATCAGAGCCTGGGAATTGAGAAGTAGTTCAGCTTTTTAATAAACTCTTACAGATCTTGCTCTAAGTATTGCTCATGATTTATCAGATTCATGCTAAAGAAGAGCTTACTATATCAATTTACCCTGACAGCGTGTGTCTCTGATGTTTAATTTCATTAATAAGGAAACATTTGCACAGAGCGTAGAACTGCCAGAATGGTACAGGGCTGCCGCCATGGCAGAAATTAATAGCCTTGAAAGAAATTATTGCTCCAGGGCAACTGAGGAAAGATGACACCAGAAGAATGGCTTTTGGATTTTTAGGAACCTCTTTCCATTTAGCTGCTTCATACTTTTTGCTTGACAGGATTGCCTGTGACATGATCCAACCCTCTGTATGAAAATGAGACAATACAATTGAGTTGCACTGAGTGCCTAATAAAATGTCTAGGGAAAAAAACCCAACCCATATTTTCAAGATCAGTTCTCATTCTCTCACTCACACATGAGCTAGAAAGATAGTTTTTTAGAACAGTTGTTAGCGACAGCAAAATCCATCTCCTAACCCCATTCTGGCTAGTGCTATTTGATCAGAGGCCTGTATCTTTGTTCTACCTCTGGTAAACTGGCTACTGCTCCATATAGACCAGTTAAGTTGTTAATTTCTTTTTCTTCCCCCCTCTAGACCTTCTTTCCAGGTCTAACCCTCTCCCTCCTTACTAGTGCCTTTTTCGTTGTTTTGCTCTGTCTCTGGGTTGAATCCTGTGGGGCACCTTTCAGAAAATGGGGCCTTCATCCCACCTGTGACAAGATCAGTTTATCTCCTCAGGGTAATAGAAAATGAAGTAATGTGGTTAACCTGGCAATATAAAAGGAGGACTAGAGATTGGCCTACCGCCTGGGAAAAGAGGCTTCAGTGGGAATCTAATGCACCAAATAGGCCGGGAAGTACATCAGGTGGAGTGTGTCAGATGACTAGAGGAAGCAGATGCTTGGAATAAAGGTACAGATTGAACTGAACCCAGCTCTAGAAAGGAGAGTTGGATACTCCTGCTTCAGAAAGAGCGAGGAACTTGAGAGACAGCCAGTCTGCAACAAGGCAACAGTGAGAATTGATTGGCATAATGAATAGTTGCATGTGCCTCTTGAGAATGTGAGATCAGAGAGGGGTCCCAGCATAAACAGTATTATGTCTGCAGGCAGGTAACTAGTGTAACAGCACATCACGTAACTAGTGAAAATGATGCAGGTGCAAATTAGTGAAAGTAAAACCAATGCCTGGCAAACTGAGGCAGTAATTTCTAGTTTTCTCATGTTTTGCTGTAGTGCAGATAGAGCCCAAATCCTCACCCAGTTGGTCTGGGTCTGAGTCTGCTTGTTGTTGGGAAGGAACAGCATTAGAATTTCCAGCATCTGTTTCCTGGTAACAGTATTTTTGCAGTCCCCCAAAGCTCAATCACTGGTCCCCCAACTCCCTTCAGCTGCTGTTTTGAACTGATTTCACACCTGCTCTCACAATCTGTGGGACATACACATCTCAGGGAAGCTAACAAAGGCAGTGTGATGATAAGCCTCCAGGCTAAGAAGCAGTAAGCATTTTCTTCTGCTTATTTCTGCTGGTTAAATTGTAAAGCTACATCATTTTGTGGGATCTTCCATTATGGGTTTAAGATGGCAACACTAGCCAAAGTGATATTTTTTAATTTTAATGTGTTGGATTTGAAAAGGAGGGCAGGAGAAGGCAATGCATGTGGAATGGCCTGATGCATATTATGCCTTTATCACCCAAGATGTGTCACTGGCAGGCATGAATTTATAAGGTTTTTATCCACGTCTAACTAAAATAAATATGCTGGAAACACATTGGCCATGCATCAGGAATGCAGTGTTTACTTAGCAACTTTTTTTTTTGAGCTATTGCTTAAAGGAATCCATTTCAGACTGAAAGAGAAAGGAAGACCAGTTAACTCTCCAAGGGTATGTCTACACTACAAAGTTAATTCAAACTAACAGACGTTAGTTTGAATTAACTTTCATAGGTGCTACACTAGCGCTCCGCTAGTTCGAACTTAATTCGAACTAGCGGAGCGCTTGGTTCGAACTAGGTAAACCTCATTTTACAAGGACTAAGCCTAGTTCGAACTTACTAGTTCGAATTAAGGGCTGTGTAGCCCCTTAATTCGAACTAGTGGGAGGCTAGCCCTCCCCAGCTTTCCCTGGTGGCCACTCTGGGCACCACCAGGGAAACTCATATCCACGAACTCCGCACTAGGCACAGGAAAGTGGCCATCTAGGGCAGGAGAGCTGCCAGCCTGGCCACCCAGGAGCAGGTTTGCATGAAAATCAAGGTGGTCCACTGAGACCCCCGACCCTGAGCCCTGAGCTTAGAATAGCCGTACTGGTTCAGACCAAAGGTCCATCTAGTCCAGTAGCCTGTCTGCCGACAGCAGCCAACCCTAGGTACCCTGGAGGGGATGGACCAAAGACTGTGACCAAGCCATTTGTCTCATGCCATCCATCTCCAGCCTTCCACAAACTTCGGGCAGGGACACCATTTCTACCCGCTGGCTAATACCACTCCATGGACCTAACCTCCATGACTTGATCTAACTTCTCTTTAAACTCTGTTCTAGTTCTAGCCTTCACAGCCTCCTGCAGTAAGGAGTTCCACAGGTTGACTCTTTGCTTTGTGAAGAAGAACTTTCTGTTACGAGTTTGAAGCCTGCTACCCATTACTTTCCTTTGGTGTCCTCTAGTCCTTCTATTATGGGAACTAATGGAGAACTTTTCTTTATGCACCCTCTCCACACCACTCATGCTTTTATAGACCTCTATCATATCCCCCCTCCGTCTCCTCTTCTCTAAGCTGAAAAGTCCCACTCTCTTTAGCCTCTCTTCATATGGGACCTGTTCCAAACCCCTGATCATTTTAGTTGCCCTCCCCTCTCCCACCTTCTCTTCCCCTCTCCCACCTCTTTTTCCCAGTCTCCCCCAGTTTTGTTCAATAAAGAGAGATTCTATTTTTGAACACGTTTTCTTTATTTTGTACATCAGGAAGGGGGGCTAGGGAAGGGTAAGTGGAAGGAGGTGAGGGAGGAATGGGGTACGCGCCCCCGATGGGGAGGACTGGGCTGGCTCTGCGGGCTTCTCGGGGTGGAAGTTCTCCTGAAGCCCCCAGATTGCCCCCCCCCCCCCCCCCCCGGATGGCAGCCTGTGACAAGTGCAGCCGGGCTGATGGCCGAGTGCTGTGATGTTCCGCATGTGGGCACTCCAGGCACTCCAAGCTAGGACTGCTTTGCAAGCGGGGAACCCTGAGAACTGTCTGTCCGGGGTGGGGGTCGGGTCCCTTTAAGCACAGCCCTCGGCTAGCCTGAGGCAGCAGCTCCACGCTCTAAGTCCTCATCTGATGCCCTGCCGGCACTGCTTCCGGCCATCCTTAACCTCGGTTCAGGGTCCACTCTGTGTGGACATGCTAGTTCGAATTAGCAAAACGCTAATTCGAACTAGTTTTTAAGTCTAGCTGCGCTAATTCGAATTAGCTTAGTTCGAATTAACTAATTCGAATTAAGTTAGTTCGAATTAGCGCTGTAGTGTAGACATACTCCAATAAAAAAGGGCAGTTTTGTTTTATAGTTCCCCAGCAATGAGAATACTGTATTCTCAAATCCCTGTCTATGTAGCCTACACAGAAGACATGCCAGCAGCTCTCTGAAATCTAATAAGGCATTAGCTACATCCAACGCTTTCCTTGTAAAATTGTTAAGAAGGTACTAGAGGGATGGGCTGCAGTATAAGCTATAAATCCTAAGCTTGATGGAAAGAAGCCTTGTGTATAACATTTATATTTGCTAATTTTTTTTTTTTAATGTCTGAGTCTTATGAAGTGAGAGGTGACCAAATTCTGCCGTGGATGTTCAGATCAATGTTTACCCTAAATGCCAACCTGAGCTTAGGCTCTGGGGGCCTCTGACAGCAACATTTAGCTTGGTTAGAACTTGTAGAGCTGGCCAGTGAATAGAATTTGTTGCAGGAAAATCACATTTTCAGATTTTCTTTTCAGTTTGGATTGCAACAAAACCCAGCCTGAACCACCTTTTTCCTCAGAAGGGAAATTCTAGAAACACCAAAATGGTGGAAACACCAAAATGTTCCTAAACTGGGAGGCTGTGTCTAGATTGCATCCCTTTTCCGTAAAAGGGATGCAAATTAGACACATCGCAATTGCAAACGAAGCGGGGATTTAAATCCCCCCCACTTCATTTGCATAAACATGGCTGCCGCTTTTTTCAGGCTTGGAGCTTTGCCGGAAAAAAGCGCCAGTCTAGATAGGGATCTTTCGGAAAATAAAGCCTTTTCCGAAAGATCCCTTATTCCTCTTAAAAAAAAAAAGGAAGTTCTACAATCTTCCATGATAGGAGGGGTACAGACTGGGATGGAGGTTGAGTGCAGAAGGAAGGAGGTTGAGTGCAGAAGGGATTGGGATGCAGGAGGAGGTGCAGGGTCTGAGATGGGGTAGGGGTATAGGAGAGGATTCTGATCTGGAAGAGGGGTGCAGGATCTGGGAAGGGGCTGTGACCTTGGGCAGGGTTGCAGAAGGGGGTACAGGAGTTTGTGTTGTGACCGAAGGCAGGGGTGCAGAACAGGGTGTGGAATTTGACCTAGGGTAGGGAATTGGGGTTTAGGATCTGTCAGGGGGTATGAGTGTGGGAGTAGGTGTGCAGAGGGATTGGGTTACATGGGGCAGGAGTGCAAGAGCGGGAGGGAGGGCTTGGGGTGGCAAGTGCAGGCTGTAGCTGGAAGGTGCTTACTTAGATGGCTCCCAGCTAGCAGCTCAATGGGAACTTCAGGTTTTCCTGCTTTGCACACCCCTGAGAGTGGCCAGCTATGGGGCCATGTGCTCTGCCATCCCCGGGGGGGGGGGAGGGGTCTATTTTGCATGCTGTCTGTATCACAAGCATGGCCCAGGCAGCTCCCTTGGCCAGTGGGGGCAAGTGAGAGTGTGCTGGGGAGCCCTCCGCAAGTGTGCAGAGAACACATGTCCCCCACAGCCAGGGCACAGAAGGCAGGAAGCTTGTTTGAGGCTTCCACTGGGCTGCAGGCTGGATCTGGCAGCTTGGCAGGATGAAAATCCAGCCTGCAAACCATACTTTGCCCACCCTAGTTCTAGATTATTCCTGGGAGGTGCTGATGTGGCTCCTGTCCTAGATGGGGAAAGGTTGCCTGGTACTCCAGTGATATGTTCCAAGAGGTAATGGCCTGCAGGGGAAGTTGGCATGGTTGGTAACTGAGGTTAGGTCTATACTCGACCCAGAAGGTCAGCTTAAGGAATGCAATTCCATCTTCGTAAATTTAGCTGGAGTCGACATACTGAGCTTGGCACTGTTTTCACAATGGTAGGTCAACAGGAGCAAATGCATCTGTCAGCTTCCCTTACTCCTTGCAAATCAAAGAGTACTGGTGCCAACCAGAGGCAACCTCTGCATTCGATTTAGCTGGTCCTTCTTAGACCCACTAAATCAAATGCCAGAAGATCAGTCTCTGGTGCAGCAAGTGGTGACATGGCCTTAAGCAGCCCAGATGGTCTTGTCAGCCCTCCAGGTGGGTTGTGAGGAAAGTAGGAACTCTGGAGGCTGGGCAGGTTAGTTAATTGGTTGGAGTCCTGGCCTGGTTTCCTTTGACAGTTCAAGAGGAATCAACACTGTCCTTTGGGATGTGTGGAATCTGTTGAATCAGCCTTTTCTGATGATGGAAACCTTTCCACCAGTTCCAGCTTATAATGCTAACCTTAGCTTTCAGTGTCTTACAACCGAATATATACAGAGGGATCAGCTTATTTCTCAAACACAGCCAAGGAGCGCAGGGGAGATTCTACAGGAGTGGCAGTGCGCAAATCCACTTCCTCCTCTGAACCATGGGTATACCCCGGATCAGGGTCACCTGCAGTATGGAGGTTCAAATGTATCTTTTATGCCTTTGTGCTACACTTCTTGATCTCACTTTCTTGCAGAGCAGGTGGCACCTTTCTTCCCATGTAATTGACTTGGATTAGTATCACAAATGAGTGTGGGAATGGAGCATAGAGCTGAGATCATTACTAAAGGTGCAATGAACCTAGAAATGTCTGGAGCAGGCCTACAGATTTTGAGTGACCCCTCAACGCTGGCATTTTATGATAGTTATTTGGACACAGTTATTTTAAACATGCTTCGAAAGGGTGCTTGCCCTGCAGAATCATTAGGGACCTCTGCACAGATCATTCTGCTCACACTACTGCTTCATCTTCCTCTCTCTATCCCTTAAACAGACTTTTATTCACCATCTATCTTTCTTTCTCAGCCTCTGTGCTTTCTCACTATGTGCTATATTTAGAACCCTGCATGGATACAACAATTTCTATCTGCATCCATACAGGACTATGTAGCACTTTAAAGACTAACAAGATGGTTTATTAGATGATGAGCTTTCGTGGGCCAGACCCACTTCCTCAGATCAAATAGTGGAAGAAAATAGTCACAACCATATATACCAAAGGATACAATTAAAAAAAATGAACACATATGAAAATGACAAAACAAATTTCAGAACAGAAGGGAGATGTGTGTGTGGGGGGGGGGGGGGAAGGTAAATGTCTGTGAGCGAATGGCATTAGAGGTGATAATTGGGGAAGCTATCTTTGTAATGGGTAAGATAGCTAGAGTCTTTGTTGAGACCCCTGCGTAGAGTGTCGAATTTTAGCATGAATGACAGTTCAGAGGATTCCCTTTCAAGTGTAGATTGAAAAGGCTTCTGAAGCAGGATGCAGGTAATTAAGTCATTGAGACAGTGTCCTTTCTGGTTGAAATGGCAAGAAATGTTTTTTCTACTTGAAAGAGAATCCTCTGAACTGTCATTCATGCTAAAATTCGACACTCTACGCAGGGGTCTCAACAAAGACTCTAGCTATCTTACCCATTACAAAGATAGCTTCCCCAATTATCACCTCTAATACCATTAGCTCACAGACATTTACCTTCCCCCCCCCACACACACACATCCCCCTTCTGTTCTGAAATGTGATTTGTCCTTTTCATATGTGTTCATTTTTTTAAATTGTATTCTTTGGTATATATGGTTGTGACTATTTTCTTCCACTATTTGATCTGAGGAAGTGGGTCTGGCCCACGAAAGCTCATCATCTAATAAACCATCTTGTTAGTCTTTAAAGTGCTACATAGTCCTGTCTTTTGTTTCAGCTACACCAGACTAACACGGCTACATTTCTATCACTATCTGCATCCATGTTTGCAAAAATGACCAACGGGGTAATCATATCCTCAGCAAATTTTCAGGGCTCTAGCTATATTTTGGCCCTTTATGAGGATCCGTTCATCCTTGTTTCGTGGATAATGTATGTCCAGAAAAACAAATTTAGGAAGCAGAACACAATCCACGTAGTCTCCATTTTCATATCCTGGCCATGTATTTGGAGGAGGGGGCTAGGGGAATCTGAAGTCTTTGCACAGAAAAGTGACTGAAAATCAATCAACTCAGATAGTTGTAAAGAGCTCACTGGGGAAATGCAGTCAGGCAAGTCCATCTTGAACTACTTACAGAATGACAACAGAGGCCTGAATTCCCACTAATTTGCTTGTCTTCAGGGCATCCCTGGTAAGCGGGTCTCAGAAACACTTTAACAGTACAACTGTGCAGATAACTGCTGTGGGAAGCTGGCATGAGGAGACTGCTAATTGCACTGCTGCAGGCACCTGTGATGCACCAGCGTCCATTCATGTGTGTGTGCTTATAAAAACACTGAGATTGTTTATAGATAAAGGGTTAAACCTCTCTAGTGGCACTCTCTGGCCCAGCAACATCTGTGGTCTTGCTGGATGTCCACTTATTATGGGTGTGGCCAAGTTTCCCATGGTCCCATAAAGTATGTTTACAGCCACTTGTCCCATCTCTTTGTGTTCTGTGATGTTTAGTTCTATTTTATCCCTAAACGTGTAAGAGTCCAGTAAGCAGTGGAAGTTTTGGTAATGCTGCTAGATAATATTGACCTCCCAGGGTTTGGCAAATTCTGTAGTTTGGCATTGGCCAGGTTCCGAGAGTGCTGGACTAGAGGTTCAACCAGTATTTTGTAGGAAGCAAGAGGCATTTGCAAACTTGCTTGCCCTGTGTGTGATTCGTAACATGTTTCTCGAGAGGGAATACTGCATTATTAAAAAACAACATGATCGTTGGTTGTGGCATTATCTCCAGAAGTGGCTGCATTGCATGGCTGATTAAGTGAACTCTGAGTGGGTGCATGTGTATATTTAATGTGTATATATGTATGCTTGTTCTTTAATTTGGTGGGGTGCTTTGCCAATGGGTTAACATCCCCCGCATTGTACTTTGTGTGTCTCTGGGTGCACATGAGCACATATTCATGAGCAAATCCTTTGTGGTGCTACCAGTCTCTTTTTCCACATTAGCATAGTGTTTATGAAACTCGTAAACTGAGCTCAAAAGGAAAATGTGTGTGATTGGTGAGTTGGTGGGTTTTTATTTATTATATAGACCTTTATAAAACCCACATTTTCCTTGGAGATTTGAAGTCAGGATTGGAATGAATTTTTGATCCTCTGGGTTTCTGAGATCTGAATCTTATTTGTTCAGATGTTACATTGCCATCTTATTCCGAATAGTGTGAGAATAGGTTTTGAGAAAACAAGACCACTTTGACCCTCAAAATCTAATCTAAAATGTCTTTTATAAAAAAAACCCTGTTTTTCTGACAAATTCATTATCCATTCCGTCTGCTGTAAGGTGTCAGAGTATGGGTGTTGTCTGACAGCTGAGCAATAGAAATGCAAGGGATAGCTCAGCATACTGGGAGTTGAGTTCTGGACTCTGTTCTCTGATATGCCTTTGACTTTGATTGCTGGCATGTTACTAAACTTTCTGTGCCTCAGATCTACCACCAGTAAAATGGCGTTGTACTTAGCTACCTCTGAAGGCTGTTGAGTCTTTATCTGTATATATTAAACCACCTCGAGATCTTCTTTGCAAAGTGCTGCTCTTATAACCAGTTGCCAGGCATGCAGGGCCATGCTTTCAAAATGGCTTCTGCTCAGTCTGGGTGCATCCAAGATTTTCATTACACAATTTTAGGGAGCTAAGATATATAGATATATACCGCCAAATATCCAAATATTTCACTAGCAAGTGGCAATCCACTGTTTGAAGATTCTCATGCATGTGTGAGTTGAGCATGCAGAAATTTAGATATAAAACTTTATGCCCCAAAATCTTGTCCCCTTGCAATTTGGGTGGGCAGAGTTAAAGAACGAGGCTCAAATTCTGCAATCTAAGAATGGTGCTCTCTGCTGGCTGGGGACAATTGTCTCTGGAATGAAAGGAACATAGCATAGGAATTGGAGGCAGAAAAGAGGCTAGTAAAATAGGCTCCCTGACATAGTCAATGAAGCGGGGATTTAAATATCCCTAGCTTTATTAAAATAAAAATAGCTGCCTCGCTGTGCCGGCTCAGCTGATTGTCAGCACAGCGCACGAGTCAAGATGCAGATCGGTCGACAAGGGAAGCCTTTGTTGACCGCTCCCTTATCTTGCGAAACAAGGTTTACAGGAGCGATCGACAAAGTCTTCCCTTGTCGACCGATCCGCGTCTTGACTCACGCGCTGTGCCAACAATCAGCTGAGCTGGCACAGCGGGGCAGCCATTTTTATTTTAATGAAGCTGGGGATATTTAAATCCCAGCTCCATTGACCATGTCGGGGAGCCTTTTTTACATGCCTCTGTCAGCAGAGGCATGTAATCTAGACATACCCTAGGATGCAAGGGGCAAAAGTTAGAGTTCAGGATAAGCTTCTTAACAATTCTGATAAGTTCCCTAAAGCTATGAATCTCCAAACTGCCCTGACATATATAATTCATGTGTTTATAAATCACCCTGAGATAAATCTATTCTGCCTTGCAACAAATTGTCTAACTCAACTACGCACTTATATACCAATTATCATGGTATCTAAGCATCTCAGTAGTCTTGCTCCCATGAACCTTCTCATTTATAACCTAAGCTTTACTCTTACCTGTGAAAGACATGGTTCCTTAGAGCATCTTTACATCAAGTGAGCTCTCTAGTGTTGTATGCTTATCTTCTAAAAAGCAGAGATACTGTAGCCCTTCCTGACATTATCCTCTCCAAATTTGCACTCAGATCTATACTTTATGCAGTGTCTTACTTCCCCTGGCTATTCTTTTAGACCAAACTAAAGTTTCTGCCAAGAGCAATGAAATAAATACATGCCCTCTACATACCCCCCTTCACTCTTAGTACAGGATTAGTTGATTCCTTTTTAGGTCAGAGATCAAACAGGTCCCCATTATCTGACAGAGCTTCTCAAAGGTTAAATTCATTTGAAGTTCAGTTAAGTAGTATTTCCACAAGATGTTTATTTAAACTCCTGATATTTAAAAGCTAAAAAGTAATGAGGTGGGGTGTGCACCAAAACATTTTTCTTTTTGGATTCTAGGGAATTTTAACACGGCATTAGTTAATACACAATGGGATTTATTATTTAATAATTTAGTGCCATTATAATTTACCCTGCCATTCTTAAGCATCCACTCCAGGTTTAATTATGTTTCAGATCTAGATGCAGTCTGTTTGCCACGTTGTTACTGTACTCAATTTCCTCCTCCTCCCCCATCTGAACAGTGTAAAATAAACACTATAAGGTGAGCTTCGCATAAATGTGCTTAAGAACTTTGGTACACACTCTGAAATGAATAGAACAGGAAAAACCTCTGTGATGGGTTGGATCACTGTCACCTATTGTGCAGATTGTACCACTGAGCCCACCTACCTGTCTTCTGGGGTGTCCCACCACCCTGTCCTGCTGGGCCAAATGCTCTGGTCCACACCAGCAAAGGCACGGAACTTGCATTAATGCACTCCTTCCCCCCCTGAAAAGTAACAGACACCTACCACTACAGGGACTTATCAGCACCAAGGAACACAGCCCCAAATAGGACCAAAGCCTCAAATAAATCCATCTTACTCTGTATAAATTGTACACAGAGAACACTCCTAAGCTTGCTCTCTTGATGAAAGAGATGTGCACAGCTGCTGTTTCCCACCCAAGTTACATTTGCACTGGATTTGATATTAAATAAAAGTATTTTTTTAAGTATAGAAAAGTTGGATTTCAGTGACTGCACGTGAAAACAAGCAGATCAAGTTACTAAGCAAAAATAATGAAAACATGATATCTAAGCCTAATTACTCCAAGAGAAATTGTTAAAAACATAGTTCCTCACTGTAGAGGCTAATTTCTTGGACAAACTGGATGCAGGTGAAAACAAGCAGAGGATTTATTGGTTCCTACAGCTGGTGGAGTACTCATCAGGGGTTAACCCAGTGAGCACTAACTTAACCAAAACATACATTAGATTATATAGGTAGCAGATGGATGAAGGAGAAGTGATTTGATAAGTCTAGCAGTGGAAGTAAGATATGCACATAAGCCAATGAGCTACAAAGTTACACAGTATCTCCACCCATTGCCAATTTAAAATATTATCACTAATACAAGTAGTTATTTCTAACAAGCTAAATGAGCCAACATAAACAAAGTTATTAATGGTTCACAATCCTGCTGGAAAGGCATAACAAGTGGGGTTCCGCAGGGGTCTGTTTTGGGACTGGCTCTGTTCAATATCTTCATCAACGATTTAGATATTGGTATAGAAAATATGTTTATTAAGTTTGCAGATGATACCAATCTGGGAGGGATTGCGACTAATCTGGAGGATAGGGTCATAATTCAAAATGACCTGGACAAATTGGAGAAATGGTCTGAGATAAATAGGATGAAGTTTAATAAAGACAAATGCAAAGTGCTCCACTTAGGAAGGAACAATCAGTTTCACACATACAGAATGGGAAGTGACGGTCTGGGAAGGAGTACGGCAGAAAGGGATCTACGGGTTATAATGGACCACAAGTTAAATATGAGTTAGCAGTGTGATGCTGTAGCAAAGAAAGCAAACATGATTCTGGAATGTATTAACAGGTGTGTTGTGAGCAAGACACGAAAAGTCATTCTTCCACTCTACTCTGCACTGGTTAGGCCTCAATTGGAGTATTGTGTCCAGTTCTCGGCACCGCATGTCAAGAAAGATGTGGAAAAATTAGAGAGGGTCCAGAGAAGAGCAATGAGAATGATTAAAGGTCTAGAGAACATGACCTATGAGGGAAGGCTGAAGGAATTGGGTTTGTTTAGTTTAGAAAAGAGAAGAGTGAAGGGGGACATGATAGCAGTTTTCAGATATCTAAAAGGGTGTCATAAGGAGGAGGGAGAAAACTTGTTCATCTTGGCCTCTGAGGATAGAACAAGAAGCAATGGGCTTAAACTGCAGCAATGGAGGTTTAGGTTGGACATTAAGAAAAAGTTCCTAACTGTCAGGGTGGTCAAACACTGGAATAAGTTGCCCAGGGAGGTTGTGGAATCCCCATCTCTGGAGATATTTAAGAGTAGGTTAGATAAATGTCTATCAGGGATGATCTAGACAGTATTTGGTCCTGCCATGAGGGCAGGGGACTGGACTCGATGAGCTCTCGAGGTCCCTTCCAGTCCTAGTATTCTATGATTCTATGATAAACAAAGCCATATTGATGGTCATTTTGTCGGCCAGAAATATAATGCATCTCCTGTGGGGGTGGTATTGCTTTGGCGCGATCTTTGGGATCCAAGCTTATTTTCTAGAAACAAAGCAGACAATGAAAAACAATCCCGATTGGTTGTTTGGTACCAGCTAGGCCTTATTAAAGTGAGGTCCT
The DNA here is from genome assembly GCF_052426305.1 of Pelodiscus sinensis. Classification (NCBI taxonomy): domain Eukaryota; kingdom Metazoa; phylum Chordata; order Testudines; family Trionychidae; genus Pelodiscus; species Pelodiscus sinensis. Next base: position 20,666,324 of record NC_143067.1, on the reverse strand, counting down.
TTTGGAATGTGGTTGCCAGGGGAACCAGGGTCTCAGTAACTGCTGTACTGTATGCTACTCAGGCTTGGTCTGATACTTTCAGATTTGAGTTTGTCAGTTCTCAGCAAGATACCATGGGCTGCCTCAATTTACCTACACTCACCCTAGTCCTTATTTCATGTAAAATTCTTCAAGTCAGAGCTGATCCTTTCCTCTGACCCACTTGTACCCTTCCCCCGTCTCATTACAGTTTTCCTTTTTTCCTCAGGTGCTCTTATGAATCCTTTTAGGACAAAGAGGCAGTTTCAAAAGCCAGCTGAAGACAAGATAGGAATCATTTGTTCAATTCTCTTCTCCACTCTGGAAAAATACCAAATTCAAGATGAATTCCAGTACCAGGAAGCATGGTCACATGTCTTTGTTGGACTGACCACAATTTGGGTTTACAGGAAAACCAAACCACGTAGAGATTATTATTTTAAGGAAATTAATGTCCTGGTGCTCCAGTACCACTAATGGATTTCAAGAGAAGACCTAGAATTGATACAACAGGTTTACACTTCATATTTTTAACTTCACATAAAAGAATGATACATGCACACAAATAGAATAGACACATTCAAGGGTCACAAGCTCTTGAATGATAGGTTACTTGTCCTGTTTTGCATACAACATATTTGAGTTATGCATATTCATATTCAAAACATATTTCCATATAAAATATGAGAGGGTAGCATCACAACTTCCCCAAAGTAGTAGCTCCTATGAAAAATACACTGCTGTATTGCAAGCTTCTGGTAAAACAAACAAGGCCCCAGCAAGGATGTTAATTCCATGTAACATGCTGAGTAGCTGTTTCCTGCCAAGTCAACTGATTCCTCTTTACTGTGTAGTGTCCAGTAGAGTCTTATCCAGCTTCCATTGGATTAAATGGCAATACTCTCATTATTAGCTTCATGACTAGTCCCTTCTTACAGCTCATTGGTTTGACTAGATCTTAGAGTTACAGTGCTGAAGAACTACAAAGATATGTTCTAAGAAATACAAGTGTTGGATGGGTCAGAGTGATGCAAGACGACCCCCAAATTCTTATTATATTAAATGGGAGAGAATAGCTCTGTCAGGATGAGGCCTGTAATAATTGTTCTACAGTATTGTACAGCAAGGCCCACCACAGAGGTGTACGGCAAAGAGGGCAATTGCCCTGGGACCTGGAGATTCAAAGGCGCCTGGAGTTCCCCAAGCCCTTAGCCCCTTTGATTTGCTGCCAGAATGCCACTGTGCATGGCCCTGAGGGCTGTGGGGGCATGTCATGGTCTGGACAGTGCTAAGGGCTGACTGTCCTCATCCCTGCCCCTTTCACCCATATCCCCAGGGCATGGAGCCAGCATCCTCACAGCTTGCTCCAGGGCCCACAGTGGCTGTCAACCCTGCTATATATAGCACCTAACAGAGTGGAGTCCTGGTCTATGACTGAGTGCTACAGTTACTACTGCTCATAAATAATTAGGGCTTGTTTCTGCCATGTAAAATTATTCCTCTTTTTTTTTCTACTTTAAGACCTAAAGGGAGTTTTGGCACGGTACAGTAAAGTGTTACTTTTCATCTATATGTGTAACTGGATCCTCTTCCAGCTTTCATGAAGTCACTTCACAGTTCGTTTCCAGGTATTACAGACATGCATGTAGTTAAAAATGTCACCACAAGATGGACACCAAACTACAGTGGGCACATGCTTGCCACATACCGCCTCAGCATCACTCTGTGTTAGTAGTGGCAGTGATAAATCATTTAAATAAATAAATAAATAGTTTTCAAGGACAAGATCCTTTCCTGCCAGCAGGCAAAAGACATTCCATCCAGGAGCCCGTCTTCCAGCTGTCAAATAGTGTTAGAAGCCAGCATGAGAATGACTGTCACTTTTTGGTGGCTCGCCCAACAGATATAACTAACAGATTTTGAAAGCGTGGTTCATGTAGCAGAGGAAAAATATCGAGCCAAGTGAGCTTCTTGAAATCAATAGGAATTTTGTCATTCATTGACTTTGATCAGGCCAGGATTCCATCCCAGATGACTAGTTTATTCCACTCCACACGTCCCCCTCCCGTCCCCTAGTCTTTATCCCTAGTTTCAAGTAGAGTTTGTATTTCAGTGAACTCCAAGATGATCCTTGGTGGAAAAATCTGAATCAACCCAGACTCTTTTGAAAAACTAATTCTCAATGAATTTTCAGAAATGTCTAACTTGAGTTATAATGACTGAGTTTTCTGTGGTTTCATATTTTCCCCACAAAGTAACATTATTATGAGAAAGAAAAGGAGAGTCAGTCATTAAAACTCTTATACTTATCAGCCCTACCTATGCCAAAATTGTCACCCAGTTCAGCAGGATTGGACAGTTTGCAGGATTCTGGCATTTCATTTCTCATGGATGAGACAGCCAGTATTATAACAGAAACAAACTATCTGTGTTATGATGAAAGCTGGACTTCATCAGTAAAGCTGGATTTCATGTCTGTGATAACTAAATTCTGGAATCCTCAGACAAAATAGTACTCATGGGTGAGAATGGGTTTCCACTAGAATCTCTGGGAACTGAATAAACAAAATCCAAGCTGGGAGTTTGGGTGTCAGTGTCAAGTCCTTAGTCTTCTCTCTGCCTAAGAGTGAATGTTTTGAAACACACACAGGGTATGTCTAGACAGCACCCCTCTGTCGGCAGAGGGATGCAGATTAGGCAGGTCGACATTGCAAATGAGGCAGGGATTTAAATATCCCATGCCTAATTTGCATAAAAATGGCCACCACGTTTTGTTGACTCAGCACTTTGTCGGCAAAAAGCGGCAGTCTAGAGGGGGATCTGTCGAGAAAGCAAGCCTTTTTCAACAGATCCTGTAAACTTCCTTGCAGGAGGCATAAGAAAAAGCCTTTTTTGACAGATCCCTTATGCCTCCTGCAAGGAAGTTTACAGGATCTGTCGAAAAAGGCTTGCTTTCTCGACAGATCCCCCTCTAGACTGCCGCTTTTTGCCAACAAAGTGCTGAGTCGGCAAAACGCAGTGGCCATTTTTATGCAAATTAGGCATGGGATATTTAATTCCTGCCTCTTTGCAATGTCGACCTGCCTAATCTGCATCCCTCTACCAACAGAACGATGCAGTCTAAACAAACCCAGAAGGAACTTCCAAGGTTGTCAGCCTGGGCTAAAGGACCATTAAGCTATGTCTACACTGAAGTGCTATTTTGGGGTACTTCCGGTATCCTGAAATGGCTATTCCGCATCTTTGAAACAAACTCGTTATTTCAAAATATAACAGGCTCTCTATTCCAATGTTGCTATAAACCTCGTTCCATGAGGATTAAGGGATGTTTTGGAATAGAGGTTTATTGTGAAATTTGGTGTTGTGTAGACAGCACCAAATTACAAAATTAGCTATTTTGAAATTGACTCGAAAGAAACTACGCAATTTGCGTAGCTCAAATTGCATATCTTATTCTAAGAAAAGGATGCAGTGTAGGCGCGCCTTTAAAAAGGGGGGGGCTTTGCCCTGTGAACCCTTGCTTGGTGCAGTGAGTTACAAAGCAAGCTAAACTTGCCCGTTGCACATCAGTGCACAAAACAACACCAAAAAGAGTTAGCTTTGTTCACATTTAGAATGAATAATAATAAAGTATGACAGCAGTGGCTGTCCTTTAGGACCAGTTTGCCCTCTCTGCAACCACAAGCCACTCGAGGAATTTCTTTAACTCTGCCCTTCCAGCCTTTTCCACTGACTATTTCATATTTTCTGAAATGAAGTAAAATAAGAGTAACAGTGTTTAGATCACTGGATTATTTGGCAGGCAGGGAAGATGTTCTGACTTTTGTCTCTGACTTTTGTCTCTAAATATGTATCTTTGCACATGCTTCCTCCTTCTCCTTCCACCCTCCACCCCCTGATAATCATTATGCCTTCAGGATGGTGAAAGGTTTAAGATGATCCCATTAGCCTAAAGTATGTAGATATAAATCCCTTAGGTGCTGAGTGTTCTGTGATAAGAAAAAGAATAGAGGGTTAGGCCACAGGATCAGTATGTGGTAGGATTGTGGGTCTTAAAAATAACCTGGAATGCATTATTGTTCACATCCATCTCCCTCAAATACTTGGAAAAATATCTGGCCCAGTTCAGACCCCAAAATGAATCCAATTTAAATATGAAATGAATGCCATCAAATTCTGGGGGGTGAGGGTGGGGGAAGGTGACCTGTGCATGCCATGATGGAAGGGGGAGAGTGATAGCATGGGGATGGCAGACTGAGGACAGAGGCTTTTCGCAGTGTTACTGAGCATGCTCAGTACAAGTCAAGCAGCAAATTAGAGGGGGAGGGAACTGACTCTGTCCGCCCTCCCCTTTCCCCCACACATCACCTCTTTTCCAAGGCACCAAGCAACTCTAGTTTTTTGGCATTTAACTTAGCTCTGGGAGGTGAATGGGGTTTAGTGGGATACAGAAGGGGGCAGATACATTTGCACTCTAATAAAGACCAATTGTCTGTCTGTCCTATCTTCCAACCCTAGCTAATGCCAGGTGCTTCAGAGGGCATGAGCTGAAGAGGCAATCATCAAGTGATCCATCCCCTGTTGCCCATTCCCAACTTCTGGCAAACAGAAGTTAGGGACACCATCCTTGCCCATTCTGGTTAGTAGCCACTGATTAACCTATCCTTGAACTTATTTTGTTATTTTTGGAACACTGTTATAATTTGGGTCTTTCTACCATCCCTGGGCAAAGAATCCCATAGGTTGACCATGAAGAAATATTTTTTTGTTTTATTTTAAATCTGCTGCCTATAAATGTCACTGGGTGAGTTTCTTATGTTATGCTAGTGATGGTGTAAATAATATTTCCTTATTCTATTTTCCTCACCATTCATGATTTTCTAGACTTCTAACATCCCTCCATGCTTTATTTATTTCGTTTCCAAGTTGAAAAGTCACAGGCTTTTTATCTTTACTTTTATGGAAACTGCTCCTTACCCCTTATCATTTCTGTTGCTCTTTCAGTACTTTTTCCAAATCCAGTATCTCTTTTGTTTGTTTGTTTGTTGATGGGGTGTCCAGATCTGCATTCAGTATTCAGGATATGGGCATACCATGACTTTACATAGAGGTAATATTATCTGTTTCCTAATGATTCCCAATATTTTGTTAGCTTTTTAGATTGCCATTGCATATTGAGAAGATGTGTTCAGGGAACTAGCCACAATAATTCCAAAAACTTTCTTGAATAGTAACAGCTATTTTACACCCCATCATTTTTGTATGTATAGTTGGGATTATATTTTCCCATGTTCATTACTTTGCATTTATCAACAATGAATTCCATTTGCCCAATGTCTTGCCCAATCACTGAGTTTTGAGATCCCTTTGTAACTCTTTGCAGTTAGCTTTGAACGTAAATATTTTGAGTAACTTACTTTGTATCATCTGCAAATTTTGCCATCTCACCCTTTATCTCTTTTTCAACTGCATTCAAGAATAAATTGAACAGCAGTGGTCCATGCAGATCCCGGGAGCACACCACTATGTATGCTTACTCTTTCCCCTGTCTTTTAAGTGGAATACCCAGGAATGTTTTCAGGATCATCTAACCATCCTTTAATTACTGGGATGACAAACTTTTTGCTATCTTAATCACCCTCCCTCCTGCTGTTTATAAACAAACTAATTCACCCCAAGGTAAAGTTGGAAGCAGCACAAACTGTTACCATTAAGAGTTGTCTCTGGAGCTAGGGCATGTGCTCAAGCATGAAATCCAGGGGTACAAAATTAGGGGGGCTACAAAGCCCTGACCCCCCATAAGTGGTGCTCTTTGCAGAAAGGCTGCTGTTTTTCCCAGAAACAGTATCTTGTTTGGCTGAAACATTTTGTGAGTCCTAAGGCTAGTAAGTCACAAAGCAAAAAGTATTTTTCCAAAAGTCTCCCCTTCCCATCAACAAGCCAACAAAACTCCCTTTAGCTTTGCCAAGTTCAAGGAGAACTAAGCAAAAGCCAAAAGTAATCAACGTAAGTTGTCTCCTCTCATCTTAGAATTTCACAGGGCAGATTCCACCTCCAAACAGACCACTTCAAAAGGAACAACTGAGAACAAAGATGTGACTGTGATCAGCAACTATGTTGGTTTTTGATATCATAGTTATTGACGGGTACACATGCCTTTACTGCACCCTGAGCCTGTAAAATTCCTAGTAGCAAAAGTCTTGAAAACAGTGTCCTTATCATGCTGATATTGAAAGGGCCTGAAAGGTGCAATGTAGTTTTGTGTATTGTTTTTTTTTTTTTGTGAATGATTTTTCTGCTGATGGGAGATTAGTTTTACACTCTTAATACATAGCTTGCACATTATACTTTTTCATCAGAAGAGCTCAGAACCATCTGGCACACTTACCTCAGTGATCATATTGAGAATTTACTAATTGGACTTTAATAATGGTGAGTCAGTGGGTATTACAGGGTTGATCTGCTTGGATACCACCTGCTAATCAGCCGTCTGCCTACCTATAGCTCAAACTAACACAGTATTTGAGAGTACAAGCAAATTAAAGATTCAGCAGTCATCTTATTGTAAGTATTGCTCCTTTACACATTTTGTTATAGTGTGGCAATGTTCATGAATAGAATACATACAAGCCATTTCCAGTCTATGCCCAGGGGTCAAAATACACCATAAACTACACAGGTTAGAGAACAGCTACAGGAGAAGTAAGGCAGGGGATGAAGACCATGTTTCAGTGACTCTTTGAGCATTGGAATCCAGAGGCCACAGGAAACAAGGTATCTTATCACTGTTTCATGACACTTAAGTAACTATGTGGTAGAAGCAGAGGCTGAAGAGGAGAGGAGTCTTCACATGGCGTTTCAAATGGATTAGAGACTTGCTAGGAAAAGCGCATAAAGGATGCAGCTTGAGATGGTGGAGGTAGCAAAGCAGAAGGCCAGAGGGGAGAACAGACTTGCTTGGCTCCTAAGTAAGGTGGGGGAGCCTAGCTCTGTGCGCCTGGAAGGGGCAGAGCTTGAGGCAGAAAGGGCTAGAGTTGCCAGATACTTTCACACAAAAAACTCAAACATGGTGGGGGGAAAAAATTGATTGAGCACAAAAAAGGAGACCAAAATTCCCCCCCCCCCAAAAAAAAAGGGGGGGGGAGAGGGAGGAACCAAACTTATTGATGAGAAAAAGAAGGGGGGGCACAACAAAAAAAAAGTCACTGTTCCTTTAAATCCCCACACTTCCCCCACCCCCGCCAGATGCGGCAGGGGAAAAATGTCCCCTCCGGCCTTCTGTCCATTTTACATGTCTCGTATTTTGTTTTTTTCAATGGACAGGGGCCACAAATACTGGACTGTCTGGGCAAAAACCGGATACCTGGCAACCCTAGAAAGGGCAGAGTTGGGGGCAGCCAGCCCTCGGCATTGCCTGGAGCATTCCATCCCCTCCCTCCTAGCCAGCACTCAGAGCTATGGTATAAAGGGCCTGGGGCTCTGACTGCTGCCACTCGCGCAGTAGCAGTGATGGTAGCAGGGAACCCTGGGCCCTTTTGAATTGCCAGGCCCAGAGCAATTGCCTCCTTTGGACTTCTGCCATTGGTGGACTGCAGAAGGCTGTGGAGCAGAATGGACAGGGAAGTAACTGAGGGAATGGAAAGACTTTTGCTACTTGTGAGGTGAAGGGAATGATGTGGGAAAGACTGGAATTTGGTACAAGTTCGATGAGGTTAGCAGTGATATTTACTCTACTTTGAGGACCCAACCTGGTAAAATTGGGACAGATTTACATTGGAGAGATGTGGGTATAGGAAAAGAGTAAAGGTGAAGGGAGAGGAAGTGTGGAAAGACTCTGATTTGACACTATGGACGTCACTGTGGCTCTTCTTGACTTAGACTTGTGCAAATTCAAAATCAGGCCAAATGTCTGTTGTAGGGCACCACAGGCATTTCTGAATCTTGGAGACCAGCGGCAGTGCTGAGAAATATTTCTTTTACTTGGGGATTTTGAGAGGTATCATCTTTTTAATAGCATTTTGAGATTTTTTTTTAAAGTCTAATCTACCTTGAAATACAGAACAGGAATGCTTTGGGGTGAGAGAGCACTGAGGTGTCTCTTTACAGACTTCAAACAAACCCTGCAGTGAATAAATCCATATCAAATTCACGTAAAATTGGGTTGGCCAGAAAGCTTTTGATGTCATTGAAATGCAACACAAAAATCCTCAACAGGAATTTGGTTCAGCCAAGCAATTTTTAAACAAAAAAGCTTCTTTGCGAGCGAGCTCTAGCTAATAGCAGTTAGCACTGTTAAAGCACACATTTTCTGATGTAAATTGGATCAGTTCCTTTCTTTCTTCTACCCTTTCCTCCCAACAACATTCTGTTGTCTTGTAACACATTTATTGTCAGATGTGTTCCTCAAATATCAATATGAGACATAGCTTGACTCTACTTTCCCAAGTTCAAAATCTCTTCTGGAAACCAGAATTTATTTATTCAGCATAAGATGCATAGAAATCAATTATTACATTTCTGAATTTACAGCAGACAAACCTGAAGGTGCTGCTGGTGTATCTTTCTTAATATGCAAGCCAAGAGAAGACTTTTAAAAGGAATTTAATTTCTGCCTGTCTTTTTCCTTCACTCTGGTGCATATGCTATTTTGGTGGCATATGTGCTTTCTCCAGACAGATCAGAGACATTTAATTTCCTGTGTATTTAGAAAGAAAGGAATGATGGGACCTAGAGATCTGATTCTGATACTCTCTTCCCACATTGTTAGTTGTGCTAATTGGTAATACTGATTAACTTGATCCAGGAATAAATAGAAAAGTCTGGTTCCAAATTCAGTTAAACTAAACTGAACCACAATCTTAGGTAAGAACCTAGAAACATAAGAATGGCTTTACTGGGTCAAACCAAAGGTCCATCTAGCCCAGTAGTCTGTCTGCCAACAGTGGCCAATATCAGGTGACTCAGAGGGAATGAACAAACTAGCTAATCATTAACTGATCCCTCCCCTGTTACCCATTCTCAGCTTCTGGCAAACAAACGTTAGGGACACCATTCCTGCCCATCCTGGCTAATAGCCATCGATGGACCTATCCTCCCTGAAAGTTTTTAGCTGTGTTTTGAAGTCTATTAAAGCACTGGTCTTAATAACATGCTCTGGCAAGGAGTTCTGCAAGTTGGCTGTGCATTGTGTGAAGAAATACTTCCTTTTGTTTGTTTTAAACCTGCTACCTATTTCATTTGGTGACCCCTAGTTCTTGTATTATGGGAGCAAGTCTTGCTCCCTCTTAGCCTTCTCTTTTCTAAGCTGAAAAGTTCTAGTTTTATTAAGTTCTCTTCTTATGGCAGCCATTCCAAACCCTTAATCACTTTTGTTTCCCTTTCTGAACTTTTTCCAATGCCAAGATACCTTTCTGGAGATGAGGCAATCACATCTGCATTCGGTATTCAAGATGTGAGCACACCATTGATTTATATTCTCACTTTCTATCCCTATTTTAAATGAGTCCCAACATTTTGTTTGCTTTTTTTGACTCCTGCTGCACATTGAGTGAGTGTTTTCAGAGAACTATTCACAATGACTCCAAGATCTCCCTTCAGTGGTTGAGAAGTCCCCCACTGAAACCAAACAAAAGCACTTCACAAGGACTATCTCCATGCTTAGTTTTAGATTTCAAGCTACAGTGGCTTTTGATGTAGTCTTCCAAAAAAAAGATTTGAATTATACCTTTTCCCCTATGGAAAATAAAATATTTCACCCAGCAGAATCCAAATCTGGCTGAGATTTTGGTCAAACTCTTTTAAAAAAAATAGAGTGTAGAGACCATATATGGAAGATTTTAGCCTATGAGGTGGCTGTTTTGGAAAGCTGAGCTTAAAGGTTAAACTCAAAATGCCCACAGGCCATGCTAGTTTACTGCTAATTGTCTGCTGTACTACAGTGCTATTGACTGGGACAATGATGCAAATAGGGATGATATTCTATACCCCTATGATATAGGGAAAGGGATACACTTAAGCAGAGGATTTTTTTCCCTGCAGAGATGCAAACAGGAAAGTACAAGGAACAGCTGTGCATATGGGTGGCCACCCAGAAGATTCAAATGCTGCCCAGCTGATTAGCTGGGTGCCCACAGCTGGCAGCATGTGTTTCGACTCATAGAGCACATCGACACATGCCTTAGTGCACACACCAAAATTTATTCTGAACAATAATGGAAAAAAGTAGAGGGAACACGGGATATGGATGCAATTTTTTATTGTTAATTGAGGGAAAAGTGGGGTTTTGGAGTAGGCAGGAGAAATACTTGTAGTGCTAGAGTGGTGAAAAAAGGGATATAGTATATTGCTCATTAGTTTTACACAGAGCTCTGCTAGTACTCTCTGGTGCACAGAGGAAAGACACAATCATAATCATATTCACCCCAATGCACCTTGCCTGGAGCAATAACCACTGGTGGCATATTAGTCACCCACTCCTTATGGTCTGCAGTCATTGCAGTACATGATTTCCTTCTAAGCTGGTGTATCACGGGGAAGATGATATTCCCTGTACCCTCTCCATTCTCCAATATGAGGCCTGATGAAATTGGCCCATAGACTGCAGCACTCAAGGACTGCTCCATGAAGGGTCATCTGCAGCAATATCCCTTGTCTCTTGGAGCTCAGATGCCCATGTTAATTTTTTTAAAGCCGCAGAATCTAGTTTCCATTTCTATTTAAGTGTCTTTAATTTGCTTTGACTTACGCCAGTGCATATCAAAGCTACACCCGTCTCTACACTTATCTCTGTTGTAATAAACTTCTATCGTGCCTCTCAGCCTCCCAACAATCTGCATTTTAGAGGAAGAAGTTGAGGCACTTGCTCAAGCCCTAACAGCAAGTGAAGGCAGAGCTGGCAATAAAGTATGAGAGTTTGACTCCCAGATCTCTGCTATCATTCCTCTACCACTATTTGTAAAGACGTGGGCTGTTGAGTGCCTCCATATAAAGTTAAAAAGGTTCAGTAATCCTAGAAAGCCTGAATCAGGAGGCACTTCCCTGTGCAGAGAACTCTCCTTTGGAGAAGGGGTAGGCAGGTATGATGTTATTTCTCATCAATTTCTTCACGGGAGGCACCTCTGTTGCCAGGCTCCGTAGCAGTTTGTTTTCCATTTGACTATATGCTTCTTTAGCTTGATTATATGGTCTGTTGCTTGTGCACATGAATTATTGCCTACATGCATGACTAGAGCCTTCAAAAGAAACTGGAGGGGTGTAATTAAGAGTCGGTGTATTTTACAGCCTTAGTGACTAAGCCAACTAGATTTTCATTGTTTGTAACCATAAAGGGAGATCAAAGTTGATTCATGGCAGAGGGAGGGCAGATCAGAAGAGGATTCCCATTGCAGGAACCTAGGCTTTCTTTTTGGAGTCAACATCACTCAAGATCATGTAAGTTCAGGCTCGTGGGTGAGGCAGGAGGTCTCAGACTTGGCCTCTAATCCTCTTAGTAGGGTCATACACTGGCTAAGATGGGGTGGGGAGAAAGGAAATACCTTTTTGGGGGACAATGCTAGAATGCTACCAGATCATGCAGAGTATAAGGTTTTGATATCACATTGCTTTGAATCAGAAGGGATTCTGTCACTTGGAAGACTTTATCCTGAGTCTTCCATGAGAATTGCAGGAAACATAGATTTATTATAACGTTAAAGGGCTTAATTGCAACACAGTGTCATGGAAGAGCCAACAATGTGACAGCAGGAGCAAAAATGGATGAGCGAGGCAAAGGATCTTGGTGTGGCTTCCATTCAGGCCGTGGTTGACAGCCAAGCAGTTAGTAACTGCAGAGTTGACAACTATATGATTTTACTATGAAGTGCCAGATTTATGCACAAGCTAAGTAAACTACATCTCAGGGCTTCAGATTACTAGTTTTTAGTTGCATCCTTGCCAATGTATATATGCAAATATAAAACTTTATTATTTCTATTTTCATTGTCCCTTCTGTTAGAATAATACACATTTTTGGTAATGTTCTGGGGTCTCTTAAACTTGACACAGCTTAGGGCCTCATCATGTCTTAATCCATCCTTGTTACCATGGATACAATTCAATGTGGCAAGGAAGGGCAGCACCTGCAGAAAGTGTGACTCAGTTTGCTATTGTCATATCATAATTTTTGTGGCATATAAATGTCCTTTATCATTAGATAGACGAATCCAGATCAGTTCTAATTCAGAGTTTGCATTGTGGTCACAGCTAGGACCTAATTCTAGAGTCCACTGAAATGTATTTAGCAAGGCTGGCCTATGGCTTTGTTTCCTTAGAGCAGTGTTTCTCAAAGCGGTCCCTGAAACCACTTTGAGAAATCTGCTAGTTGGCTGTTCCAGTGTGTTAACTTATCGACTCCATGGCCACGGAGTCTCGCAGCTCCAATTGGCTACAGTTCGCTATTTGTAACCAAGAGGAGCCGCAGGAAGTGGCGGCCCCGGTCACACTGGCTCCCCTTGTCTGCAAATGGCGAACCACAGTCAATAGGAGCCGTGTGCCTCCGTGGCTGCAGAACCGGTAAGTAAACACAATAGAGTGGCCAGTTAGCAGTGTTCTCAGAGTGGTTTTGCGGACCACTTTTGAGAGACACCGCCTTAGGGGGAAGTTTCAAAGGCAACAAAGGGCTATTAACTATCCAGATCTTAATTCAAAACCTAGTACTCACTAGGTGTTGCCATCTAACTTATTGCAAGGTAATTGCAAACCAACCTGAACAGCTACCGACATCTTAGAGCACATGTGAATCTTTCTTGGGGGTAGGAAGAGTGCATCCCCATCCCTCTGCCCATCCTCAAATTACTGGTGCACATGACACCTTTTCCTTGGGAAATCCTATACAAATCAGTGGGTTCAGGCTGCAAGGCTAAGCCCATAGAATTCAGGAAATGCCACAGTTTAGGTTCCATGCATAACACAATAATATTTCCTATCTTTGTGCATCCTTTTATTACGTTCCCTGGAACCTCCGATATATAGCTGTAGCACTTTCCAGTGCTTTGTCTTACTCTCTCTCTGTTAGAGAAACAGCAGGTCTTGAGAGAATGCAGTGCTGCAGGCAATATAAGTATGGTCCATAGCAACGAAACAGATTCTGACAATGATTTTTGGAACTTCTTGTGAAAGCTCATCCGAGTGTCTGGTTAGGTTAAAACAAAAAACACAATCAATAACAAAATTAACTTTATTAGCTGTGATTTGTCACAGGTGATAATCCTGAAATTATAACATCTGATGCCTATATACTATACTGATGAGCGTATTTTGTATGCGTATCTACATACAGCTGGAGAGAAGAGCAGGCTAACTCAGGAAAATTTTACTGAGATATCCATAGAGGGGTAGTTGTGCTCCCGAATTAGTTAAATAATCCACTAATATATCCTATGTTTTCCAGTAAGTCATTAGGTGCTCATGCCAGTTTTCCCTTTCATTAAATATTCATATTTACTAATGGAAATTGCTTTGACAAATTGGACAAACTGAGCAATGTATGAATTTGTGCTATACAAAAAAAGTTGTTTTTGGAATTCCCAGGAAGCCAAAGTAATGCTTGAAATCATTAACACTTCATTGATTTTATAATTAAAAACCTAGAGAGAAAATATAGCAGGCTTTTTAGATGTTGCAATAATCATTAATCTTAATGCTAAGAACTGATACTCTTCTTTCCTGTGCACATTCACGGGCTTCTTAATGTGCCTTTTACTATGCTATTCTCTAGTTCAGAAAGTTGAACTGGTTTGAGGGTATATTCATTCAGAGTAATACCAGTAAATCTGAAGTAATGGGCTTAGGAGCATAACAGAACAGATGCTTGCTTTTAGGATGCTTAACGCTCACTGTTCTTACCTTTATCAATTCCTATTCTCAGTTACATGGATGTACTGGTGACTCTGAAGGAATCACTCATGATTTCAACTGTTTAATAGAGTACAATTTGGCGTTAGACCTTTCCTCAAGAATATACACACATTTTGTGAAATAGTGATAGAAATGTAGCCGTGTTAGTCTGTTGTAGCTGAAACAAAATACAGGAGTGCTACATAGTCCTGTATTTTGTGAAATAGCTACCCTAACAGAATTTCTGAAGGATAATAAGTCTGCCTGACAATCAGCATAATTCTGGATACCACTGGGAGTTATTGTGTTACATATTTATATAAAGTACACATATGGCATGAGCATGTGTGTATACACAAAACTAAAATAAATGGACATTAATATAATCCACTGAAAAGTTAGGAATGACAGAATTAAGATTACCTGAAGCAATGTTTGCTGATATTTATCTTCACAACACCCCTGTGAAATGAGGGAGTAGTATCTTCTGCATTTTATTGATGGAGAACTGAGTCATAAAAAAAACTAAGGTCAGAAGATTCCATCAGGTATGAGCAGAAACAATGACAGCAGAGGCTATTGCACTGAAGGGGTAAAATGGAGTCCCTCTCGGGCCATCCCACCCTGTAGGATCCCCTGGGCCCCAAATAAGGCAAAGGAGATCCCACAAACACTTTGTGATGACTAGAACATTCCTTTCTCCCTGTCATGTGGCGTTGGGGGTAAATTTGCTGGCTTTTCTCTACAGTGAGGGGCAGAAGCAGCAACCTTGAAACATTAGGAAATTTCTACAATTACAATTGAACTTTGGCTGAATAACTTGACACCTTACTCTCTTCTCCCCTGCTGTGTGGTCCTCCCCCCTTCCTTCTCTTTCAGTTAGCTGATTCCCCTCATAAAGTAACTTGAAAAACAAATTGTGAAATTAATACATCATTCACTGCCACCACGTTGTTCATTCTGCTTGTGTATTCCACCTCTTCTGCCATCCAGTTGTGTTGGCCGTGTCTAGTTAGGTTGTGAACTCCCTAGAACTGGAGCCATCTATTACTATTTTGTACAGTGCCTATTGGCCCTTAGGCACTAATATAATAAACATGATTAATAATCAAGTATTCACAAAGTTGGGCTGCCTAAATAGGACCTGATTTTTGTCAGAGAGCTAAGCTGGTATATAATGCTTTATGCGTTCAAGTATAGTTCTCACTTAATTTACAACTGAGTGCTCTGCACCTCTGTAAATCAGATTCCAAGGTCTCAGCTTTGGCAACCAGAAAATGAGGAACACACAGCTGGTGATCACCTGTGAGAAGGCTGGTTTGAGTTGACATGCTTAGCACCACATAAGAACTCTGTGGCAGAAGCAGGGATAGAATTTGATTTCCCAGATCATTTAGATGGCTTAATCATGAACCCACCCTTCTTCCTCCTATCCCCCACCTAATTCATTCCATACCTTTCTGCTTCTGCAACAAATGAAACAAGAGTATTGCAGACAAGTCTCCTTTCCTGCACAGCCTAGATCCTTTTCCTGGGGCAGATCCTTCCTGTGCATTGAATGATGCAGGGCTCCCGTGGGAAAAATGTAATCATATAACTGAAGGTTTGCATGGGCAGCCTTAATTCTGGTATTTCCTAAGTCTTCAGTGCTTCACGTTGAAACCTTTATATTATTTTAACATAGTTTTTCCATGTGTAACTTCCTAGCATTTTAATATAGGCAAACTGAACTAACACATTCTTTGATGTGATATAATGGACATCCATATGGTTCATCAGCAGACTTAGAAGGAAGATTATGAGCAGCTGAAAACAGGATCTTGTAATGGGAAATGCTGGGTAGCCTTAAATATAGGTGGCACTAACAACTTCACCAATAGTGTGTGTGCTTGGTTGTATGTGTACATAGCATATGCAGTGCTGTGAGAAGCAAGAAATGATCTCCATCCTGCAAAGGGCTCTGAATCAGAATTCTCCTGAACTGGAGAGGGAAAAATACAGGTGCTCCAGCACTGAGATATATCACAGAAAGCAGGAATCCCAGCTTCAGCAATTAGTACAAAAGCTGCCTCTCTTTAACATAGAACCATCCTCAGAAAGGCACATTATTTTTTCTTGCAATCATTTGGAACTAATATACAGAACTACCTCTATCCTATATCCCAGGCCTTCCATGATCTCCATTTTCCCTATGACATCTTAGAAAACAGGGAGATAGATGTCCTTTTTTTCTTTTGCTTAATATCTTTCTGCTCTGTGATTATCAATCTGTCCCCTTCCCCCACTGCTAGCCTTCACCTGCTACTAAAATATTTTCTGTGGCTGCAAACTTTTAGAACAGCCTAGTGTCCACCCCCCAAATCTGGCATGAATAACAGAATCTCATGAATACATTTGCACTTAGATTTTAACTAGCAAGAATCCAGGATATGGTGACTGAATGGCTATAGCTAAAAAAACAACTGCATCTGCTGTTTAGATTTGAACTACAGGATCTCTTATCTGGTGAGAGAGCTATTTTTAGCAGCTTTAAATATCACAGATGGAAGCACAAGAGCCTTATCAACATGTTGGTTAAAAATTAATTAACTTGTGGCGTGCTATCCCTACCATCACAAAGCATGGAAGATCTTAAGTTTATAATTGCCTCTTTCCAAAATACACCCCTCTCCAAAAAAACCCCCAAAAACCCTTCAATCTTCTCCATGTTGCATACTTCACATACTGATCTCTTTGGGTAAGAGAACTATTTCAGCAATCCAGTGGTTAGTTTTCTGTTTGTGTGTGTGTGGAGTGGAGTGAGTAGGCATAGCACAAAGATCTCAAAACTCCAAAATGAGATAATTAGTCAAGAAACCAGAACTTGCATGACATTTTCTAGTTCAGTTTCTGAGTGAGCTGCTTCTTGCAAATCAGACGCACATTATCATTGTTGCCAGCTGGCTGTCATCATTGCTAACAGAGGTCGAGAAACCCTCCCCTAATTATCTGTATGTCCATAAGATTGATGCTTCAGTGCAGAAGGAGATATTTTTCTAAGATGTATTTCTATAATATGATCAAAGGATTAGCAAAAAAATCTAGATGAGTACTGTTTAAAAACATTCTCCAAGTTCTGCTCAAATATAAGAAAAAAATGTTATTTGGCGTGCCCTTAATTCACGTACTGTGCAAATACTGTCTTTCTTGCAGAAAGCTAAAACTTTGCAAATATGCAAACGCTAACATTTTATCAGTGAAAATTTCACTCCTCCAGTCCAGAAGCAGAAACTGAACCATGTGACCCATATGCACAATCACAACTACTGAAAGGAAATAGCATATGAACAGCCCAACTGGAAAGTAATCATAGAAAGTATTCAACTAGAAGGTCAGACACATTCTTAAAATAAATATTGTTCATGGATAATTTACAGGAGAAATAATGAGTTAATTGAATAAATGGTTCATTATGAATAGTTCTCATCTAATTGCCACAATGATCCTTTGCATTGGACTGTGCAGAGATATTAGAAATAAAAAGTAGATTAGTAAAAAAATTAGATATGTTAATTATTTCCATTGTATGGACTGTTGTTAGGATTCCCTCTGAGGCCTCTTTTCTTGTGTAACCCAAAGGCACTGAGACCACTGACAAGGAAGAGTGAAGTCTGTTCTACAGCCTTAGCTGAGAGTCAATTGGCTTTTAGCTCGTGTGGTGGAGGCGCATGGATTTAGCTCCTAAGATCATGGGTTCAGTCTCTTTTACCACCGATCCAGGTCTGTTGGCTTTACATGGGGAAAGTTTGACTCACGTCAGGTCAGACCTCCGCTACAACTGCTGAGAGATTCCTTGGTTGGTATGGCCTGCAGACTGTCACAGAGATGTTATATAAAATTCTTTGATTTATATGCTACCGGACCAGCAATCTGACGTGCCATTTCTTTTGGAATCCTGGGATGGCAGTTATATGGTCACCTTAATTTGACTGCATTAAGCTCTTTACTTTTTTCTTCCACCTCAAATGTGGCAATTTGTGTATCTACACATTCATTTTCATCAGCTATATTGCTCTTGTGCACAGATTGTAAGGATTGAAAACGGATATTAACTTATTTTGTACCATAATGCGGTTTTAAAATTTCCTTCCCCTCCACTGCATAGCAGACAATCCCTTCCTCCATTATTTTCTTATATAAATAACTAAAAAAAACCTCGTTTCATAGGCAAGAGCTAATTCAGCTTGACTTTTAGCAATTCCCACTTTATTCATATGTGTTGCTTAACCCCTATGATGAACCTTTCTTTGCTGATCTTCCTTTCCCCCCACTCCTTATAGGTTCTCTGCATCTTCCTAATAATTTTTTAAAGGTGGCTGTTTCTACAGCTTGGTCTGGAACCTTTTTCTGCAAGTCCCCTCTTCTCCCATTATTGGAATGTAAATTTCAATAGTGTTTTTGTGTAGTTGGATTTGAAGAAATCTTCATCTTCCTCCACATTTAAGTCCTTGAGTTCTTCCTCCCATTTGATTTCAGTGGAAGTTGCACAAATGTATTTGAGGATAGAATTTGATTCTATTAAATAGAGAGCAGAAATGGATCCAATAGAACTATATTTCCATAAGTAACACATTATTATAGAAGATGATTCACCGTTATCACTAAAAATTATAGAGCGCTCTCTCATATTTCTATGGCTACAAGTGGGTTTCTTGCCATCTCTAAACAAGTAAAAAAAAAAATGGATTCCAGACAAGCAGCCACTTATTTTCTGCAATTACTTTATATGGTTGAGTTTATAATAAAAAGAGCAAGTCTTGATAGCTGAACCACATGGAGTTTAATACTTTGGTCTTTTTTTTTTTTTTAAAGACCGCTTTCAGATTGTGGGAGATTTCAGCCAGATATTAGTGCTGATGTTGTAGGGATTGCTCTCTGAAATTGTTCTGAATATGCAGCTAATGGGCAGTTATCTCTGAGAAGCTTTCATAGTTCTGCACAGCTGAGAGAAATTCCCCTGACAAGGGTGAGGTGAGGTAATGTCAATGTGATTTCTCATCCATCCTTTCTTTATGAAGCAGATAATCTCTATGTCATGGTGATGCTCTTAATTAATTTAGGATGCAGCAGAGTAGATACCCTTAATTAATAGTCTAATTTGATCCTTTTAAAAAAAGAGAATGGGCCAGATCTTTAGCTAGTGTAAACTAGCATAGCCCCATTAAAGTCAATAGCTATAAGGGGGACTCACATCATAGGAGGCACATCTCTGCGAAGTCTCTCTCCTTGCAGGAGTAGGGTTAGGACACTGATGAGTATTTTGAAAATCCCACTGTGACTGGAATCCCAAGGGAGCCAAATGAGGTTACTCTAGTAGGGCCAAACTGCAAAGAATGGGGGAGCCACTTCCCAAAGGAGATGGTTAGTCCAATATTTAGATTTACCAAGCCAGCACAAAACCGCTTCTCTAGCAGGCCTGGGCAAAATACCCTCTGCGGGCTGGATGTGGCCCATCAAGTCACTAGATCTGGCCCATAGATGCAGTGGGGGAACCTCAGGCAGATTCCTTGCCTGCCTCCCGCATGCTGCTGAGAAATGTGGCCTTTGCGGGGCACTGTTTGAATAGCTGAGTTTTATAGTTGCAAAGAGTTCTTACAGAATTAGTTATAGTCCTTAGGTTATAGTCTAATATCCATATTTGAGGGTGAATCCCAGGCCCAATTTCTGGACTAATTTCAACCTAGAGTTTTGCTTCCGGCTCATCTATAGTACACGTTTGGGAATAGCTCCCTGTAACAAGGGGCTTGGAGGACTGGGGTAACCTAGCGATTGGAGACTTGGCTGGCAGCCCCCCACTTGGCTGAGCCTCAGTCTTCAAGGTGGGACACCCGGGGATAGGGAGATGGGTCCTTCCTCTTCAGCAGGTCTCAGCTCAGGGCCCTGTGTGCATTAACCCCTGAATGGGATTGGGGATGGACTGCCAGTCCTCCCAATGGAGTGTCTAAATCAGTGCCCTGGGCTTCTTCCTATCACTGTCTCTTCAGTTTGGGACCTCTCTAGTCCAATTCACAGGGGTGAATTACCTTCCCCAGCACCTTGTCATGGATCTTGGACAGAATCCTGCCACAGTCTCCGGCTCCTTTGAGCAGGGCAGTCATAAGTTGTTGAGACCAAATCCTATAATGTCCCTGGGCTTCACTCACCCAGTTACCTCAGGTGCTAGAGGCTCCTACATCTCTCCCTCAGTCCACCTTGGCTGGGGGAGATACTAATTACTCCTTGGTGGCTGCCTTGGCTGGCAGGCTAAAGACACTTCCTCTTAAGTAGGAACATAACTAGTTCTTGCCTCTTCACCCATAAGCTGCAAACTGAGCCTGGTTCTCTCCTTTTTATTTCCATCTAGACCTGGCATTTGCTTCAGGTATAAGAGGGTAAGGCTAGTCAGGCCTTAGTGCTCTCTTTAACTCTTGCTGCTTCAGAGGGCCTTTTGTTTTCTGGTTCATCATCCTCTCTACAACATGGAGTATCCCCACACTGGTTGTAGATGGGGTAACAAGCAGCAGAAGATCTATATCAGTATCCAAAGATGTGAGAACTCTAAATATAGAGTTGCCTGAGAGAGTACAGATAAAACAAGAGACCCTTTTCTGGAAAGTTAGCCACACCTGAAGTTAATCTTGTGAGGTTAGAAATAAGTTGGTTATTGTTTCCTATTTTTGCACATTGTGCCTTGAGTTTCAGACAAGATTTGGAGGGAGAAGTGTCAGAACATCCGGTTTTCTTCTTGTTCAAATACTGTTCCTTGAAAAAAAGATTAATGGGTTAGGACAATTTGTTCAAATGTCTTGATTTTGGCAAATGAGCTTTTCTTAACAAGTATTTCCACAAATTTTAAATTCCACTTTGGAGCTCTCCCTAGTTCAGATATCAAGGTCTGTGGTAACATCATCTAGGAATCTAGATTATACAGTTTTGTGAGTGTGCAGGATTAAGTATTAACTTACTATTTTGACAAAACCATGTGGTACTCACCATAAATTGAGGACTAACGTGTGTGGGGGGCGGGAAAAGAGGGTGAATACAAATATTTGTTCCAATTTTAAAACAAATGTGCTTCATTTGAATTCACTCCATCTTTGTTTGTGCTTTCCATTAATGTACTCATGATTAAGTTCTGCCAGCATACATGCTGGGAGTGAGCCAGTTTTAAAGACAAGTATGTGGGTGTGTTCTCAAACTCAATTTTAAATTCACTTACAAGTAATCACAGCAGAACTACTTGGGTGATTACTGCTTTTTGGCTGACACAACAGGGATTGACCTGGGACCCTCCAGAGTATAAGAGCCAGTACTCTGTGTTGCTGAGGGCTATAACATGTCATGTCCTTTGTAATGAGCCACACGGAGAACCTGTGCCATGTACTCATTGGAAGGTTATACTTTCACATTCATCCATTCAGGAAACAGAAAGAAGATCTGGTGACATTGATAGTCCATTACAGTTACATCCACATAACTTAAAATTAATAAATAATCCACAGAGTAAAAATTTTTGAAGACACATTTGAAATAGTGAACATCCCACAGTACGAAAGAAACTAATTTGGTCACCTTCTCTGTAAACCTCATTGTATAAGGGATAAGGGATCTTTTGAAAAAGGCTATATTTTTCTAGACTGCCGCTTTTTCTCGGCAAAGCTCTGTGCTGAAAAAAAGCGGTGGCCATTTTTATGCTAATGAAGCATGGGAAATTTAAATCCCCGCTTCATTAGCAATTTTGACATGTCTAATTTACATCTCTCTGCCGATAGAGAGATGTAGTTTAGACACATGCATAGATACCTGGTCTGTCTTCCTTTGTCGGCATTTTTAAGAAAAGGGCTGGAGAAAGCAGATGCAGGAATCAGGATTACCATGCCAATAAGAAATATTGAACTGGACTGTAAAGTACAGATAAGCATGTATCATGCGTACAGGGGAAAGTGTATCTAGTCGCAATCAGGGTATTTTTGTTTATTTTGGTTGTTTGGTTTAAACTTCTCTGTGTGAATTCATGCCTTCCCTCCCTCATTCGCTATCTAAGAGTTGTTTCCAGAGATTTTCTCTGTGTTTTAATTTGTTTTACTTAGTAGTTCTGTACACCTAGCAACCAAGTATACTTTATCAAATATACCTTTTGTTTGTTAATAACACCCGCCCCCCTTTTTAAGGTGGTGACTTGATAGTTGGGTTACTGAAAAAAGATGCACCGGTCAGTTAATTAAATACATCTATATATAAACAAACTGCAATAAATACTTTGGAATTTGATGGTTGTCACATTCCACTCAAATATCAGATAACATGCACAATACAGTTAAAATAACAGTAAAGCTAGAAACATAATGCTGATCACAACTTTAAACATGAATGAAAGAGCCATAAATTGGCAATTTAACCATTAAGCCTATAACACAGAGACTATACCAAAATAATCATCTTGTTACTGAGTTCGGCATTCAAGCTGACCAGCTAACTAAACTAAACTACTCCTAAATGGTTTTTCTCCCTAGGTATGTCTACACAGCAACATTATTTCTTGTGTTATTTCAAAATAACTTAGTCCGCGTCTACACAGCAGACAGTTATTTCGAAATAATATCAAAATTCTGTCAAGCTAGAGGACTTCTTACTCCAACTCCCATAACCCTCATTGTACGAGGAGTAAGGCTAGTCGGAGGAGTGCTCTATTTCGAAAGAAGTGCTGTGTAGACACTCCCAATTTCTAAATAAGCTATTTTGAAATAAGCTATGCAATTGACACAGCTCAATTTGGGTTGCTTATTTTGAGTTAAGCCGTGCTGTATAGACGCACCCCTTGTGTCCTATTGAGGGCTGTCCTTAGTACTCTCCTTAAATCCTATTAATAGTACTATGCAGTATTATTAAACTGGTGCCCCTATTCCCAATGGCAGCTGAGGAGAGAACAGTTTTTAGATATGTAATTTTATAATCTGCAGTAACACACTAATGAAATATATTTAAAGCAGATTTTAAACTAAGGTCCTGTGGACTAACACAGTGAATTCAGAAACTGATAGTGTATACCTGGGATTGGCAAGTGTCTGTTAAATGGCTTCATTGGCACTTGAATACCTCTTTCATAGGTTCAGTGTTCTGCTAATATGTCTGGCAGGCTTTTTTGCTTTTAAATTAACTAGATCCTCTCTGGAGAAAGAAGAGCCATGGAACAGAGATCGGAAAAGGCAGGTGGGTGGACATTAAGACCAAGTTGTGCCCCAAATTTTCAGGTGCCCTATGCAACTATGTGTTCTGTATATGGGGAACAATGGCACTGGTCCTATTACAGTTTAGTATACATGTAATAAATATGATCATAGATGTAAGCAGGGTCTGAATCGGTGCTTCCATTACAACCAGCTGCAATAGGAAAGGAATTCTGGGTGTGGTTATGAAATACAGTTCACTGTTTGCTTAGGCCTGCTAGATATTCAACAATTAGAATGGTATTTTGCCCATTGTAACCAATTTGATTGTTGTGGGGGTCACAAACTGTGTTAACTTTAAATGCTGAATTGTAAGATATGACCACCAATGTTTGCAGTTTTGGGGGGAATGCAGAAAAGTCAGACAGTGTTTAAGTCAGTTCAAAGAAGAGAAACTGTCAGTGTACAAAATCTCGAATGGATAAGGCTTCCTCTGCCAAAACTCTGTGAAATCATCTGGGCAAGAGGGCAGAACTCTGAACCAGCAGGTTGCATGCCCTCCAGGCATGAGCTGTAAGACTAGTTCTACCTGTTTCTCTCCCCTGCTCTAATGAGACACCTAGAAAAGACTCTATAAGGAGCCTATTTAAAAAAAAAATTGATTCCGATGGATGCTGGAATTTTTTGACTGGACTGTGCTTTGGGCCAAGAGCTGAAATCAGTGAAGCTGAAATCAGAGAGAGCTAAAATCACTATGTTTGGCTCAGAGCCAAATCTATCACAATGCCAGTGGGAGCAGTGGCAGGCAGCTAGCAGGTGTCCAGTAGCAGGTGGCTGGTGGAAGCAGTGTCAAGTGGCTGGCAGAGCAGCCAGCAAGAGCACTGGTTGGTGGCTTGCAGGCGTCCAGTGGCTGGCAGCCAGCAGGGCAGCTGGCAGGAGCAGCCAGTGGGCAACATTGCCACATGCTGATGATGTACCTATGAACTCTGGGGTCCTCACTGACTGGGCAGAGCCATGAGTGTTTGAAGTGGGGGGGAAGCACACTATCTGAGTTGGTGTTTGGATTCTGGGGGATGAAATCTTGCTTACGGGTTTACTTTGTTTATGTATGTTTCCTTAGGTTAACGCTAGATTACTGTCATTAAACAGACTGTTTCTATCTCCTACTCAGTGCTTGCGAGAGGGGAAGAAATGCCTCTAAATGCACCCAGTGGGTGGGTTGGAATTTTCCCAGTTTACTGGGTGTGGGCTAGAGCCAGTTGGTTACATTGAAGGAACCCACCTAGATACTGAACCTGCCCCTTCTGGCTGCCAGCTGCTACCAGCAGAAGGGTTACATATGGAAAAAGTTATAATTCTCTCTTGTGCACATATTTCATCTCTTTAGAAAATGTCCAATAACAATAAATGTAAACAGAAAACTAGATTTGGATAGCACTTTGGATGTGAGTTGCCAAAGTATAACAATGTTTTCTTTCCTCGAACTGCAATTAATCTATTACAGATGTATGTTCCTACTGACAAAAATGGGCATTTGTCTTGAGTTATCTACAGCTCTGTTGGCTGATTTCCTCTGATTCAAGGATTTTTCTAGCTCTCCTATTAGTGTTTAAGGCTCTTAATTCAGAGGTTTAAGCATGCTACATTGTATTCTACCTGCTGATATGTATATCTTTAGGTGAGCAGAGCAGTGTGGTTTTGCATGTTTTTAATTGATTTACGTGGTAATTTGGGGAAGAGAGGGTAGTAGAGTTGGTTAGAGAAAAGTTGACAACCATAGCCAATAACAATACCAGGACATTAAAATAATCTTTAAAAAAAAAACCCTCAAAAATGAAACAGAACACTGTCTTTAGTGACCTAAAGCATACACATAATTTTCTTCCTAGAAAACTTCAAAACTTTTGAGTTTTGTTCAGATTTGTAATGACTTTGGAAAATCTCAAAATCCATTGCAAAATGGAAATTCCATCTTCTACACAGCTCTACTATTAGATTTGCCTGTCCAGTCCTTGCACTGGATTTGGTTTACAGAAAGTGGTGTGGCTACTGGATAGAAGACTGGGATTGGCAGTGGTGCCGAAACACTTTTTAGAGTGGGGCTGCTGCTACCCCTACTGCTCCTTAGAGCTGGGATCTGGAGCAGGGATGTGGCTCTAGGAAGGCGGGACTTGGACAGAGGAAAGGGGGCCTCATCTGAGGTAAATGCAGTGGGGGCTGGCTGCTGGGACCCTGGGCGCAGAGCAGGGCAGGGGCTGACAGCCAGGCCTGGGTCCAGAAGTGGGACAGCTAAGGTCTTGGACTTGGGAGATGAGAGTTCTATTTCAGGCTCAGCCACTGGCTTGCTGGGTGACCTCCATTGAATTTAAAATTCTCAAAGGGGTAGCTGTGTTAGTCTGTAACTAAAAAAACCAACAATGATCTTGTAGCACCTACCCAGCAGGGCAAAACTTGAATTAAGCTACGTGACTTAAGCTATGTCAACTGTGTAGCTGAAGTCAAAATAGCTTAATTTGGCTTTTGGCATGGTCTACACAGCAGGAAGTTGAGGGAAGAACACTTGTCCTTCGACTTCTCTTACTCCTTGTGAAATGAGGCTTACAGGAGTCAGCGTGGCTGGGAGTGCAGTCCTGGCCAGGGCTGGAGGCAGTGGGGCTGGCAGCGGGGAGCGCAGCCCTGGCTAGGGTTGGGAGCAGAGCCCAGTGGCCAGGGCTGGTGCCTAGTAGTGGGGCTGATGGTCAGGAGAGGAGCCCCAGTCCAGAAAACTCCCTGGTTCAGGACCACGGAGGTCCAACCTCTTTGGTATTTTTGAGGGGCAATAATTGACCAGGGAACACTGGAAAATATTGCAACACAGTTAAAAACCACATTGGTGAAATCATACTGGTTTTGTTTGTTGTTGTCGTTAAAGCAGCCAAGAGTGCACAATGAGAGAGAGAGAGTAAGCACCCCTAAAATGCAGTCTAGAAATTGCCAAAAGATAAAAGCAAATTTATGATATGTCTCACATGAACCATTACAGGTTTGAAACATTCCTTTCATTATTTTATGACTTTAATTTGAATTTTCTTCATTGTGTTTCTCCAAAGGAAGCAACATATTTCTGGCTTCCTCTTCTTTAACTTCCTCTTCTTCTCTTAGCACTTCCTGTTGCTTTCAAGCTATCACAAGGTGCAGTAATGAGGCAGAAAAAGGTGTCAAGTAACCTTTCATACAGAAAGACTCTGCTGTAATTCCTGAGTAACTGTAAGTCACCATGTAAAAATGACAATGTGATGGCTAATAATTTACATACTTGTAGCATTTGCAGATTGCTTAGAGCCATGCATTGTAAAGCATTATTTAAACTTGTTGCAGAAATACATAGCCACAGGGAATTTGCTTTATGCATTGAAAAGAATGACATGTATTTCAGGATCCAGAGTAATTCTGTCTGTTTCCTTAGTTTAAATATCACCATCCAGCATTCTTTCATTCAGCATAACTTTTTATGTATGAGAAGTTAAATTCCTAGGCAAAATAATTACATGTAAATGGTGCTAGGCTATTATACTCAAGGGGCCAATTTTCTAGCCATTCGTTGGCATCTGAAATGTCAAATTTATTGCATTCAGTGTATAGTAATATATACTATATATACTTCAAAATAGGATATGAAAGGCTTTAATCAAGACTGCAGAGGTAAATTATGAAGCAAGCTGGGCGTCACAGTAAGAAATACGCTTATTTAAGTTAACCCAAATGATTGTTTTATTTAAAATGGACTGTGGATGAGCTATGATATTAAGACATTGTCAGCCTCTTCAAGTCCTTGAGAGGGTCCTTGGAGGCAAGGTTAATATGCCAGGTAGAGGAAAATACAATAGAGGCGCTTCATGGATTTAGGAAGAGAAGCAGTACTATAGGCACAATATTTGCAATGACACAGAATTTGAATGAATGATAATTGGAGAGGAACAATTGCTATGTAATATTTCTTAATCTTGCTACTTGATTCTGTAGCAGTTAGTTTGTGGATTGTTGAGATGTATGGGAGGGGACTACACAAAGTGAGGACAATGAAAGAGCTGTATTAAGGATGCAGAGGCACAGTCATGAAACATGGAATTTCAAAGAGTTTGGAGGTGACTTTGAGATCGAGACAAGGCAATGTGCTGAGTCTACATCTCTTTATCCTAGTTATGGAGATCATTAGTAGGCAAGCCAAGCCTGTGGAGACCCAAAAAACTAACGCGTGATGATGATCTAGTGGTTTTGGTAAAGGAGGTTTGGTAAATAAGGCAGGGACCGGAGGGATACCTGGGTGAAAAGCATGCTTTGAAGGTAAACAAGCACAAACACAAGTGAAGTGATGTAAGCAGAGACGGGGGAAGGAGAGCTGTTGATTGAATTTTCAGCTGAGAAGCTGAAACAGAAGAAAGAAAGAGAGAATTTGTGTGGTTGGAAAGAACCCTTTCAGTGCCATCAGAGAATGTACTGGGGAATTTAAGACAGGAACCTGGCATCACGGACAGCAGAAAATGGTGGCAGAAATACTGAGGAGCTGGCAATTAAATAACAAACTGGAAGAAAAAGTGTTTGGCCTTGCCTGTTCTGTGGGTCTTATGCAGTGGTGTGGTAACACTTTTAATAGTTGCGGTGCCCACTTACCCATGTCTGATCCCCTTCTGAGCTTGGAGCAGGTTGCGGGCTAGGAGCAGAGCCCTAGGGCCAGCAGCAGAATCTCGAGACCAGCAGCTGGCAGCTGGGATTGGGGGGAGGGATGGGCACAGCAGTCGCGACCTGTGATGTGGAGCCGGCAGCCATGGTCGGAGGGCAGGCAACAGCTGGCAACCTAGGCACGAGGCCAGAAGTGAGGACTTGGGGGAGCAGCAGCACAAACACGGGGCCAGAAACTGGGTAGGAGGGACTGTGTCTGGCAGCCCAGACCTGAGGATGAGAAGGGCAGCAGCCATACCCTAACTAAATCATGGGGGTGCTGCAGCACTTCCCCTCCCTACCACATTTACCTTCCATGCCTGTGGTCTTATAGTGATGGAATACAAGAAGATACAGTTTGAAGAGAACAGAGATGAACTGGAATTCTCTGTGATAGGCTGGAGAGTGCACATTTGAGGCGGGCTGTCTGTATGGTAAGAATAGGAGGATGATGACTAGCAAAGAGAGCATAGAACGACAAGGAGAGCAATAAGGGATGTGGAAGACTGAGAGATGAAGGCAATGTGCTGTGAAGTTTGAAGAGAACAGAACTAGGACTCCAGGACCTATGAACCTGTACCAGGGACTGGAAGGATTGGTGAAGAATCATGGGTACCTCCGACCCCATGAAAGTGGAAAAAGCAAAGTGTTACCAGAGAAAAGTGTTATTCCGGAATAACAGTGCAGTGTAGCTATACCCTTAGCTTCCTCCAATTAGAATCTCTCTTTCACACAGCCCAGTGGTTCTCAACTGTTAGTCAGTGCTCCTACCTTACCAGATGGCCGTAGCTATATTAGGCAGTTCATGCCACCTTTTCTTAGATTCTGTATGCTCCAGTCTACAGTCGATCTTGGGCTGGGGCTTTCATTGCTGGAGCATCCACAATGAAATGGTGAAGTACTGGCTCATAGCATAGATGTTATTGAATAAGGCCCCAATTCTGCAACCTTTTTTTTTTCGTGAGCAATGGACTGCTCTCTTGAATATGCAAAGCTCAGTATGATTGAAGGTAGTAGTTCTGTGCCCTATGGTATGAAGAGAAAGCCCAGAGTAGCCATCATAGAAGCCTGAGATAAAGAGTGTACTAGTGGTGGGTCAACCATTGCTTTTTAGTTAGCTCCACCAAAGTTTGCTTCCTGTTTTCTATACTGAGTCAAAGTCCTGTCCTCTATGGTAAGTTCTGAATAAATGTTTTCCATAGAGATACTCCATGGATGTATTGGGCACTAAATTCTCCCACCCTCGTCCCAGTGGTCATCACTGCAAGCCATGGGGTTTCAGTAGCTTCAACAGCCACTGAACTTCCCCATGTGGAAGAAGTTTTGGCTTGTGGACTCATCTTGTTCTAAATCTTCTAAATCTATTTGCCACATCTCTGCCCTTTCACAGTGACATACAGGTAATGAAGGCACTTGTGTTGGCTCTCCACACACCCACCCCCTTTGTACAACAATATCACCCACATTCAAGGGTGCTAAAGGTCTTTTATGGTCCTTACTCAGGCTACAGATTCTCCCCCTTGCAAATTAAGCCTAATGAGCTATCTGCAGCATTTCACTTGATGCTAACTTCTTTTAAAGTTTCTGTATATAAAAGACAGGCAATCAATATAAACTCCTATCTCCTTTGTAAGATCGCTAATGATTTGTAATTGTTTCCCTACCCTACAGGAAACTCACTTCTTGAAGAGTTAAGGATTAGCTTGCTGCATATCCCTGGGAGGTTATTCTGGCAAATTAATTTAATTAGTTTAGACCTATTAAAAGAGAGAGCTGAAAAATGGCAGAACAGAGGCAGAACAATGTTTTCCTGAAAAGGCAAAGACTGGGAGGAAAGGCTGTATTAGTAAAATGTTTTCCTTTGGGGATTGTGCAGTTGTTGGGGAAAAAATAAAATTTGGTGTTAAGTGTGTGTGTATGTGTGTGTGTGTGTTTTAAAGGCAAAGGGCTTTGGTCCCTACTTTGAAGAAGAGGAGAATACATAGTTAATACAGTACTTTGTCACATACAGCTGTGTGTACTGTAAAGCTGAAGCCATGGAAATCCTACTTGCCTTATCTGAAGGCAATACCCCATATCATTTTAGTTGCTCTTCTCTGTGCTTTTTCCAATTCTAATGTGTCTTTTAGGAGATGTGCACACAGTATTCAAGATGTGGGTGTTCTATGGATTTTATATAGAACTATATGATAGTTTCTGTCTTATCAATCCCTTTCATAATAGTTCCTGACATTCTGTTAGCTTTTTTCACTGCTGCTGCACATTGAGCAGATGTTTTCCGAGAACCATCCCTGATCACTACAAGATCTATCTTGAGTGGTAACAGCTAATGTAGCAATGTATAGCAATGTAGATTGCTGAATAAACTAAGTACAAGAAAACAACATGCATTTTATTATAGGTAAATGTGTGTATCTAGAAACAAAGAATATAGGCCATGCTTATGGATGTGGGGGCAGGGAGGAGCTCTATTGTGGGAAGCAGTGATTCTGAACAAGATATGGGGGCTATGGTGGATGATCACTTGAACATGAGCTCCCAGTGAGATCCTATGGCCAAAAGAGCTAATGTGATCCTGGATGTACAAATGGAGAACTTGAGTAGTAATAGAGAGGTTATTTCACTAGAGTGACTGCTGCTGGAATGTTGAGTCTAGTTCTGGTGCTCATAATTCAGGAAGGTGATAAACTGAAGAGAGTTCAGAAAAGATTCCTGTGAATGATTCAAGGATTAGAAAACATGCCTTGCAATGGTAACAGACTCAAGTTGCTCAGTCTATTTAGGTTAAGAAAGAGAAGGTTAAGAGGTTAGTCTGTAAGTATCTACATGGGCACTGTTAGATTATCCAATGGGTTCAAACATGGGCACCCAAGCAGAAGTCCATCATGGGATGGCAGATGCTTGGAGCCCTCACAAAATCTCTGGGGCTGGAAATGGAAGCCCCAGGACCCTGGGTCTGGGCCCCAACAGAAGTGTTGGGTAGGTGGGTGAGTTTGAAAGAAGCCCCAGCAACCAAACCCAGCAAAAGTCCAAGATGGCAGAAAAATCCCTAACACATGAACCCTGGCTTCAGCCCTTGGACTGAAGGATCTCTTGCTCCATCATGGCTTCAAAGCTGGAGGAGTACTGACCTCCCACTGATTCTGAGGTCATAGTGAGGGAGACAGAGCTTCACTGGTCTTGGAACTGCAGTGGTTGTGGAGTAAAAAGAAGCCAATGGATTGTGGGGCTGCAGTAAGGAGGTGGGAGCTGAATCAGGTGGAACCATGGAAGAAATGGGGGCAGGGTCCAGGGGCAGGGCTAGAATGGGTCATGGCCATGAACTGCAAGTGAAAGAGGCAGAAAAAAATGTGGGAATGCAGGTGCAAGGGGTAAAGGTTCCCCAACTTGCTGTGCCTAGGGCCATCCTGAGGGAGGAAACGGAGTTTGGGGCAACCCCCCAGGCCTAGCCCAAACCTGTCTCTTCCTGCTCTGCTCCCTCTCCGCCTCTTCCCCAAAGCCCCACCCCCACTCCACCTCTACTCCCTCTGCTACGCCCCCTCTCCTGAGCTACATGATTCAGGCTATTACTAGTGGAGGAGGGGAGATCCGGCCCCGCTGTACTCACCATGGTGGCAGGAGCCAGAGTGACCCAGCAATCTGCTGCACTCCCCCACCATCTCCTACTAGGTCATTCTGCTTCACAATGGTGACAGGAAGCAGAGCTCTGGCGCACTGCACTCCACATCACTCCCCCAAGCCCGCATTGCTCGGGCTGGCTGGAAGATGGTGGCTGAGAGGGACAGGCTGTGTACATGGTCTTCCAGCATTAGAGCTCAGGCATCAGAGGGTACGTCTACACTACAGCGCTAGTTCGAACTAACTTAGTTCGAATTAGTTAATTCGAACTAAGCTAGTTCGAACTAACGCATCTAGAACTAAAAACTAGTTCGAACTAGCGTTTTGCTAGTTCGAACTAGTAAGTCCACATTGAGTGGACTCTGAACAGGGCTTAATGATGGCCGGAAGCAGTGCCGGCAGGGCATAAAAGGAGGACTTAGAGCATGGAGATGCTGTCTCAGGCTAGCCGAGGGCTGCGCTTAAAGGGTCCCGACCCCCACCCCGGACACACAGTTCTAAGGGGTGCCCCGCTTGCAAAGAAGTTCTGGCTTGGAGTGCCCTGAGTGCCCACACTGGGCACATCACACCACTCGGCCATCAGCCCGGCTGCACTTGCCGCAGGCTGCCATCTGGGGAGAGGGAGTAATTGGGGGGCTGCAGGAGAGCTTCCACCCCCAGAAGCCCGCAGAGCCAGCCCAGTCCTCCCCATCGGGGGCTCGTACCCCATTCCTCCCTCACCTCCTTCCACTTGCCCTTCCCTAGCCCCCCTTCTTATTGATGTACAAAATAAAGATAACGTTTCTTCCAACATTGACTCTGTCTTTATTGAAAAAAACTGGGGGAGACTGGGAAAAGGAGGTGGGAGAGGGGAAGAGAAAGGCTGGGAGAGGGGAGGGCAACTAACATGATCAGGGGTTGGGAACAGGTCCCAGATGAAGAGAGGCTACAGAGACTGGGACTGTTCAGCTTAGAAAAGAGGAGACGGAGGGGGGACAGGATAGAGGTCTCTAAAAGCAGGGGTTGGGTGGAGAGGGTGCATTCAGAAAAGTTCTTCCTGAGTTCCCATAAAGAAGGACTAGAGGACACCAAAGGAAAGGAATGGGTAGCAGGCTTGAAACTAGTAAGAGAAAGTTGTTCTTGACAAAGCAAATAGTTAACCTGTGGAACTCCTTGCTGCAGGAGGCTGTGAAGGCTACAACTAGAACAGAGTTTAAAGGGAAGTGAGATAAAGTGATGGAGGTTGGGTCCATGGAGTCCTATTAGCCAGAGGGTAGGAGTGGTGTCCCTGCCCAAAGTTTGTGGAAGGCTGGAGAGGGATGGCACGAGACAAATGGCTTGGTCATTGTCTTCGGTCCATCCCCTCCAGGGTCCCTAGGGTTGGCCGCTGTTGGCAGACAGGCTACTGGGCTAGATGGACCTTTGGTCTGACCCAGTACGGCCATTGTAAGCTCAGGGCTCAGTGTCGGGGGTCTCAGTGGACCCCCTTGATTTTCATGCACACCTGCTCCTGGGTGGCCAGGCTGGCAGCTCTCCTGCCCTAGACGGCCACTTTCCTGTGCCTAGTGCGGAGATCGTGGACGAGGTCCACGATGTCCGCACTAGCCCAGGAAGGTGCCCGCCTCTTGCGGTCCAGGGCAAACTCCCGGGAGCCGCCAGCCTGGTCCCGGCAAGAGGGGGTGGGCTGGGGGGCATCGGGTGGGTGGCTCTGTGCCGTGCCAGGTGCAGGGTCTGCTAGCTGGGTGCTGGCAGGCTTGCACCTGGCACGGGCACCGTAGCCAGCCCGTGCCCCTTTAAGGGGTCCGGGGCCGGGAGGGGGGCATAGAGTTTCCCTGGTGTTGGCCAGAGTGGCCACCAGGGAAACCTGGGGAGGGCTAGCCTCCCACTAGTTCGAACTAAAGGGCTACACAGCCCTTAGTTCGAACTAGCTAGTTCGAACTAGGCGTTAGTCCTCGTAAAATGAGGTTTACCTAGTTCGAACTAAGCGCTCCGCTAGTTCGATTCAAATTCGAACTAGCGGAGCGCTAGTGTAGCGCATAGGAAAGTTAGTTCGAACTAACGTCCGTTAGTTCGAACTAACTTTCTAGTGTAGACATACCCAGAAGTAGGAGGGGACAGAGAGGCCATGCCCACCCACTTTTTAACATGAGTATACTAGCCTAGGGCAGGCAGAGAGCAGTGGGGGCAGGGGCTGCACTCTGTAGTGGGGGAGCTGATAAGGTGATAAGTTCTTCTGCCAGGAAGTGCAGACACTGCTAGTGGCACCAGCTCCTGGTGAAAGTGGGGGGGGGGGGGAGCATAGGTAGGTCTCCCCTTTCCACAGGGTCCTAGTCCTCCTCTTCCCCTTAAGCCCTGCCCCCTGGCCAGGCCAGAAGTCAGAAGCCAAACTATGGTAAGAGCTGCCACATGAGTCTGGGCTGCTGTTGGGAGTCCTGAACAATCCATTTCCCCTGGGTGATATGCCCAGGAAGGTGGATACATGAACAGGGGCCTGCTCTTAGGAACCATGTTCTCCCCTATACGCCTGGCCAGGACACGTAGAGGCTCTGGGTTTCCCTACAGCCACTTAGGCTCCCGGGGTGGCTATTACCACGGCCTGGCTCGGCTTCCAGCCTGCTAGGGGGTGGGGCCTCAGGGTGAAAAGAAGGAGTAGGGACCAGGGCCCCAGGGAGAAGAGGAGGGAAAGGGGGCAGGGCCTCAGTTCCAGTGCTCCTGCCTTAAAATCTCTGAATTATTACTGCACTTTGCTGGAATTGTTTGTACGTTGATCTCCAAAGATGAACTAAATCTCTTCATGATGGTGGCTGGAAGCGTGATCTTCCTCAAAACTATGTTTCTTTGATTAGTAACTATCCTTTGATGCAATTTGGATGGTTCCAGAGAGTGGCACTGTGTGTATGCCCATGCACGTGCTTTCCCCAGAAGTAGGAGTCCCATAGAAAAGTTGTCCTTGGAAGGAATGATTCAGTGTGATCCAAACACGAGACATGACCTTGCTCAGGGGCAGGCAACTCATATGAACCCTCTCCTCAGCTGGGTGGAAAAACTTTCACAAGGGCTTTTGAAAGGCCCCTCCAGCAAGTCACTAAAAATGGAGCACTCAAGGCAATTTTTACTGCACAAAACAACATCCTAAAACCAGAGCAGTATTTCACTCTCCTCCAGTGGATTCAGATGCCTGTTCAGAGTGCAGCTGAATCACAGAGATGAAAGCTTGCCCCCAGGTTGCTGATCAGCAGGGGACACCAGTGGCTAGTCATTTACCCTCTCAATGGGACATTGCTTGTTGGTTTCAGCTTCTTTTCCCGAGACAGCTCACATTGCCGGATGATGAATCTAACCAGGAGCAAGGAGTTGCAAGAAGAAATGGATTTTACCTCTGTGTTTGCGTATTTACTTGTAGGAGAATGTGAGCTCCCTTTAGGAGGGGCTACAAATGCCACAGACAGGGAAAGAAGAAATTTATCAGTCAGTTTACATGTAAACTATCTGAGTGTGCAAGCATGTCCAATAAAAATGATGCACTAATTTGTGCACACATACTGTGTGTTTTTACCACATAGCATAGCTAGTCATTTAAGCAGCTGAGCACTGAATTGCACCCTTCCTGTCCCTTGTGCATCTGATCTGGGTCATCCCATCATCTGCATCATTTTCTTAGTGTTCTAGTGAAGTGTTATATCAGTACATTAGCTTGCAACTTGAGAGCTAAGAGTTCAACATCCCTGGCCTGCTTCAGATTTCCTATGGGATGTTAGACCATTTATTTAACCTCTTTGTGCCTAGGCTTTCCCATCTTCAACCGTGGTGTTTTTTAAAAAAAGGATAATACTTCATTATTTCAGAAGAGCATAGCGAGGAAAAAATAATTAAATATTGTGATGTGTTCAGATACTGTAGTAACGAAAGCCATGGAAGTACCTAAGATTTAATCTGTAGAGCAGAGAGGGCAAATTTCAAATAGGAAGTATTCACTTCAATTATATGTACCTTTTGGTATCTGTTTTCAGAATGAAACAGATCTACATTTTTATATATCTAAATGAGAATTATACACTTAATAGGGTGTATATGACAGCTGTAATTTGTAGGACAGTTTTTCTTACACGAGCAGTTAGCACTATATTATAGTCTCAGTGTGTGATTAGCTAATAAGCCATCTCTGCACAAGGAAGATTTTGCAAAATATTGCTAACATTGATTCAGCTCCGCTGTTAATAGCCAAATGTACAAAGGTCTCTGGTATTTTAAACAGTGTGAGTACATCTACATAGAAGTGTTATTTCAGAATAACTGACGTTATTCCGAAAAAAAGAGTCCGTGTCTATGCTACAAGCAGTTGTTTCGACATAATGTCAAAATAATGTTGATCTAGAGGACTTCTCACTCTGACTCCTGTAACCCTCATTTTATGAGGATTAAGGGGAGTCGGAGGAAGGGTACGTCTAGACTACCGCGTTTTGTCGACGGAAGTTTTGTTGACAAAGAGCGTCCAGACACATTGAGTTCTGTCGACAAAGCAAGCTGCTCTGTCGACAGAACTCCGTAGTTTGGACGCAATGTTACAGGCAATAACACCTTCTGTCGACAGAGTTCTGTCGACAGAAGGTGTTATGCCTCGTAAAATGAGGTTTACCAGCGTCAACAAAACTGCTGAGTTCTGTCGACATTATGTCGACAGAACTCAGCGGTAGTGTAGACGCTGGTATAGTTTTGTCGACAAAAGTCCACTTTTGGCGACAAAACTAGGTAGTCTAGACACACCCGAAGAGTGCAGCTTTCAGTCCGGCTCCTCCTTGCCGGCGCGCGCTGCCGGCTGCTGCTGCCATGCACGACGTTTACATGTGAGTGGGGAGACGCCCGGGAGTGACATGACGTCACGGCCTGGGACGTTAAAACTGCTCGGCACTGAGTGGCCTAGCTCCGGGTTCGGAGTCCGGGGACTTCTGGGGCCTGAGTGCAGACTCCGTCCCCGCAAAGTGGAATGCAGAAGGTAAGGTGAGGAGGGAGAGGAAGGGGCTTGTGCAAAGGTAGAGGGGTGAAAATAGGGGAAGGAGTGGGAGAGGAAGGGGCTTGTGCGGGGGAGGGGGAATAGGGGAAGGCACCAAGGGACAGTGTGGAGGAGAGACAAATGCCAGGGGGCCAAGTGCAGACAATGAGGAAAAGGGCAGGAGGGGAGATGTCAGTGGGAGGGGAACAGGGTGATACTGGGAGAGGATAGGAGAGGAGAAGGGAAGGGAAGGGCATTGGGGGCTAGAGGGGGAGGAGCTGGGAGAAGGCTTGAAAAAAGAAGTGGGCATGAGAAAGGCGGGGATGGAGCAAGTCATGTGTGAGGGCACAGAGGGGCATGAGGAGAATGGGGGCAGAGAGTGGTGAGGGGGTGGGCATCAGGGAAAAAGAGGGCAGGGGCAGGAAGGGAAGGGGGAGGCACCAGGAGGGTGCAGAGCTAAGGGAAGGTGCATGTGGCAGGCGATTCTGGGGGTGAAGCAGAAGGGCAGACACCTGCAGGGGAGGACCAGCACCAGAGGAGAAAGGCAGGGCAGGTGTGTAGACGGAGGGACCTCTACAGGTGTGTAGAGGGAGGGGTAGCTCACCTGATCAGATTGGGGCTACTGGAGGAGTGGGCACGGGGGAGAGGGGAGAGAAGGGCTGCTGAAGGGAGAAGGTTGCAGGAGGCCTGAGGGCAGTGAGAAGGGCAGGAGTCAGGACAGCAGAGGAGGGTGAGGAGTTGGGGGGCAGCAGGCACCAGGGGAGCTGATAGAGCAAAGGAAGGAGACATGGCAGCAGAGAGAAAAGGTAAAGGTTTATAAAATATTTATTAATAACTTGGGTGCCTGAGTGGCACATCCAAACAAGCCACATGAACTCAGTACTGGTGCACAACACAAAATTCATTCTGCTTATGCAAGGAAACTCTTAGGCTATGTCTACACTGGTGGTTTCTTGGGCAAGAACATCTTGAGCAAGGGTTCTTGTGCAAGAAGTCTTGCGCAAGAACACATCCACACTGCCATGTGCGAGCTGTGCTTTTGTGCAAGAGCATCCAGGGCAGTGCGGACGATCTCTTGTTCAAGAAAGCTCCGATGGCCATTTTAGTCATAGGGGTTTCTTGCGCAAGAAATCCCTGCAGAGCCTCCACACTGCCCTCTTGCGCAAGAGAGCTTACACCTGTTAGAAAAGAGCGTAGCTCTTGTGCAAGACGCCCTCTCTTACTACACTGTACTGTAAATTTTTTTGTGCAAGAGGAGGTGGGCAGTGTGGCTGCTCTGTGGGTTCTTGCACAAAAATGGCTGTACTTGCGCAAGAAGCCATGAGTGTAGACATAGCCTTAGAGGGAACACTTCCCCCAGCCTCTCTGCCCCCGAGTTAATGTCACACACATTGGGTTAATGCAATTGCAGGATAGTTGCATGAGGGGGGTTTGATGGGGGCCAAACTAATCCCTGTTGGTAGGAGGATGGTGGGAAAAGTCCTTCGAGAGGGGTGACGTGACACCTTTTACTTCTGGTCATGTGTCCATCTTGCCCCGAGCATGTCACCTCCGGAGGCCTGGTTAATGGGGGTCAGAGGGTGTGGTTAACAGGGGTTGGGGGCGTGGCTAATGGGGCACAACCAAAAATTATACAAACCTGCCACCCCTGGGTGTGTGTGTGACACGCAGGGACTCAGGCTCATGCACAGCTCCCAACAGCACCCAGATCCCCAGGGCCCACATTGTCCCAAACTCAGGGGGCACCACTTGGTCTGGGAAGCCATGCTGGCTGCCTCCGCTGTGATGGAAACCACGCTGGCCAGGGAGCCACCTGAGCTGATGCCCTTTTACAGGAAGCAGAGCCAGGCTGATGGGTTTCATTTTCAGTTACCCACGACAGGGGATCCCAGTGCGAGGGCATGGATGTTAGCAGTGGGGTGGGGTATCCTAGTGTGAGGACATGGGGATATCAGGGTGAGGACTCAGTTTCAGTTTTTTTGTAAGATCCTGGTCCCTGTCCAGGCTTCTGGCCACAGGGGTAGATGTTGTCAATTTGCACGTATTGTGCTGCCAGCTCCAAGAGATCAAAACACATGAATCAGCCTCCCGACCTCAAAAAAAAAAAAAAAAAAAAAAAAAAGGCTTCTTGACTCACAGATAGAAATACTTAGGGGGATGTTTTTATTTGTCATCTGGTGTTTGAGGGTTTTGGCTGAACTCAGGACACATTTTCTAGCTTTTTTTCCACAAACCATGAGACCTAAAGTTTTCCTTAAAAAAAGAAAATAAAAAGAAGGCTGGGATTCTTTTCTACTACCATGCACCAGTAAACAAGCATAATTTACTAAGTCAGAGCAATCACAGTTGATAGCAGTGCAGGAAGCAGCAGGTAGTAAATTTCCCAGATTTGGCTTAATTCTAACAACATGGCTTGGGCTTTCCAGGAAAAAAAATAAAATCCTCAATTGTCAGGAGGCTTGTGATCACATCAAGTGAGTTGGCATCACTGATATCTAGTGAGTTTCACAAAATGAGTTAATACTTTCACAGCTTACACCTACGGACATGCCGGCTCTGCACACACCTCTCCCGAGCGGGAAGCCACACTAGCCCTGCTGCATTTCTGGTGGTGGCAATGGTGATGAGGGACCCTGGTTGATAGCTCTTTAGAGACCTATAAAATAAATACAGTTCAGTGAGCGAGAGCCTGCAGCTATTGACATCAATTGGCACTTTTGCTGGCTTTCATAGTAAAAAGGCCAACAAGCAAATAAGTCATGAAGGATAACATGACAGGAGTGTTGTGAGCAAGACACAAGAAGTCATTCTTCCACCCTACTCTGCACTGATTAGGCCTCAGTTGGAGTATTGTATCCAGTTCAGAGTACAACTTTTCAAGAAAGATGTGGAGAAATTGGAAAGGGTCTAGAGAAGAGCAACACAGATGATTAGAGGTCTAGAAGACATGACCTATGAGGGAAGACTGAAAGAACTGGGTTTGATTTATTTGGAAAAGAGAAGACTCAGAGGGGACATGCTAGCAGTTTTCAAGTACCTAAAAGAGTGTCACCAGGAGGGAGAAAAATTGTTCTCCTTGACCTCTGCTGATAGGACAAGGGCTTAAGCTGCAGCAAGGGAGGTTTAGGTTGGACATTAGGAAAAACTTCCTAACTGTCAGGGTGGTTAAACACTGGAATAAATTGCTTGTGGAGGTTCTAGAATCTCCATCACTGAATATATTTAAGAGCAGGTTGGACAGACATGTCAGGGATGATCTAGATGATGCTTGGTCCCGTTGTGAGGGCAAGGGACTGGTCTTGATGACTTCTCGAGGTCCCTTCCAGTTCTAGTATCCAATGATTCTATGATTCAACTCTTAATTATCACCAATGGTGGGCCCAGTAGCCCAAGGCTAAGGGCCATTTGATGGTGCCATTGCAGGCCATGCTGAATTGCTCCTCTAACTGTCTCAGCTAGTCTCTGGACAGAGGACCGGGTTCTCCAGGATACTCCTGTGGGTGACTTTTGTGGGTCCAGCATTCAGACATTAACTTAAAAAGGGAGAAAGAGAACTATCAGTTGCAATTTGAAAAGAAAATGTGTGCAGTGATGGTGTTGCACGTGCTTAAGTCTTCACCTGAAATGCTTTATTTCACTTTTACAGATGGTATTTTCCCATAAAGTTGATGCAACCGTTTCCTACAAAAGTGTGTTTCACAGCTGTCCCAATCTCATGGTATCTGTCATAACAAATCCTGTTTGCCTCTGCATAGAAAGGAACAAGTAGTACATGAAGGTAATTAATTAAACCGACAAAAAGCTTGAAAATGGAAAGCCCTAGTCAGGAAGACAATGCACTCTGAAGCTGCAGGAGGAAACTGTTAATAGCTGTGACATTTTTTTTCATGTTATTCTCTGAACAGAGCATGTTTTAATATCAGCACATTAGCAAGTTCTTTGCTGAATGCACCTGCCTTTGTAGATTCAGGGGTAATGACTGTAAAACCTTTCATCTGAAACTAGAAAGCACACACCCAGAGCGAATGGTGCCTGTGGGGAGGAAGGGGAGAGAAGGAGCACAGAAGGCCACCTAGGAGGGACACCCCATTTAGCAATTAAAATGTTGATGGGGATATAGGGAAAGTGATGCACCCTCTGAGTGCCACCACAAGTCACCTGTACACATACCTTTGGCTGCTCTGGGCAGATGTGTGGGGGGTAGGGGAAAGTGAAGGAAGCCATCACAATATTGGTTTTGCTCCTTAAATGTCATGTATTTGGGTGTATGAGCGTGGATAGGCTGCAATGGATCTTTCCCTCTCACAACCTGAGCACTATGTAGTGACTTTCTACCCTTTATAGGTGACATTCCCAAGGCCACTTATTCTCTGACACTTCAGTAACTCACCTATTTTAATCTGGGACCATACTGGTTATGTAAGGTATGTATCTCATTAACTGTGTAAAATACTTATAATTCCTCATAACCGAAGCTTGACCCTGGCTGTAAGTACCTTCCGTTTTAATGTCTATCTTGTAAATTTTATTTGAAATGTTAGCTTTAATATTTTTTTTCAGATGGCAGTTGCCATGGGGAACACAGAATGGATATATGAAGCCATGTCTCTGTGTGGCATTTCTTCCCAGATGTTGGACTTTGCAAAGCCATAATGTTTGTCTTGATAGAACTGAGGATGCATCTACACGGAGCATTAGCTCGAAATAAGCTATGCAATTTGAGCTACACAAATTCCGTTGCTTATTTCGAGATAGTTTATTTTGAAATTTGATGCTGAAAATGCAGCATCAAATTTCAAAATAGGCTGCTATTCTGACAAGCCCCTTAATCCTCATGGAATGAGGTTTACCGGGACATTGGAATAGCAAGCCCGTTATTTCCATTGCATTTTGAAATAACGGGTGTGCTGTTATGATGCGGAAAATGCTATTTTGGGATACCGGACGTATCCCAAAATAGCGCCACTGTCTAGATGTACTCTGAGGTGCTGGAGGCACTCCTTTCCTCCCCTGTCTATTGTTTTGCCCCAAAGGGGCAAGGTGGCACCTGTTTATCAGCACTTCCTGGAGAGTGCAGAGCTTTTTCAAAAGCGATAATAAGCTGTTCAGGATCCCAGTTTAGTTGGTAAGTATATTGCATGTGTAGATTTAGCATCTTATAAAAGTAGAAGTCATTCTCTGCTGCATTTGCCTAGTAAGACCCAAGTTCATCCTTAAGTATTCTAACTGATAAAGGAGAATGGTTTGCTTTTATTTTAATAGTGCAGTGCACCAAGTGAATACCATTCCATTTAAAATGAGAGAGTAGTGCTAGCATTATGGTGAATGAGGAATTGCTGTACTCTGTTGCTGGGGGCTGACAATACATGGCACCATGGTTTGTTTATGTTCAATAAGAGAAGAAAAGTCAGAGCCCAAGAAGGGAAGCTGTTGCGAACAGAGATAGATACAGCCGGTCTGTGCAGAGTCTGCATCCACACTCTGCAGAATGACCACACATCAGTATGTCATAGGATGGCTTTTTATTTAATACCTAATGACACATGACTTTAGTTCAGTGAAAAACTTCTGTTCTGTTCCTTTTACTGGGCCTATTGCCATGATCCCTGAGTGCTGACCAGTTGTTCATTGTTGTATGACTAGCGTCTCTTTCAAAACATGAGTTTTACTAGTGTGTTAATAGTATGTTCCAGCCCAACTGTAGACCCTGTGGGTGCAAAGGAGGATTTCAGGGTTAAGGTTGGGCTCCACCTGGGAGCATTTAGCTCTTTACTATTCATAACTGTGGTGGCCTTCATGAGTGCACAAATCCAAGTGGTAAGTGGTGTGATGTTGATTTAGGCAGATATGTGACAGAGTTCAGTCACCAGAGTGGTGCCTCCTGCTGGCTGACTCAGGGATTAGCTCTCTCAACCAATGCACCTTCTCCTGGTGGTATCTTTCTCATATTTATCTCCATTTGCAGATCCACCACATCCTTTGCATGACTCAGTCCTAAATCTATGCCGCTATCAGTATATCTCCTATTGCTATAGTCCAGCCACTTCCCCAGTGACCCAGGCCTACCCACCACTCTGGGCCTTGACCCGGGTACCCAGCAGATAGCAGCTTCCCACTGCATCTACTTAAAAGCCATTTCTGCAACTTCAGTTCTTTGGGCTATTTCCCCACAGTTCCAGCACCTTCTTCACCCTTTTGTCAGGGCCTTAAGCAGTCAGGTAGGAGCTCCATCTTGCTTCCCAGTAGCTGCTCTGTCCAAGGTACTTCTTATTATCTCAGCCTCTCAGGGGCACTGTGCTCACTCTGAGTGCTCAGCAGCCACTGACCCTGCTCTGCCATCCAACTCCCTTTTAGGTGAGGCAGCTGGGCCCTGATTGGCTGCTCCATGCAGCCTACCTCCTATTGGCTACTTTTAACCCCTTATTTGACAGTGTGGGCAGATGCCACATCACAAGCAATATTGCACTAATGACCATTGGGAAAGAAGTTTTGGCCCAGGCAACTGATGCTTGGAATAAAAGACTAATAAAGTTTGGCCTTAAAAGGAGTAACGAAGTGAAGATGACTTGCATGGAAATAAAACAAATGAATATTAGCATCGAGGGCCAGTGCCTGAACCAGTGTCTGTATTTAAATACTATGTGGACTGGTTTAGTAACAAATGGTGAAATCGATGGAAAATTATAAGCAAGGCTGCCAAGCATGGGGAAGCCTGGCAGAAGATAGGTGAAATGATTATTGACAAATGGAGGCCCAGGCTGCTTAAGGGACAACTATACAAACATGGTATGATCAGTGCTTCTGTAGAGGTCAGAAACATGAGAGACCAAAGAGGGGTGCTTGGAGTCATTAAATTGAGATGAATGAGGGAAGTGAGATGGAGGACATTGTTGGACTCCACATAGGATGATGTCACCAAGAGTGAGACCATGGTCTGCAGTCTGAGAGAAGCTGCAAAAGAGGAGGCTGAGATGGTATGGGGCTGTGCAAAGGATGAATGAAGGGATTCCTGGTAAGGAGGCATTTGAGACTACAAGTCATGGGTGGAGAACAAAACAGTGTCCAATACAATGAGCTATACACTGTGTACAGGAGGATGTAGTACCCCAAAATTGGACTGGTAAGCCTGACCTGGTGATCCAACCCCAACTAGCTGGGAAAAGGGGAAGAAGTTTCCAATTTTTACTCTTGCAGAGCTTCAAGCATTCTGATATCAAAGTATGACTATGAACTATGAAGAAATCATTATAAATATAAAAACAACCTCTCTCCTGTCCTTTTTCATACAGTTGGAAAGGCAAGTGATCACCGTAACTCCCAATAAATTCAGGTATCATTTGTTTCCCAGTTTGCTGCA
Organism: Pelodiscus sinensis; assembly: GCF_052426305.1. Taxonomy (NCBI): domain Eukaryota; kingdom Metazoa; phylum Chordata; order Testudines; family Trionychidae; genus Pelodiscus; species Pelodiscus sinensis. The sequence goes on along the minus strand of NC_143067.1, from coordinate 20,622,607 downwards.
AACTCAAAGCAAATGCCAAATACAGTAGTGAATGGCCAACATGTGCTTTTAGGGACATGGAGGAGGTAATCAAGAAACTTTTCTTTTGCACACAAGTAAAGAATGTTTCACCTATCAAAGTTTATGCTCATGCTGGGCAAATAAGAAGTGACTATTTAAAATAAAATCACACAAACATTTTATGTATTAAAGGTTATTTGTCCATCAGTATAAGACCAGGGAACAGTGAAGATATATCTATCAGATTATTAGAAATAATTATTGTAAAATATCTCTGGTTGAAAATTTTCTATACAAAATTTTTGATTAGACAATTGGATTCTGAACTAAACACATTTTTCAGAAAGATTGTCTGCTTTCTGTGGGGGGAAATATTTTTCTCCATTAAAAATGAATTCCCCTCATCCAAAATAAAGCATTTGATATGGTCTAGCATGACTTATCAATAAACTAGGGAAGTACAACCTAGATGAGGCTATTATAAGGTGGGTGCATAACTGGCTTGATTACCATTCTCAGAGAGTAGTTCAGAGTCATGCTGGAAGGGCATAACAAGTGGGGTTTCACAGGAGTCTATTCAATATCTTCACCGCCAATTTAGTTGATAGCATGGAAAGCACGCTTATTATGTTTGCAGATGATACCAAGCGGGGAGGGGTTGCAAGTGCTTTAGAGGACAAGGTCATAATTCAAAGTGATCTGGACAAACTGGAGAAATGGTCTGAGGTGAATAGAATGAAGTTTGAAAAGGACAAATGCAAAGTACCCCACTTAGGAAGCAACAGTTTCACTCATACAAAATGGGAAGTGACTGTCTAGAAAGGAGCACTGCAGAAAGGGATCTGGCTTGCGAGTTACTGCATAGGAGTATCCCATTTGTATGCTGATATTGTTTTTATAAATGAAGTTAGGAATATTGACCTGTGTATCTGTATTGCATATTTGCTGTTTTGGGTCACACCCACTTCTGACACTTCAAGTACACTAGTGTAAAAGCCTGACAGTGGTGATGTCTCATTACCAAGAGACAATGGACTGTAAAAGAGCTTAGCCTTCCTGGGAACCAGTGGGCCAGCCTGTGAAGAATGACTCCAAGGTCCCTACTGAGATATGGGACCATGTCACCTGATACTGGAACCCATCTAGAATTCTGTGCTTTTCCATGGAGGGGTGAGAAATCAAACACAGGTTTCCCATTTTATGGAAATTCTATATAAGGCAGGAAAAAAAAAAGTGTCTTCAGCTTGCTTTTCCTCTGCCTCCCCACCCCAAAGAGATACTTGAAACCCCCTGGAAACAAAAGGGAGAACTGCTGGGCCCAGGCCAAGAGACACCTGAAGTAATAACTAAGGTGTAAAATCATTATTTGGAAACAGTTCTTAATGAATCTCTCTCAGATTGCTGTGCTGTATTATATTTTTAGTAAGTTGCTTCTGTTTGCTATCTCTGGGTATGTCTACACTACAAAGTTAATTTGAACTAACAGCCATTAGTTCGAATTAACTTTAATAGCAGCTATACATGCAAATCGCTAGTTCAAATTTAAATCGAACTAGCGGAGCGCTTAATTCGAACAAGGTAAACCTCATTCTATGAGGACTAACGCCTAGTTCGAATTAAGTAGTTCGAATTAAGGGCTGTGTAGCCACTTAATTTGAACTAGTTGGAGGCTAGCCCTTCCCAGCTTGCCCTGGTGGCCACACTGGGCACAACCAGGGAAACTCTTCTGCCCCCCACCCAGCCCCAGAACCCTTAAAAGGGCATGGTCTGGCTACGGTGCTTATGCCACTTGAAAGCCTGCCAGCACCCAGCCAGCAGACCCTGCACCTGGCACAAGATGAGCCAGCCACCCGCTGCCACCCAGCCCTCCGCCTCTTCCCAGGACCAGGCTGGCGGCTCACAGGAGCCTGCCTGGGGCTGCAAGAGGCGGGCGCCTGCCTGGTCTAGTGCGGAGATTGTAGACCTCATTGAGGTTTGGGGGGAGGCCTCCAACGTCCACAATCTCCACACTAGCCACAGGAACGCGGCCATCTACAGCCGCATGGCTGCCAGCCTGGCCACCAGAGGCCACATGTGGGCCCGAGAGCAGGTCCACTGCAAAATAAAGGACCTGCAGCAGGCCTACTCCAGGGCCTCCTAGCCAGGGGCTGACCAGAGGCATGCCCTCACTTTGAGGCCCTGGACCACATCCTGGGGGCTCACGCAGTCCATGCCCCCCGGGTGGTGATCGACTCTGTGGCAGAGGGACCCATCCCTGACACGGAGGAGGAGGAGGATGCCGAGAGCCAGGAGCCTGCATAGATCCTGCCCAGGACCCCCAAAGCATCCCACAGAGCACATTGGCTGTGTCATCCGAGGCTGGGGAGGGCTCCACATGTGAGTGCCATCATGCTCCCCTTATGTGTATGGGAGGCGTAGGAGGAGATGGAGCCCAGGGACCGTGCACCTGGGCCTTGCCCACCATGGAGCAGCAGCTGGGTGTCATGCAGGGGCCCTGGCCCGTTCCCCACATGCCAACCTCGCCTTGCAGAGGGGGGCTGGGTTTTACCCACCGTGTCCTCAGGGAGAACTGACCACTGCTCTTGTTTCACCACAGCCACAGCACCTGGGACTGCAGGGCGCACCACCCCACCTGCAACAGCCACCCACACCCGGGCCAGCAGGCGCACCAGGAACCTGGAGGACTACCAGCGGCAGAACCTGCGGCTACTGGAGCACCAGGTCTGCATCCTGCTCCAGCCCCTGTGGCTGCCCCAGCTCTTGCTCCTCCTCCCACCCGTGCTTCCCCTCCTGCTTCCTCCACACCCCCCATCCCTCCTGCCCCACCCTCCTCATCCACTCCCCCAAACGCCCCCGCACCTGCAGTGCTACGAGACAGGAGAGCCAGCAGGACCCCCAACCCTGAGCTTTCCCTTCCCTTCCTCCCCTTTCTCCCCCTTCCAGCTCCCTCCTCCCAGGTTTCCCCCTCCCCTCTCCCACCCTCATTCCTCCCTTCCCCACCCCAGTTATGTCAATAAAGAGAGAGATTTTTTTGGCAAAACAGGTGTGTTTATTTTACTTTAGGAAGGGGGGTTAGGGAGGGGAAAGGGGAAGGAGGGGAGGGTGGAAGAAGGCCCCAGTGGGGCATGAAGAGAGAGTTCAGTCCTCCTCCACCTGGAAGCTCTCCCGCAGGGTTTCCTGGATCCAGATGGCCCCCCGCTGGGCCTCCCGGAAGGTGGCGGTGTGGGCTGAGCGTACTGGCCAGCCATGTGCTCAGCCTCAGTCATCCAGGCTGGCAGGAAAGACTCCCCCTGCCACGCACATAAATTGTGCAGCACACAACATGCTGCCACCACGGGAGGGATATTGTGCTCGGCGAGGTCAAGGTAGGTGAGGAGGCATCTAAATTGGGCCTTCAGGCATCCAAAGGCCCCCTCGACCATAATGCGGGCCCTGGTGAGCCTGGCATTGAAGGCCTGCTGGGAGGGGTTGAGGTGCCCCATGTACGGCTTCATCAGCCAGGGTTGTAGGGTGTAGGCCGCATCCCCCACCAGGCAGACGGGCATGTCCGCGTCCTCGACCCTGATGTGGCGGTCGGGGAAGAAGGTACCGTCCTGCAGCCTCTGGCACACGGAGGAGTTCTGGAACACCCTCGCATCATGTGCCTTGACGGACCAGCCCACATTAATGTCCGTGAACTGGCCCCAGTGGTCACACACGGCCTGCAGGAGGACGGAGAAGTACCCTTTGCAGTTGATGTATTGGGGGGCCTGGTGTTCTGGGGCACAGTTGGGGATGTGCATCCCGTTGATGGCCCCCCCGCAGTTGGGGAAGCCGAGGGCGCTGAACCCCCAGATGACTGCATCCGGGTCGGTGAGGCGGACCACCCTGCGGAGCAGCATCCTGTTGATGGCCTTGACCACCTGCAGAGACACACAGCAAACCACGAATCACTGACGCGCCCGGGTGGCTGATAGTGTTCGTTTCCTGGCACTGCCCCGCGCCCCACTCCCAGAAGCAACCCCCGTGGGTGGCGTGTAGTATGGCCAGGACAGACCAAACCCTCCCGTGCAGGGCACTTTCGCCTCCTCCCTCCTTCCCCCCCCATTTTCCCTGGGGCAGCCCATCCCCTCCTTGCAGCTCCCCTTCCCCCCCGGCCCAGTGGCCGGTGGGTGCTGTACCTGCATGAGCACTGCTCTGATGGTGGACTTCCCCATTCCGAACTGGTTCCCAACAGATTGGTAGCTGTCCAGCGTGGAGAGCTTCCACAGGGCGATGGCCACACACTTCTGGAGGGGGATGGCAGGCCTCATGCGAGTGTCCTGTCACTGCAGAGCAGGGGCGAGCCACTTGCAGAGCTCCAGGAAGGTGTCCTTCTTCATCCTGAAGTTCTGGGTCCACTGTTGGTCTCCCCAGCACTCCAGGATGATGCAGTCCCACCAGTCGTTGCTGGTGTCCAGACACCAGATGTGGCAGGGCACGCTGGCATCCGGGTGCTGCTTCCACTCCTCCACGATCCATAGGGAAGTCAGGGGGAGAGGCAGGGGACTGATATGCACCAGATGGTGCAAGGCAGCCTCCAGCCATTCCTGGCAGGCTTGGAACAGCAAGTCCAAAAATTAGAGCAGCATGTCCAGGGCAAGCTCTGGCTCCATGGTGCCAACTGTGGCGGCGTCCCCAATGGGAAACACCGACACAGGCAGGCAGAGAGAAAAACACTTTGCTGTCCCTCAGCGAGGTTGGCAAGCAAGTGGAAAAGCTGACAACTGGCTATCCAGGGGGGTCCCTTTAAGCACGAGCCTCAGATAGTCTCAGACAGCAGCCACACAAAGCAACTACTGACCTGATGCTCTGCCAGAACCGGTTTCTGCTGCCCTTAAATGCGACCCAGCATCCAATCAGTGTGGACGCTCTATTTCAAATTAGCAAAACACTAATTAGAATTAGTTTTTGGGTCTAGATGCGCTAATTCGAATTTAATTAGTCCGAATTAGTGCTGTAGTGTAGACATACCCTCTTTGACCACATAAATAACACCTCTTCATAGTTAGACATAGATAATAAACTTCTGATTTATAATATAACTCAGTTTGTACATGGGCAGTGGATGTAAGTGGCAGGGGGGGTAAGAACTGCCTTCCCAAAATACCAGGCTGACCCCACCCATTCCCTCTGCCCCCCTCACTTCAGTGTGGCTTCCTCCAGTTTCCCAGGGCTGCTTGAGCTTCAGTTGTGCCAGACTGGGGCAGCAGGCCCTCTCTCTGTTCTGGGACTGGAGAGACTAGGTCTGTGCACCGCTCACTCGAGGATTGGTTGTGGGTCGGGGGCCTGCCTCTACAGTGTGGGGCCTGGGTGAAAGAGCGGGGCCTCTTGAGGTTATGTAATTTCTAATTAATGTGGAAGAAGGGAGAAGCTGTGTTTTCCTTCACATCAAGGAAGGAGGTGAACCTCATTTCATTTTGTGTTTGTATCCCAAAAGTGGGGGTGAACATCTGGGTGCTGGAGTAAATTGCTTAAACAGCGTCCTCCCTAGAGCTGATCTTGGTATCTGTATCCACAACTGAGTGTGGCCTTGCCTTTGATTTGTGCTAGAGGAGGATGGATAGCCCGGTTCAGCAAGACCAGATAAAAGGGGGTCCAGTTTGGCAGAGAAGGGGAGCTCAGTAGCATCCAAGCACCTCAGGTGACATCCCAGGAGTCCTGATCCATCACAATGATCTAATGGTCTCTTTTGGGCTTAAACAATATGAATCTGTAAAAAATGCAAGATATTAACCTGTGGATTGTAGGAAAATAGGTCCTGTCTTTTTCATAAATCCTTATAAATAAACATAAACTAGAGCTGGCCCTGTCCCACATTTAAATTATTTTTATTTGTGTAATGGGCCAACTAAAAACTCAGAATCTAAATAACCCCAGGGCTTCAGGAAGTTTGGATACAATTTCTGCTCCACACTTTGGCCTTCAAACCCTTCTCTTTAAATATCCAGAGCCAAAATATGTCCATTCTTCAGTTGCTCACTGTATTCTACATAGGTACTGATCCAGAACTTATTAAAGTCTCATTGACCTCATTGGGATTTGGATCAGTCCCAGAGAAAATAAGAGTTGACAAGTTCTTGCTCCTGAAAAAGCTGACACTTCAGTTTATGTGGCACAAATACTCAGTGCTGCTGTTCCTGTCGGCAGGGTATGCTTGATAATCACAGGTTATCATTCAGTTGTTTAAAACAGCTACCGGTTTTGTCATCTAAAAACAGGAATATTTGCCAGGTTATAATCAAATAAGCAGCTCCTTTTATAAGGTCTAATGGATACCCCTGCACCATGGATGCTAGTGGGAATTTTGCCATTGATTTCTGTTGTGGCAGGATCAAGCTGGTTTTCCTTACTGCCTCTGTAGCTGCTTCCAGCTGCTAAAGTTAATTAAAAACTTTGAAAAAACAAACTTTGTTTAATATTACTTTCCTGAGTAAGCAATTGCTCTTTGGCTTTTCTGCTGAGACTGCCAGCAAAGGCACCATTTACTGCCAGACACCTGCCCGCTAGGAGCTGTCCGGAAAGAACGCTAACTCATTTCACACAGAACACCAAACAGCCGCAGAACAACTTTCACTCACTGACAGCCTGAGCAAGCAGCCTAGAGGTGAAAGGTTCCTTCGCTGCTCACTTGAGTCATGGAGTTTAAAGAACTCTTTTCAGTGCTCACAAAATGAATATTTAGGCACCTATCCAATGTCTGGTCGTCATCATTGCAGACATGTAATTTTTTATTCACGAGAGCTATGTCAGACCTCTTTATCTGTTGAAAGGGGATGTCAAGAAAATGAAACAGAAAAGAGCTAAAGAAAGGGGAAGCTGGGGACCAGGCAGCATTCCAGGTGTTGTGATCATTTTTCATATATATCTCCCCAGTGCTTCTGTTGCTGCTTTGGTACAGAGCTCACACCGATAGGAGCTGCTTTCACACCACTTCTAGTTGCTAGCTGGGCTGTCATTCTGACTCTATTTCCAGTCTTCTTGCTGGGCTCACAGGTTAATTCAGGAATGAGATGGCTGCAGCTCAAACTGGAAATAATGGCACATTTCTGCAGTAAAACAGAATGTGCAATGGCGACTACAAAGGCAAAGAATTGGGCATCCGGGGCCACTGGCTATGTCAGAAGGAGCGGGCAGGAGTTTGGGGATCAGCACAGTCCAGCATTTCTATATCTGATGACTGTGTGAGCAGCCCATGTGTCAAAAAGTCTGATCATTAATAGATGAGGTTCATAGGGGCCACTTGATGAAATTAACAATATTTAGGATAGAAGATAATAAAAGCAACTGCTTCTTCATGCAACCTGAGCAGTTCACTGATGCAGGGGATTGTGTAGTCAAACTCAGCAGTAATCTGGTTAATTTTTATGCCTGTTTCTCATGTGTATTGCATATTGAGTGAGGAGTGAACACACCTCTTATTTTAGGATGTACACTGACTACCCAACAAATGAGTTAGGGAGCATACCCCCATCCAGGACCTGATCCTGTGAGGTCAGACATGCCCTCAGGAGAAGCTAGGGAAAGATAAGTCTGAACAAAACTTTGTAGACTTTGTAGGATCAAGCTGCTAAAGCAACTCCAATTATTTATTTCAAAACAAATAAAGCTTCCTCTAAAATACCAAGTGTTGATGATTACTGGAGTCCAGATATCTTGATGGACTAAAGATTGGTAGAGGTAATTTATCTGATTTTAGGTCAGCCCTGATGGCTTTCCCTCCTTTTTATGTTTAAATGACTAGGCCTAGGGGTTTTTTCCCTTACTAACTTATCCCTAGGTAGTCTCAGTGAAGTTAGTGTTGCATGTGTGCTAATAATAATGGAATTTGGCCTGAAAGAACTATTACAATATTGCACTTATGGACCCTGATGCAACTGAAGGGACTAGGCTGTTGTTGTAGGCAGTTCAATGAAAACCTTTGCCCAATGCGGTTTTTAATACAAAAGCAAATTATATTTAGGGTATCTAGGAAATGGGATGGTGAATATGAGACTATTCTAACATCTTTATAGTCATCAATTGGTGGCCTCGTCTAGAATATTGTATGGAATGCTGATAACCTCATCTCAAAAAGAACATTGCAGCAGTAGAGAGGGGTTCAGAGGAGAATAATCAAGGGGCCGAGGAAAGAAGTCTCCTATGAAGATACTGAGATTGCCTGCCATGGAAAGAAGACAATAAGAGGGGACATGATAAAAGTGTATAAAAGAATGAAAGGTCCAGAGAAGGTAGATCAGGAACTACTGTTGTGAGACGGGAACAAGAGAATACTCAATGGAATTAAAAGGTAGGAAATATAAAGCCAGTAAAAGGAAATACTTTAATGCACATGGCAGTTCTATGGTGGAACCCACTGCCATAGGAAACTGTTGAGACTGTGATGGGATGTACCAGCCTTGCACTGGACCAATCATTGTGGGCCTAGGAGCCAAGGCCTGTTTTCCCCTGACATGCTTACTCTAGGTGGAAAACCCAGATACAAGGAGACAGTCCAGCTCAGTGGGGACAGGCAAGAGGAGGAAGTACATGTCCGGTTACTGCAGAGACACCTGTGATGCTTCTGGCAGTAGAGCTCCAAAGACCCGGACTACATGCCTCACTAACTGTGGAGACTGCCAAGCGAAGTCAAGTCATCTCCTGATGAGCAGGCTGCTCTCTGAGACCAGAGAGAAGTAAGTCCTATACTTTTATTTGATTAACTTGCCCCACCAATAGCTGCAGCTTGTTTGCTGCTTTGCCCTGTCCAGAGGGCTAACTCCCCTAGTGCCGCTGCCACCACAGCCAGATGGCTGCAGGGCTCCAGACTGTGGTTTTTCCACCCAGCACCCACAGACTGTTTGATTAAGTGACACTGTCAGGGGGCCAGGATCTACTTGACTGAAATCAGACCTGCTTCTGGAGGGGGATTGTGAGTCTCATGTGGATCTCCTATCACCTGAGGGCAGGGTTGAGCCACTTGCACGACTCCAGGAAGGTGTCTGTCCACATGTGGAAATTCTGGAGACACTGCTGGTCGTCTCACCGCTCCATGATATCTGGTCCCAGCAATCGGAAGTGGTGTCCAGTTGCTAGAAGTGGCAGTGCACGCACGGTGTGCAGGGGAGGAAGAGCGGGTAGGGACAAGCTGCATGAGCAGTGCCTGAAGAGAGGTGAGGAGGTGCCCCGCAACGAGCTGGGGTTCCTCCTCCTGCAGGGCCACAAAAGTGAACTGCAGCAGGAGGTGCGGCATGCAATATACAAGCCATCGACTGCTCGGAGACTGGTCCGGCTCCATGGGAGGAGTACTGTGGTGTCCACAAGTGCAACCATAGCAGGCAGAGAAAAGGCTTGGCTGTCCCTCAAAGAGGCAGGCAAAGGAGAAGAGCTTGAGACATGACTATACGGGATGGTCCCTTTAAGCACAAGCCTCAGATAACCTCAGGCAGCGGTTAAGAGAAGTCAATGCTGTCCTGATGCCCTGCCCGAAGTGTTTCCGGCCTCCAATGAGCAGGGCTCGCCGAATGGTGGCGAGCCCCGCTTGCCAGCCGCACAGTTCTGCACTATGCGCATGCGCAGATCGCTCTGCACCGGCTCTTCCGGGGTGTAATCTACATTGTTTGTCGAGCGCTGCCAATGAGTGTAAATGCATTATTTCAAAATAAGCTATTTTGGAGGGTTTTTTTCTGAAATAGCTTATTCCGAAATCAGCGTGGAGTGTAAAAATTGGAAAGGGATATTAAATTTCATGTTTCAGGTCTTAAGGAAACTGTGTGTGTGTGTGAGAGAGAGAGAGAATGTGAGTGGGGGTGCAGATTATCCCACATCTACATGTACGAGGTTCTTACACCCTCTTCTGAAGCATCTATCCCAAGTGCTTGTCAGGACGGGATACTGGACTAGATAGATCTTTGGTTTCATCCATTCCAACAGTTCTTGTTTCTAACGCTGGATAGAATTTGGCTTTTTTGACCCTTAGAAATGAAAGGAAATGAACCGTTTTGTCTTTTTACAATAGTGCGGACAGGAATTTGTGTCAATGAAAATTGCAGATGGCTAATATACGTAGGCTTTACAAATCCCACACTTGAACTTTAATTGTTGCCAAATAAATAACAAGTTTTGGAGTTGCTTATGTTTCTGTTGTTGGAGTTATACACTGCTCTTAGAATGTGTTTATCTTGGTGAGTAGGAAGATAGGCCCTCGAACGGATTTTCATGCTTAAAGCTTCAGAACATGAGCACTGTGCAGCTTTGTGTTTGTTTTGCAAATCCTTATCATATCACAGTTATTACTTGTGAAGTGGAGCAAAAAATAAAAAATCCACCGAGGACTTAGATGAACCCTTCCTTCACTGTTTACTTAGCCATTCTGTTCCTCTGGAAGGACAAACATGAACATGTAATTGAAAGCCTCCAAAATGCACATCTAAATATGATAAGTAGTCAGCATGAGACTGTGGATTTTAGGAATTAAGTACTTTGAATTTGTTTTCAGATGTGTGTCTGCAAGCAACAATTTATTATCTGTGTTCTTAAGTTAATTCATGCTTGTTTTTGTGTCATTTTTAGAATAACTGTTGAGTGTTCTGTCTTAGCCAGAACATATTGAGAGAGACTAGTTTTCAACGTTTTAGGTTGTCATAAAAAACTAATAGCTGATGCTGAAATATAGGGTAGTTAAATGAGTACATTGAACGTACCCTGTCCAATGATTGTTATAGGCAGCCAGTTGCCATAGGCCAAATTTTTCAAATATAAGCTCAGAGTTAAGCCCTTTAATCCATATTTGGGGACCTAACTAAAAAGCAGTGTGAATTTCAGTGATTCTGAGCCCTCACAACCCTCATTGAAGTTAATGAGAATTGCAGCAACTCATCAGGTTTTTTTTTTAAAAAGCCCCATTTTTATGTGATGCCTGAATATGGATAAGACCCTGTGTTTGAAAATTATAGTCTAGAACTCAACTGAAAATATGGTTATTGAATTATCCAAAAAACTACAAATTCCTCTGGGTTCAGAGTTGTGCTAAAGGCTATTTCTGGGGTGGGCAAAATGTGGCCCATGGGCTGGATCTGGCCTGCCAAACATTTGGATCCAGCCCGTCATGACACTCCGGGCCACTAATATCCCACAACTCTGCAGGGCACTCAAAGCTGCTGGCTGTTGGGGCAAGCATGTTTTTGCATGCATGCCTGCCCTTTGAGGGGCAAGAGAAACAATAAGGAGGGGTGGGGCAATGTGTAGAGACCGGCTGCCCCCCTCCTATCACAAGATGCACGGAGATCTGCTTGCCTTAGCAGGTGGCAGCTTTGAGTTATGTGTAGGGCTGCAAGCTGAGAGCCATCTGTGGTAAATGCCTTCTGGCCACAGCCTACACCTGGCACCCCTGCCTGAGATCAGAACCCCCTCCTACACCCAAACTCTCTTATACACCCTGCATCCCCTTCTGCATCCCAGCCTGGGGCTCCTTCCTGCACCAAAACTATGTCCCAGACCCAGCATCCCTTCCATTAATGTAACAGAAAAGTGCGGAATCTGGCCACTTACCAAATCCTTGGAGTGATTCCCTGGCAAAAGTTATTGCCCACCCCTGATCTATTTGAACATAGATATTGCTAGCAAGTATTTCTAGATATCAATAACATTTGATAAAAAAGGTTACAAGGCATTTTTATTGTAAGAACAGCATTAGAATGGTATGAAACTATGCTATGTGTTACCTAACTACATTATATATGGAAAGATTCTTAAGTGACAAATCAAATCCCTGCTCACATCAGTCTGTTAAATCAGGCTAGAATCCTGCTTGTGTTAAAACAATTAGCATGGTTCTCATCCCAGCATGGAAAGGACCGAACATTTCAAATTAAGATAAGTGTAAGTGGACATTCATGACATAGAACAGAAGATATTTAACAAATTGTAACATCATCAAAGGCTGTGTTGAAGATGGGAGTGGGAGGGTAAATATTAAAATTGTATGATGGTAAGTTTAATTGTAGCAATGAAATGCATAAATCATAAGCAGTGGGGAAGTGCCTGGTTCCACAGATTAAATCTAATCAGTGGAGTTGGAATGAATGTGATCCTAGGTATGTGCTTTCTGTAAAATGTCTACTTCCTCTGTGGCTACTTTTTTACAGCTCCGCTTGCATTTTCTCTTTGGACTACAAGTGACATCGAATAAATAGATTTACAGTATCTGGATGGAGTTCGTTGGTAGGATTCTCTGATCCTGAACTTGAGTGTGAAATGCAAATTTTTCATCTCTCTCTCTCTCTGTTGACATTTCCCTTGACTGAGGGTGAGGTGGTAAAAAGGGGATTGACGCTGCAAAGTAATCTCCCCTGGAGCAGCATGAAGGCTCTAAGCAAGAGGAGAAATGGAAAGCAGATACAAGTGACTGCTTGAAAATAGCTTTAAAGAATAGCAAGATCTCCTGAAACTTCCTTAGGTGACAGCTGGATATTCTGACAACTCCAAGGTACACTGAGCAGGCATTGTAGACTGAGGAGCACTTAATGGAGATGAGGTAGAGAGACTATGGATGATGATAATATTAAGAGATGAACTAGCTAGTGATACCCCGCAGTTCTGCACTACCCTACAGCTACTCTCACAAATGCTCATAATGTGCTTAAATTCCTACTCCGTGTAACTTAGATGAAAAGCTCCCGTGACCCTGTGTACCATATTTTTCATGGAAATATGATTTTGAATATGCATAACTTGAATATGCTTTATTGAAAACGAGGCAAGTAAGCTATCATACAAGAGCTTGTATTCCCCCCAGTGTATATTCTATTTGTGTGCGTGTATCATTTTTGTATGTGAAGGCAGAAATGTAAATGTAAACCTGCATATTTGGGGTGACCATATTTTTCTATGTTGAATACAGGACACCTAGCAACATTACTGATATTCATGCAAATTCAACAGCAATCAATCATGCAAATGTTCAATTTAACATTAAGATGACTAAGCCCCTATTAAAAAGAAATACTGTGTACCTGGATTATTTTTATTTGCCGCCTTTAAGGCTTTAGGGTTGAAGCAGGGAAAGGTGACACACACACATACACTCACCTGTACACTTCTCTCACAATGGCTGTTGCTGGCCACTGACATAACCCAGCCATCTCTTGTCCCCGGAGCAGGAAGGGGATGAGCCCTAAGGCTGACTGCAGAAGCATTAGTGAATTTTGCCAGAGGAATGGCTCAGCCGAGGACGGTGCCTAGGGGATGGACAAGACCTGCTTTCTCTAGGAGCAGGATCCAGGATTGCGGGTGGGATGGGAGAAGGTGAACAGGGTGATAAGCTATTACCCTGGGGGCTGCCATGGAACCTGCAGGTTCGGGGTGTGAACCGGCTGCAAATTACTCCCCTTCACCACTCCAGAGCTTAGCTGAGGGTCAGAAAGGCTTCCTGGTGCCGGCGCTGTGCGGGGCTTTGGCACGTGCAGGGTTCAGCTCTTACTGGCCAACACCCCAGCCCAGAAGGTCTTGGGCTTTCCCAGGGTATCGGCCCAGCCAGAGGCAGGGGGGAAAGAAGGATCTTGCAGGCCAGCCTGTTGTGAGCTCAGTGCTCTGATCAGGGGCTGGTTCTCCATGCAGTGCTGGGAAGGGGATGCACCCAGCCTGGGAGCATACAGAGGGGCCGTGAGACTAGGGGTATCGTTTGAAGGGGGCAAAGCATATAGAGGACAGTGATAGAGGAAGCATGTAAAGGGCCGATGGGTGACTAGAGGTGGTGACACATAACCAGCCACTGCCTGCTCATAATCACCAACCACCACAGACAGTACCAGCTAGAAACAGGATGATGAGGCTTGCTGGCCAGGAACCAGCATGCTCCCATGTCCTGCATCTTTGCCCTGCTGCCAGCCTTGCATACCCGCCTCGTATATCAGCCACTGAAGCCTTTCCTGCCACTCGCTGCTGGTGGAAAAGTGGCTAGCTAGCAGGTATCTGGCCAGTAGCATGACCCACTAGGATTAACGACAGAAAATGTGGGACAATTTGCCTATTTTGAAGAAAAAATTGGGACACCTGCAGGCGGTCTTAAATAAATTATTGTCCCTTTAAAAATGGGACAGATGGTCACCCTATATTTATTAATCTAGGGCTTCTAGTGAAAGCCATTAGTGTTGCTTAAGGAACTTAATGGCCCAGTGCTCAAGACAGGGATCTGTGAATGGTTTTGTTTTTCCTTGCTTTGGTGAGCCTAAGTCAGGGGTGGGCAATAAAATGGTGGTAATTCACCAGGGTTAACCCCTGGTGAGCTGCTACCACTATATTTACCTGCACCTTTATAGGTAGTGGTGATTGCAGCTTCCACTGGCCGTTGATCACGATTCCTGAACAATGGGAGATATTGGAAGCAGTGTGGACCGGTACACCGCTTTCTGCAGCTTCTATTGGCCAGGAATGTTGATCCACAACCAATGGGAGCTACAATCATCGGTACCTGAGGTGTAAATAAATATAGAGGTGGTGGCTTAGCAGGGGCTAGCCCTGGTGAATTGGATCTGGCCCGCAGTCTAGTATTTGTCCATTCCTGGCCTAAACTGTGCTTGCTCCTACAAAGACACATGACCATGTGATCTAGTGTTAGAATCCATCTTGAATTTGGTATTTTTCCATGGAGGGGCATGAAACAAAGTCTTCTCACCCCGGAGAAATTTAAGGGATGGGAAGCAAACAATGATTGTCTTCAGCTGGCTTCACACACTGCTCCCCATCTCAAGAGGACACATGACAGTAGGTGGGGAAAAATAACTCTAATGGGGAGAGAATGTGCTAGGAATCTGTTAGACCCAGGTTAAAAAAAAAATTCAACTCTGGCCTAAAATTTTTTCCTGAAATAACTAGAGAGAGAAATTATGATTTGTAACAATTTCTCTTAGGCTATGTCTACATAGCAGCATTATTTCGGAATAATGTAGTCCACATCTACACAGCAGGCAGTTTTTTCAAAATATTGTTGAAATACTGTCAGTCTACAGGACTTCTTACTCCGACACCTGTAACTCTCATTGTACGAGGAGTAAAGGAAGTCAGAGGAAGAGTGCTCTTTCTCGAACTTCCTGCTGTGTAGACAGCACCAAAAGCCAAAATACGCTATTTCGACTTAAGCTACACAATTGACATAGTTCAAGTGGCGTAGCTTATTTCGACTTTAGCCCTGCTTTGTAGATGTGCCCTTAGTGTTTTAAGCTAAGACAGTGTTTTGTTTATTTTAGCTTAGTAATTTACTTTGCTATGCCATTACTTGCAACCACTTAAATCCTACTTTTTATATTTAATAAAGTCATTTTTGTTTGTCATCAAAACCTAGTGTAAATAACTATGATGGGGGGTTAGGCGGTTAGGGGAAACAGCAGATATGCATTTCTCTCTTCCATTGATAAAGAGAGCAAACTTTATGAGCTTTCCCTGTGTAAAACTTTTATATTGATTAAGAGGGATTTATTTGGGGTTTTGGTCCTCTCTGGGGCTGTGCTCTTGGGGGCTGTCAAATCCCTGTAACTAAGCACTCTCAGAGCTGAGCTGTTAGCAGCAGCTGTATTACTTTGCTGGCAGGGGGCTATTACCCCAACTCTGTGCCTTTGCTGGGGAAGAACAGAGCTTCTGGCTCAGCAGGACAGCGTGATGGGGCACCCAAGAGGGCAGGTAGGTGGGCTCAGTGATATGATCAGCCCATGAGGTGATGGTGTCATGGGGTATGTCTACACTTGCCCCCTAGTTCGAACTAGGGAGGCAAATGAAGCATACCGAAGTTGCTAATGAAGCACGGGATTTAAATATCCCGCGCTTGATTAGCATATTCGTGGCCGGTTGCCCGAATTAACTCGCCATGTGTAGACGCAGTAGTCCGATCCAAAACCCTTCCCTCGAATGAACTGTTACTCTTCATTGCATGAGGAGTAACAATTAGTTCAAGGGAAGGGTTTTGGATTGGACTACCGCGTCTGCACGTGGCAAGTTAATTTGGGCTACCGGCATTTTAAAATGGCGACCAGTCGAGAATATGCTAGTCAAGCGCGGGATACTTAAATCCTGCGCTTTATTAGCAACTTTGGTATGCTTCATTTGCCTCCCTAGTTCGAACTATGGGGCAAGTGTAGACATACCCATGGATATCTCTGCAACCCAACCTGTCATAGCCCTGTTGGTTTGTGTTGGGCCTAGTTTATGTCTCTGATTGTGTCAGTAATTAAATCTAGAAAAGGTATTTTCTAATTAGCTTCGTATCCTTTCTCTGCGGCACTGGTTCCCAGAGCACTCATACATCCCGTCCTGCTCACTGGCTAGGCTTTCACTGGCCCTTCCAACTAATGGGGATGAGTAACCATGCAAAGGTGGTTATTTATGCTCTGAGAATCATTCCCAAGTCCTTCTTAGTCATGCAGTTCTCAGTTCGCACAAAGCAATAATCTTCCTGGATCCTCTCATAGAATCATAGAGCTGAAAGAGACCTCAGGAGGTCATCAAGTCCAGCTCCCTGCCCAAAGCTGGACCAATCCCAACTAAATCAACCTAGCCAGGGCTTTGTCAAGTCGAGACTTAGATGGAGATTCCACCCCCTCCCTAAGTAATCCATTCCAGTACTTCACCACCCTCCTAATGAAAGAGTTTTTCCTAATATCCAACCTAGAGCTCCCCCACTGTAACTTGAGACCATTGCCCCTTGTTTGTCACTCTCCTGAACACCTGACTTGTCCAAAGGCAGCAGACTTAGCAATGCCAAGCTAAAACATTCAAATATTTCAAGTCAAGCTTAAACATCATGAAATGTTTAAAAAAAATTTTGTGGGGAGATTGTGTATTTCATATCAAGTTTCTGAACTTGCATCCCCTTACCAAGCTTTGCTCCACAACTGTGAGTGCTAAGAGCTTACTTGTGTAATCCCATGATTCCTGCACTGAGGTTGTAAGAGAGACCAAATATCACAAAACTTGAGGTAAAATTGTAAGAAGTGGTAGTGCCGCAGGTTGACCATGGAGGCAGTCACACTGAGTGTGAGAAATGTGCTATGGAATAAGCTTTTTTCCCTCTTTATATTCACCTCCTGTTTTTGTGCAGGACTTCAGCTAATTCCCTTTGCACTATGCAGCAGAAGAGAGCAAAGGCCCTAGCCATTTATCACACTCACAGCACGGAGCTGATGCTGCCAGCAAGAAAAAAATAAACACCGAGGCTTGCTCTTTACTTGTGGAGCAGAAAGCAAATCTCTGTGGACAGGCCTTTGTTGCTACTGAAATCACAACAAAACAGATGTTGTGTACATTGTAATAACAAATAATTGATAGGAATTTCATGTAAGGAAATCCAGTACAAAATTTCACAATCACAGAGTGGTTCTTGTCCAGGACAAGAGGGACTTCTGATCATGCCAATAATAATTAGTTTTACTGAACATAGATGGAGAAAGAAATTGTTTATAAAGTGGTTTTGAACTGCCCATGGGGTACATACATATTTGTTTTAAAGTAGGTCAGTGCAACGTTCTGAATATCACAATTACTACGAGTAGGTATGTGGATTCAATTACAGAACGATGAATGCTTACTGGAAAGTGCATGTTAAGCAAGTTCTGTGGCTTGCTCTCTTTTATTTTAATCTCTCCAAGCTTTTGAGTCTGGGGAGAGCTTAATTAAAGTCAGTGGAAGTAATTTGAAAAAATAAAAACCACTGAATACTCAGGACTCTCATTCTTATTCGGGCCTATTAGACAGCCTCCTACTCTCTGCCCATCTTTCTGTGCTTGCCTTGACTCAGTCTCAGTGGAAACAACAGAATGCAAATTATAATTAACTTTTAATATACCGATTAAGGACTTGGTTCTGTAACTTGTACTAGGGGAGCAGATAGTGCATGTGCTTCTTGTTGCGGGATCAAGGCTTTAAATTCATGAGTTCACTGAAGAGCTCTTTAGTTTTACACGTATATCTTGTATATATGCAATATTACACTTGCCTGTGCAAATGGACAACTGTGCACCAGTTCTCTTTTCAGCATGAGACATGCAGGACTTTGCTTCTGCCGGCAGATGTGCCCTCACATTTTGCAGCAGTATGTTTGGAGACCTGTTGAACAAAAGTTCACCTTTTCATTGAAAACTTCCCAATAATGTCTGGCAGATAGCAGGCTGCAGTCCTATTCATTATAAAAATATTTTTGGTGCCAGGTTAATTATAATTATTCATAATTTATTAATTCCTCATGGTTGGTGTATGCAGTGTCAACACTATACAAACAGGAGCATGTGGCTTCTGCCCCAATAAATTTATAGGTCTGTAATTTCCTTTTAGTGTTTGCCTGAAACACCCAATCCTATGTGCAGGGAGCCTGCGAGGAAAGAATTGAGTGGTTTTTGCTGACTTATTGCCCTGCTTGTATATGAGGAAAAGAGGATCCATGGTTTGGGCTGAGCAACCTTGAGGGAGGAACCCTAAAAGAAGACTTGAGCTGATCTTCATGTTGTTTTCTTTATTAACCAAGTCAACCCCGAGCAAGCTGGAAAGAGTTTGGACTTGTCCTACTAATTGGTAAAAGTGCCTGCTCAGAATCCTGAAATCACGTACTTATTCATGTGAGCAACTTAATTCACCAAGTAGTCCCATTGATTCCAGCCAGATCATCTGACATCAGAATTTCATTCAAAGTCCAAACTTCCAGCAATGCAGACTTTTTATATATAATGTTCTGGACTTGGTGGATCAGTACTGAAAGGTCTTGAGGAAGATGAAGGATTTGAATGAAGGAGAAGGAGGCCATTCAGGCCATGCCTACATTAGGAAACTATTTCACAATTACTAAATTTGACTTAACTCCCAGTTTAACAAATTCAAACTAGCATGTCCTTACTATTGGGAAGCCTCAGCTCCATTAATGTGGACACACTACCTTGGACTAGGACCCCGAGTTAGCAATGGGGGGGGGGGGGGGGTAATTAGTTTGAATTACTCTGGGGACTAATTATTTCAAAATAACAGCAACTGAGCTTCCACACCACTGTTACCTCAAAACAACTCTTACAGAATTAGTATTACTCCTTTTAAAAAGCAGGAGTACAAATTTGAAATAATAATAATAAACAAATTTGGTAGTATGGACGCTCTGTTTATAAATTTGACCTTAGGGGTGTTATTTTGAAATACAGTCCTAATGTAGACCAGGGCTTAGTGATCAAAGAAAGAGGATGAAAATACCAAGACTCTGGGGGGGTGGCTGAAAAGAAAATGACGGGTGTGGTAGACAATGGAAGTCTTGATTTGGAGTGAAAAAGGGGAAAGGTTGGAGGTACGTGGGATGGTAAAAGACCTGGAGAAAGATGAAGCCTCTCAAGCAACCACAGTGGTAGTCAGAGGTATTTTAAACATGAAAGGAATAGTCAGTAAATGGTTCTGGTTTTTTCTATTAATGTTTATCTTGTTTCATCATAGATATTAGGGGGTCAGGCTACAGGCACATTTAGAAGACAGCAAAGATAAATGGGAAGCTGAAGCCCAAGAGAGCCTTATTTATGGCTTTTATAAAGTTTTTTATATGTCTTTTCAAAATACATGGATAAGCAGCTCTTCCGTGGGAGAGCAGAGTTCTTTGACATCCGTCTATTGATCCAAGAGTTATCCTTATGTCAGATTTTAATGGCTATTTCTTGGTATGAACAAATTTGCAATAGCGTCTTTGAAATGATCAGATTCATGTTTACCTGTGCCCTCGATAACTCTAGATGGATGCAGTGGTTAGAGGGCTGACCATTGAGAGTGGCGAGGTGTTGAAATCCATCCGTCAGTCGTCTAACAGTGTTTTCCTCCATCATTTTTGACCATTTGCATCACTGCCCTGCAGTCCCACCATACACATTTCTGCATTATGGTAATGGCTCTGGCTGTTCAGCCTAGTCCGCAACCTGTATTGCAGGTTGCAAACAAGCAGGTGTAAATTAGGGCTTCTGACATTTGTGAGGATGCAGCTCTTGTTCCTGATGTGCCCAGGTTCAGCTGCGACTGGCCATGAGCCGGCGGCACTGGACACAAAGTCACGAGCAACCGCCATAAAAAGATGTTGCTAATTCAGTCACAGCAAATGCGCAGGAACAGAAAGTGTAATGGCTTTCTAGATAGCGACTGGAGTTACATATGAAAGAGCAAAAGTTGTGACCCAAGATTACCTTTAAGTGGAGGGACTCTGGAGTAGGGATGTAAGCGAATAGTCAACTACCCAATAAGCCCAGGCTTATCGGTTAGTTGAGTTGACTACTTGCTTCCACCCCCCACGCTGCCTCTTTATCTGAGACAGTGGAGATGGGGGGGAGGGGGCAGGAGCTGGTGCTAGGGGGAGCCACCTTAAAAGCTGCTGGACCCAGTGTGAGCTGGGACTGAGCAAACCTGGCTCATTCCTGGCTCGCGCCAGTCTGGGACACAGTGGGTCTGCATTTTAAATGTAGTAAGAGTCGTGTGTGTTGGGCTAATCCTGCTCCCATCTGAAGTTAAAGGCAAAACTCTCATTTACTTCAGTGACACAAGATCAGGCCCTTTGACAGGGCGGACAGGGGCATGTTTACTACGGACAGATGATGACGTTGCTATGGTCCAAGAAACGAAGCGAGGTCAAGCCCTGCAAATCAGAATAGTGCGTGCCTATTTTAGCAATACAGAGAGGATATATAAGCTGTTTATCACCATCTGCATATTAAAAGCTTCTCAGTGAATGAGGCTGATTTCTTTTGGGGGATGCAATGTTAATCTGTCACTGTTATTTACATTCCTATATGATGTGACAGGGCTTTGAGTCAAGTATGACTCCTTTCATTAAAACCTACAATTTCCTCAAGAGAACTTTCTTCTTTATTCTCCCTCACATTTTATTCATGGCTTTGACATTTCTGGTTGATGTGCTTCAAGCTTCAGTTGGGCTTTGAGGAAGCAAATCTTTTGTGCCTGTATATAATACTTGCTTCATATTTAGTACTAGAAGATTTACCTGGTGTTGCTCAGGTCTTTCAGGGCAGGGGACTGGGAATGTGTGTATGGCAGGGGGTGGAGGAGGCTCAGGGCAGGTGTCTGGAGGTGTGGGGGCACAGGAGTTAGGACTGGGGAGTGAGGAAGGGCTCAGGGAAGTAGGTGGGGGGCTCAGGGCAGAGGGTGGGAGTGCAGGAGTCAAGGCAGGGGGTTCGGAGGTGTGGGAAAAGGTGGGGTGCTCATGGCAAGGGATGTGGGCAGCCAACAGCCTCTTCGTGGGGCCGGCCTGTGGCAGTGGGAGCTACATTGTCCAAGCCCAGGCCAAGGTGATGGGGGCCATGCTGGCCGGCCAGCAGCTTCTTCCTGTGGCTAGGGCACTTGCAGCCTGATATATAGTAGTTTCAGAATACAAGCCTTGAATAACAGCTATAGAATAAAGTAACATACTGGGATTGCCCATTGTATTGTCAATCTGGCTGGCAGTCTCCTTCTGTGTGCGTTCCCACTCTTTCAGAGCTTCATTTCAGGAAAGCTTAAGGGAGCCTACACCACCCTGTCTGCTTTACCCAATGTACAAAGCAAAACCCAGGCCTGTCTCAAGTCTGGTGCACACAAGCACGCAGGGAAGGCTGGGGATGTGGGGACTTTGAGGCAGGAATTTATTTGCACAATCATGCATATTCAGCATAGTACAGTGTGATCATGCTAAGAAAACAGGGAGTTGACTGGTACTGGTACATTTCATTTCTGATGAGCAAAAAGCAGAGACAGCCATAGAACCATTAACCAAGCACATAGTTTTTGCAACATCCTGAGTAGCAGGATGTACCCCCAAATAAAGGCATTGTGCATTTTAGGTATCTTATATAATACGTAATCAATTGGTAGATATTATTAGAACGACCAAGTCTTGCTTTGCTATAAAATGCGCTTAGCAAGAAGAATCAATGGGAGGTAGTGAGCAGGATTGATCCCCAGGTCCTGCTCGTTGTAACTAGAAATAAAAAGACCCTTCACACCGGCTATGGCAGTGCATGGCGTCCCAAACCGTGGAACTCAAAGGCACTATGACCTCCTGCCTGGTATTGTAGGTGGTACGGGTGAAGTATAAGTGAACTAGGCTTAATTACTGTATAGTAATAAATCATTTGTTAACTGCTTTTGTATTGTTTTGTGTTGTGCTAATTGTTTTCAATATTTATAGTATTTAAGGTTTAAATTCTGTAGTAATTGTTTAAAAGGCTTGTAAAACTTATAGGGCTATATTAACTGCTTAAAGGCTGCAATAAATAAGAAAGTGGTTAAGTCTCTCTCAAGTGTTCTGGTTTCCCTTGGTGCTAACATAAATCGAACCACTCAACAGTATCTTAACTGGCAGATGTGCTATGAACCCTGAAAACACTAGGAGTCAAGTGGTCCCTTGAGCTATTTGTTTATCTCCTCTGTCCTTTGTGTCTCTGTTTCACCTTCTCCTTGTGTCCTTCTCTATCCCCTTAATAACACAGGACTGGATCCTGAAAAGCTCTCGGCATCCCTATGACATGCTGAGTGCCCCCAATTCTCTCTGTATTCAATATTCCTTACACCTAAGAAGATGTTTGACACCCTGTGATTTCCACACAGAAGAAACATCTAAATGAAATCACATCAATTCACAATGGTACTTGCCTTAGGCTTTGTCTATATTAATAAGTTGTGTCGAGGAAAAGTGCCTTTTGCTGACAAAACTGTGTGAGCTTTCATGCTGCAACATGACTTTTTTATGAAAATGGCCATTTTCATTGACAAAAGCCTTCCACCTCCATGAGGGACTTTTGCCTTTTCCCTCCTTGTGTGGAAAATGGTTATGTTTCGATCTCTCTCCTTGGTCTGTCCTGTGTCTCTGAATCTAAAAATATACTGAAATAACCATCACACGACAGACAAACATGCAGTGGGGGCACCTAGCAGCATTGTGTTGCTGATTCTGGCCTCCAGGAAGTGGTCCACAATTCCCAAGCAGACACTCTGGTCAGCAGTTTGAACTCGGCTGACCTGCAGCCAGATGGCTTATGCAGGGTTGAGGGCATGGAAAAGTGGGAGACTGGCTGTGTTTTGGGGAGCTGCACCTATCCCTGTGTCACTAATCGATATAGCCAAGCAGGATGTCGATGCTCACCGTGATCTTAGTGGTATCCTGCAGAGAGAAGCCATTGAACCTTTTAGAGAGGTACTTGTCAACTTTCTGCCAAGATTTCATGGCAGTGCAGCTTTGTCTCCTCCCCCATTGCAGGACACTAGCCCATGTTGTTCATCAATCACCTATGCAGGCACCAAAGCAGAACGTAAGCACGCTGCAGATGGAGCAGAATGAAAGCCACAAGCCTGGAGAAGTTGTGCCCCGGTTTCCTTGCTTACTCTGAGCAGGGAGATGGCTGCCCATGGAGAAATGTGGCATAATTAGAACTACATCCCTGCTAAGGGAATTTTCTAGCCTCGGATGGAAATTTTTTCTCTGTATGCACAGCCGCCAGCCGCTCCCGTCGGTCACTCAACATGATTACTGTACCATGCTTACTATGATGCGTTCCTTGCAAGGGTCAGTGGGAAAGAGATTGGAAATGTTGGAAAATGGGTATGTAAGTGAAATATTGCAATGTAGAACTCGATGTTAACAGACTTCTTTTTGTGCATTGTCCTGAACAGCATGTACCGCCTCAGAGAGGTTGCAACAGATAAGGAGGCATTCTAGAAAAAACAGGGAAGATTTGGTTCACAAAGTGCTAAATCAATCAGCAAGTGAGTGCAGATGTTGGGAACAACTCTTGGAAAGGGAGCTAAGGAACTTCACAGACTACTAGGCCTTTGCCAGGCAGACCACAGAATGCATGATAAGGGTGATGGAGGAACAAACTGAGATCCTTAAGTGTTTAATAAAGCAGCACAGTGAGTCCACAGGGGTTCTCCCTGCAGCAGATTCAAAATTCTGTGTCCAGCAACCCCCGCTCTATGCCCTCACATTGATTTTCCCCCTTGGGAGGGTCCTCATTTTCCTGTGCACTTCACCTCCTCTCCCAATTAATGATGTGCCTGAACATATGCACATTTATGCCCTTTGCCAGCACCTCCCTTACCAGCTGTTGTTTACTGTGTATCAGTGCACTCTGTTAAACAGTTAACTAAAGTGTAGAATTGTTCTAAAAATGTCGCAGCCCAATCACTGCGATTCTAGGTGCAGGCTCTGAAGGCATGTTCATGGCTATGTTTTGCATTGGGGGCGGGGGTGCAGCCTCTAATCAGTTGTAACAGATATTTATGTCCGCACACTTCGTTTTCCAAGTGCACTCTCAAAGCCTCCCCTTGAACTACTCTGACTACTCGTATCTGGCTGCTCAAACTCTGCAGCCAAGTGCTGTGCCTCAGTGCTGCACCCCTGAGCAAACAATTCCCCCTTTGATTCACACTGATAAAGCAAAGTACAACAAGCTGTGATAACCAGGGGTACATTATCTTCAATGAGCTCTAGCCTGCCATAGAGACACCTCCATTTTGCTTTCAGTCTTCCAAAGGTGCATTCAGCCATCATGTGTCACCTGCTCAGTCTGTTGTTAAAATTCTTCTATTGATGTCTAGGTGCCCTGTGTTTAGTTTCATGAGCCAGGGCTCTAAGGGGTAAGCTGAATCTCCCAGCATCACTATGGGCATTTCCTCATCCCCCAATGTAATCTAGTGGTCTGGAAAAAAAGTCCCCACCTGCAGTTTTCTGTACAGGCCAGTGTTCCTGAAGATGTGTGCATCAGGCACCTTTCCAGATGACCCCATTGGCTGATGTTTATGAAGCACCCATGATGCTCCACCAGCATCTGCAGCACCATCGAGAAGTATCCCTTCCTGCTGTTGTACTTAGTGGCAAGGTGGGCTGGTGCTAAAGTTGGAATATGTGGGCTACCTATTCTCCCCCTTCCCAAGTTGGGAAATCTCACGTCCATAAAAGCCAGCCACTATGTCATGCACATTTTCCAGAGTCATGGTCTTCTATAGCAGATTGCAATTTATTACCCTGCACACTTGCAGTATTACAGCCCCACCAGTAGCCTTCCCCACTCCAAACTGGTTTGCAATTGACCAATAGCAACTGGGGATCTCCAGCTTCCGCACAGCAATTGCCACACACGTCTCAGCAGAGAGAGCAGCTCTCCTTCTGGTGTCCTTGCGCCGCAGGTCAAGGGCCATCTCAGGACACAGCTCCAGGAAGGTTGCTTTATGCATCCTAAATTTCTGTAGCCCTTCCTCTTCATTCCACTCCTTCATGATGATGCAATCAGTGCTGGTTTCTAGTCCAAAAGTGCTCCTTTACCCTGTCTAAGGGTATGTCTACACTACAGCATTATTTCAAAATATCTTATTTCAAAATAGTCTAGAAAATAGACTGCAGCCGCGTTCTTTCGAAATTAAATCGAAAGAATGCGGCTTTTCTTTCGACGGTGGTAAACCTAATTCCATGAGGAAGAACGCCTTCTTTTGAAAGTGCTCTTTCGAAAGAAGGCGTTCTTGAAAGCAAACAGGCTTTTTAGAAAGAGAGCATCCAGACTCACTGGGTGCTTTCTTTTGAAAAAGTGGCTTGCTTTTTCGAAAGTTCCGCGTGCAGTCTAGACGCTCTCTTTCGAAAGAGGCTCTTTCGAAAGTATCTTTCGAAAGAGCCTTTTTCGAAAGAGGCTTGCAGTCTAGACATAGCCATAGAGTCAGGCTCCCCACAGTCTTCTTCCTCTGTCAGTAACTTCAAGATTTTCACAACTGCTATGTGCAAGGTCCTCACAACAGTTAACAGAGCAAGTGAGCGAAGTGTAGGGTTCATTCTTTCTCGCTGCAGACACCAGAGTGCACAGCAGAGAATGGCATTAGAAAAAAAAAAGGTGTGAAAGAATGCTGGAAGTGCCTGAAAAAAGAAGTACCTGGTCTCAAGTGCATGGTCTCAAGGTGCCCTGCACTCTGTTGTGAGATCCCACAATATCTAGTGAAAGATGATGTCACCAGGCACTGTGGGCTACGTGCCTACAGTGTATTGTGACTGCTGTCAATGGAGGAACTAAAGATGTGGATGCAATCTGTTGACAGAAGGAGCAAGTGTAAACATGCTTTGGTGATTTTTTTTGGTGACTTCTGAGTGTCCATGTTAGTTTCCTCAACAAACTATGGTAGCGTAGATATACCCTTCCAGTAATGACTAGATTGTGCAGAACATTCTATGTGCAAATGAGCACCCATTTCTACCTAAGTTGAGAACACATGTGCAGTGATTGTGCATGCAGTCATTCGTCCAACTGACTATTTGCATGCACAAATGATTGTGTATGTATGTACATGTGCAGACTGATGAAAGGTGAGATATTAGTATCTCGGGAACAAAAAAACAGGAAATGTGAGAAACCGGCTGAGGAAATATACAAGCAACAATTTAAAGTGACACTATCAAGTCAAAAATTATATATGTCTTGCAAACAAATTCATTTACCTGTGCTGATAATTATCCTAGATTGGCAAAACGGAAATACAATGAGATGGCTATTACTCACCACTAATGATATTGATTGCTTTTTTTAATGTTTTTGAGTCAAATGCCATAAAGCAAAATTTAAAAATCGCTTGCTTCAAATATTGATTGTAGTTTACCTGTTAGATTACAGTCTGTCTTGGAATTTTATACACACATTAGCTCTTGCCTTTCTATGAAAATGCCAAAATTATTTTCACTTGTCTCTCAAGACAAGATTCATGTAGAAATGGAGGCATGACAGCAAAGTGAACTCTTGCAAACACATGCATTGGCTACCTAGTCTGATCTAGCACAACTGGCATGTGCTTTACTCTGGATAGCCCTTTCCACTCTGACACTAACAACTAAACTATTTTGCAGAATGTCAATTTGCATTGAGCTAGTGAGAACATGACATGGCTGCTGCTGAGCAAAGGTGGTATAGAGTGAAGTGACTATTCCGCATTACATTATTGAACCAGATTTTGCTCTAATTTTAATGAACACATTCTGGAGAATGCTATTAATTAAGTTACCATGTGGCATAATAGAAGAGCCATGGGAAGATGCTAACATGAGATGAAGGATCCATCTTTATGATTTTCTCTTTCAGAACCGCAACCCAGTTGTCACTGTACACTGGAAAGTGTTTTTGGCAGTATTTCAGTGCAGTGCTATGCCAAACAGGGGCCTTTGGAGGATAGGAATAAATTCATTGAACAATCCCTGCCACAGGTAGATGGCATGGAGACAAGAACAGTCCAGTGTATTACACAGGTTTGTAGATGAGTAGATGAAAAAATCCCCTGCATCTGTTAAACTATTCACCATTTGAATCACAGTTTCTAATTTGCTTGACACATCTCTAATCACATCTCTTGACACATCTCTGGCAGCACCTCCTTCTATAACGAACATCTTCATTTGGCTGCACTCTAAAGGTGCAATATGAATTCTCTCTCCAAGGAATTCAGACTTCTAATCCCAGCTGTGGGAAATGAAGGCTGCATGGGGAGGCTACTATAAAACCTGACTAGAAGTGCTAGGTTAGCTAGTCTGTGTTCAGATATGCTCTTCTCCTTCTTCCATAGGTGGACTCCATCTCTGCTTAGCCGTCCTTCTTCCTGGAGTAGCTCCCGTGGTCAAGGAAGCCGAAGTCCTGCTAGCAACACCATCCTCACAGCCAGGCATTTACCTCCAGGATGCATCTGTCTTTGCCTGTGCTTCTAACTTCTACACCCGTGGTCCCCAACATGGTGCCCGCGGGCGCCATGGTGCCTGTGGGGGCATTTGTGTGTGCCCGCCAAGTGCTCGGGGCTGGCCTGGCCCCAGGCACGTGGCGCATGCATGGTGCCAGAGCCGGCCCCGGGCACATGGCGCACGGTGAGCGCCGGCCCCAGGAGCGCCGCGGATTGGCAGGGGGAGCACTGGCCCTGGGCGCGTGGTGCTTGAGGGGGGAGTGCTGGCCTCGGGTGCGCAGCGCTTGGGGGGGGAGCACCGGCCCCGGGCGCGCAGCGCTTGGAGGGGGCGCTGGCCCCAGGCGCATGGCTATGGGGGGCCCCGCCCCTGGGCATGCGGCTATGGGGGGGGCCACCCCTGGGCTCGCAAGTGTCCCCGCCCCCTGGCGCCCGGCGGGCGAACGGCCACGCCCCCTGGCGCCCGGCCACCTCAGATGGTTGGGTACCACTGTCCTACACCTTTCCATCCAAAGCCCTCTAGTCATTTCTGATTTGCAGAGGGTCATACATCGCAGTGTCATCAGTGTCCACGTGGATGAGTAGCATGGAGTAGTAGAGGGCTGGATGATCTTTGACAGAGTCAGGGACCCTCCACTTGTGCCCAGCAGAGTAAGGACATGGCTGGGGGCCTATTTTTAGCACCCTTCCTGTGCCACAGGCAGTGGAGACTGCACTGTGGCTCCTCTCAGCTGCCCAGCTCTTACCATGGCTGAGCTGTGGTGCTGGCAGCTGTGGGAAGCCAAGGCAGACACTCCTCCAGTCCTGGTCATGGAGGCTGAGTAGTTGCTGCTTCCTATCCCAGATTTCCAGCTCCTGCCCAGGGGAGGTGAAGGATCCGCTCCACAGTTCCTCACAGCTGCCGACCTCTCTTACCATCAAAGCCCCGAGGACACAAAATTTGTATCTGCACCTATATGCAGAAATGGTCCATGGATATAAAGCAGATAGCCATGGATTTTGAAGGTGCTAGCCATACACAAACCAGGAGCCCTAAATCTAACTGCCCCCTTCTTTATGTCTCTGTGCTGCAGAAAAACTGGCTTCGTGTACCATTCCCAGAAAGACTGGATAAAGGTTATTTTCATCCCCACACTTTCATCTATCTGTACAGCCTAGTTACTGATTCATTGGACATTCACAAAAGCACAGGAGTCAAAAACAGACCTTTTAGTTAAATAACACAAGCTGATTACTATTTTAAGCTGCTTATCATGCAGAAGAATTTCAAGCACAGGCACACAGTACATGCATAGCAGTGAGGTAACTGTAAAGGCTCCCTTCCTGCCCTTCTGTTAGGCAGTGCCTGAGTTTCAGGCAATTAAAGTCACTTCAGCTGTCTCTAGTGTGTCTGTTCTAGTCTCCCCTACACTCAGACCAACACAAGTCAGACATGAAGCAGCAAATTAGCTCTTATTTGTGGGAGGGCTGGTGTGTGTGCGCGTGTGTCCAGGGTGCTTTTGCATAATGGGTATAGAGTGAACATTTCAGGTGGATTAATTTAATTAAATGGCTTTTGGAGTTAATGTGCTGGTTTGGGAAAGAAAGAAAAAAACCTGGTGCCCTGCACTGGTAAATGATGCAGATGAAGTACTTGTGCTTCCTTGTGTCCTTTGTCAGAAAGCTGCAGCCTCCCCCACAAGCTTTTCCAGAACAGATTTAGAAAACGCTGAGGTTGCTAATCCTTAACATCAAAGATTTGGGACGTGCATTTTTTTACATTTTTAAAACATATACCTGGCTCCAAAATGTGTGCACAGCAGCTGGGTTGGTCCCCAAAGGCCAACGAGACCTGCTACATCTCTGTTGAGGAAGGTAGTGTTGATCTGGGCTGCTTACTTTTATTACCATCAGGGAGAAGCCAAGCAGCAGCATCAGGCTGTCCCAAGGAGTGAGGTGAGTTAGTTCAGATAAGAATTTTTTTTCATTATCAATGGAGTAAAAATGTATAGGACCTGCATAAACACCGACTTCCTTGCCACCTGCGGGTGTTCGATGCCACCCCTCCACTGCCGGCCACATGCCCCACTCCATCCATTCCCCCAATCCATCCCCCTTCCTCCTCCTGCTCTGCCCCTGCACCATCTCCTCCCTGCCTCTTTCTGTCCCCTCCCCCAAGCACACCCGACTCCACTCCTCTCCCTTCCCCCCTCCCAGAGTCTCCTGATTGCCACAAAACAGCTGTTCACAGTGGGAAGGAGGGAGAGGAGTTTATCAGTTGGGAGCCAGTAGAGGAGAGGTGCTGGGGGAAGGAGGAGAGAGGGAGGAGCTTGGCTGCTAGTGGGTGATGAGCGCCTCCTGATTTTTCTCTGTGGGTGTTCCCAGGCTGGAGCATGCATGGAGTCAGTGCCTCTGAGGTCCTGATTCAGCGGAATGCTTAAGCGCAGGCTGAACTCCATCCCTGTTCAACAAAACATTTGAGCGGATGTTCATGTCTCGCTGATTTCAGTAAGATTAAGTCAATGCTTGCCATTAATCATGTGTTTTATGTGTTTGCTGAATAGAGATGGAATTCTAGGGACACGTTCCTGTTTGGATGACACACAGGAACTTCGATAAAATTCCGATGTGAATTTGAACTTGAACTTTATGACTGGCCCTTGTCTGTACAAGGGACAAAAATGTGCGAGATTTTGGAAAACTGTAGAGCCTGATCTGACTTCAAACTATATAATAGATGTAAGAAGCAATGTGGAAAGAGAGGTTTAGGTTGGACATTAGGAAAAGACTTTTTAATTGTCAGGGTGGTTAGGCACTGGAATAAATTGCCTGAGGATATTGTTGAATCTCCATCATTGGAGATTTTTAAGAGCAGGTTAGACACATACTTGTCAGGAATGGTCTAGTTAGTGCTTGGTCCTGCTGTGAGGGCAGGGGACTGGACTTGACCTCTCAGCTGGCCCCTTTCAGTTCTAGTATTCTATGATTTTATGAAATCAGGCCCATCTCGACTCTCTCTAGGCCAACTAACTACAGTGTTTGGCATATACCTGCTGATTGTGGCATTTGCAGTTTAAGAGGCAGGAAAGAAGTTAATCTCCTAACAGTATATATAAAAAAGTTCAGCAGCTCTCCTAGGGTATGTCTACACTACAAAGTTAATTTGAACTAACAGCCATTAGTTCGAATTAACTTTAATAGGCACTACACAGGCAAACTGCTAGTTCAAACTTAATTCGAACTAGTGGAGCACTTAATTCAAACTAGGTAAACCTCATTCTACGAGGACTAACATCTAGTTTGAATTAAGTCGTTCAAATTAAGGGGTGTGTAGCCACTTAATTCGAACTAGTGGGAGGCTAGCCCTCCCCAGCTTTCCCTGGTGGCCACTCTGGGCACAACCAGGGAAACTCGTCTGCCCCCCTCCCGGCCCTGGAGCCCTTAAAGGGGCACTGGCTGGCTACGGTGCCCGTGCCAGGTGCAAGCCTGCCAGCACCCAGCCAGCAGACCTTGTACCTGGCATGGCACAAGCCAGTCACCCGCTACCACACAGCCCTCCGCCTCTTCCCGGGACCAGGCTGGTGGTTCCCAGGAGCCTGCCCGGGACCGCAAGAGGCGGGCGCACGTCTGGTTTAGTGCGAAGATCGTGGACCTCATCCAGGTTTGGGAGGAGGCCTCCAACGTCCACAACCTCTGCACTAGGCACAGGAAAGTGGCCGTCTAGGGCAGAATAGTTGCCAGCCTGGCCACCAAGGCCACATGCAAACCCAGGAGTAGGTTTGCATGAAAATCAAAGTGGTCCAGTGAGACCCCCGACCCTGAGCCCTGAGCTTAGAACATAAGAACATAAGAACGGCCGTACTGGGTCAGACCAAAGGTCCATCTAGCCCAGTAGCCTGTCTGCCGACAGCGGCCAACACCAGGTACCCCGGGGGGGATGGACTGAAGACAATAACCAAGCTATTTGTCTTATGCCATCCATCTCCAGCCTTCGACAAACAGAGACCAGGGACACCGTTCCTACCCCATGGCTAATAGCACTCCATAAACCCAACCTCCATGACTTTATCTAACTTTCTCTTTAAACTCTGTTATAGTTCTAGCCTTCACAGCCTCCTGCAGCAAGGAGTTCCACAGGTTGACAATTTGGTTTGTGAAGAAGAACTTTCTGTTATTAGTTTGAAGCCTGGTACCCATTCATTTCATTTGGTGTCCTCTAGTCCTTCTATTATGGGAACTAATGAAGAACTTTTCTTTATGCACCTTCTCCACACCACTCATGCTTTTATAGACCTCTATCATATCCCCCCTCAGTCTCCTCTTTTCTAAGCTGAAAAGTCCCAGTCTCTTTAGCCTCTCTTCATATGGCACCTGTTTCAAACCCATGATCATTTTAGTTGCCCTTTTTGGAACCCTTTCCAAGGCCAAAATATCTTTTCTGGGGTGAGGAGATCACATCTGTTCACAGTACTGAAGTTATGGCGTACCATAGTTTGATACTTCCCCTCCTCCTTCTTTCCCTGGCTTCCCCCTTCCAGCTCCCTCCTCCCAGGTTTCCTCCTCCCCTCTCCCACCCTCTCTCTTCCCCTCTCCCACCTCCTTTTCCCAGTCTCCCCAGAGGTTCCCCCCCCCCCAGTTTTGTTAACTAAAGAGAGTTTCTATTTTTGAACACACGTGTCCTTTATTTTTTACATCAGGAAGGGGGGCTAGGGAGGCGTAAGTGGAAGGAGGTGAGGGAGGAATGGGGCACGAGCCCCCGATGGGGAGGACTGGGGTGGCTCTGCAGGCTCCTCGGGGTGGAAACTCTCCTGCAGTCCCCCGATTGACCCCCCCGGATGGCAGCCTGCAGCAAGTGCAGCCGGGCTGATGGCTGAGTGCCGTGATGTGCCAAGTGTGGACACTCAGGGCACTCCAAGCCAGGACTGCTTTGCTGTCCCTCATCGTGGTAGACAAGCAAGCAGGGAACCCTGAGAACTGTCTGTGTGGGGTGGGGGTCGGGTCCCTTTAAACACAGCCCTCGGCTAGCCTGAGACAGCAGCACCACGCTCTAAGTCCTAACCTGATGCTCTGCCAGCACTGCTTCCGGCCAGCCTTAACTTTGGTTCAGGGTCCACTCAATGTGGACATGCTAGTTCGAATTAGCAAAATGCTAATTCGAGCTAGTTTTTAGGTCTAGATGCACTAGTTTGAATTAGCTTAGTTCGAATTAACTAATTCGAATTAAGTTAGTTCGAATTAGTGCTGTAGTGTAGACATACCCCTAGGTATAACTCTGTTGTCACAGGGACAACACAGGAACCTTCAAATGATTTAATTGTAAATCAGGGGTTGGCAACCTTTTCAAACCAAAGAGCCAAACTACAAGTGGTTAATAAAGAGCCATATAAAAATGCCCATTTGCATAACTGAAAATATAGAACTTAATATTATTGATAACTGACATGATGATTAATAATAGCATAAATGAAACATTGTACTCACAGACTTTATTTAACGGGAATTCTGCTGCATCTTTTCACACATTTCTTTGAAGTTTACATCATAAATGGTCAAATCCAACTTCATGCACATGGTCAGGCTGTCTTCTGGTAGGGTCTGGGGGTGCATGAGGTTGGGCTGTATGAGGGGCTCAGAACAGAGGGTTTGAGTGTATGATAGGCTCAGGGTAGAGGTTTGGGATATGGGGGTGCAGGAGTTTTATGGCAGGGGGCTGGAAATGTGAGGGCACTGGAGTTTGGGGAAATGCAGTTATGAGGGTCTCAGGGCAGGAGGTTCAGGTGTATGATGGGCTCAGGGTTGGAGTGTGTGAAGGGGGTGCAGGTGTGTTATGATGCTGCAGCTAGCTGGGGGCTGGGACCTATTTGGGGCTTGTTGGTCAGGATTCATTTTTAAATACTGTAAAATATTATGCCCAGAACAAAAGGCTTCAACATCATCTTTATTTACCTCAGGGGTAGGAAACCTTTTTTAGGTCAAGGGCCACTGACCCCAAGAAAAATTATTTGGGGATTATGCAAGAGAGAAACAAAAAAAAACCCTCCACCCCCCGCCAAACCCTCACTGATGTGGCCCCCAACTGAGACACCTCACTCTCCTGGCACTCCAGCCCCATGGAGTTGGGGGAAGGCCAGGGAGAACTGAGGGTCAAGACCTCAACCCAGATTAACTCTTCTGGAGTTCTAGGATTAATAGATTTTGTGGGTCCCCCTAGACTTGGGGATGGGACCAAAAATGAGGTGTCCGGTGCGTGGGATAGAGCTGCCAGTGAGTGGGATAGGGATGGGGGTGTGGAATCTGGGTGAGAGATAGGGTGCAGGAGCAAGCTGGGGGTAGGTGTCAGGCCAGGAGGGCGGCAGGAGCAGGGTGTGGGTGGTTGTCTAGCTAGGGGAAGGAGAGAAGGGCAGAGTACAGGTGGGTGTCTGGCCACAGGCGGCAGGAACAGGGTGTGTGGGTGGGTGCTTGGCTAGGGGGCAGTAGACAAAGGCAGGGTGCTGGTGGGTGTCTGGCCGGGGGGAGGCAACAGGAGCATCTCGGCCAGTATCTGCTGGTCTCCAGAGACAAGTATCTCTAGGGCAGGATCTGCAGGCAGCCTTGGAAGAAGTGCATGTGCTGCTCCTTTAGGAAATCCAGCCGCTCCTCATCCCCAGAGTCTGGATCCTCTTCTGCCATCTGAGCCATCTCCACCAGCGCCTGCACGGTCAATGGGCATCACCCCCCACATCGGGCGCAGCCGGGTGTGCTCTCTCTGGTGATCACCAGGCAGGGGGAGGCTGCACAGCTCCCGTGTCCTGCCTCTCTGGAGCACAGGGCAAGGTAGGGTGGATAAGGAAGCACACGTGTTGCTGTGGGGAGAGAGGGAACAGCATGCACGTGCTTTCCTGCAAGCTGGCTCTGGCTCCCCACACACACAGGAGGCTGGTGCTGGCTCCAATCTTGCAAGGGGCATGTTGCTGGATCGCCAGTTTGGGCTCCCTATTGTGGGTAGAGAGGAGTGAGGGTAGGCTGAGCTCTAGCCGAGGGCCATATTTGGCTCCTATGTGAGCCACTTGTGGCTCATGAGCCGTAGGCTGCTGAACCTGGCTCTAAATGAATCTATCGGCCTCAAGCACAGGTGCACATGTGCATCGGTGGAACATTTAAGTTTTCATTCAGATCCCATCTAACTGATCCGTGGCTATTACTACAACTCCTTGCAAAGGGGAGTTGCAGGAAAGCAAGCTGGAAAGCAATTGAAGCATGAATAATCTGTTCAGCATATTCCTCTTGAGAGGAAGATGCCATATTACTGCTTCCCAATGCTGCTCAGAAGATGGATCCGGTGGCAGCCTGGTTGCTAAACTGATGCTATAAAAAAGACAGAGTATAGTCCATGATTGAGGTGACAGGAAGCCCCAAAGACAGACATAATACAGCTTGAAAAGGAGAACCTGGACACACACACAAAAAAATTTAAAAAATGCACTTTGTTAGTCGTTTTCCCCCCATAGAAACAAAATGATACTTCGGTTGCCCTTAGGTTCCTGCAGCACCACTGAAGATATTTACAACTGAATTATTGTTCTCTGCCTTGCTGGCTGTATTTTTCTTCTGCTCCATCTTGCAGTTATGCTTTGGTTTTTAAAACTGCAGTCACCTGACTGTGATGCAAAAAATGCCACAGTCTGACTTTTGTGAGATTGTCTAGAGGGAATGATGAGATAGATAAAGTCTGTATTTAGAAAGAGAGTGAAATTCCTTCCTATACAGCTGGGGCTCGTCTACACTGGCCCCTTTTCCGGAAGGGGCATGTAAATTTCATGAGTCGTAGTAGGGAAATGCGCGGGGGATTTAAATATCCCCCGCGGCATTTAAATAAAAATGTCCGCCGCTTTTTTCCGGCTTTTAAAAAAGCCGGAAAAGAGTGTCTACACTGGCCCCGATCCTCCGGAAAAAAAGCCCTTTTCCGGAGGATCTTATTCCTACTTCCGGAAAAGGGGCCAGTGTAGACGTAGCCCAGGGTGGAGTTATGCTAGAGATAAATTTGGTCCAGAAGTATGATGATAAATGTGGATGGACATTCACGCAATGGCATGACTGCCTTGTGCCACAGTCAGCCCATCTGGAAAACTGACTTTACGAAAGCAAGAGAGAATCAAATGGTGTATTTCAATGGTGCTTCCTGATGTGAATAAATGACACATGCATGCACAATGATATGCATATTGCTATTCATGGTTACTTTCAAGATGTGAACGTATTCTTCTGGGGGCAGGAGAAGTATATAATTTTGTTTGTAAAATGTCCTTATTGTCCTAGCAGATCCAGAGGAAAACCATAACCCTCGCTTTAAATATTCTGTCTCATGCTTTTGTGTTTCATTCTGTTTTTCAGGCAGTTTACCTATGTGGAGCATGGCTTGAAATGCTGCCATTTGATATTTGTTTTAGCTTTGGGATAAGTCCTTCTTGGTTTATTTCAACAATGAAAAGAGTGCATAATGCTCTGACACGTGCATATGCAAACATTTAAAAATAGCCACAAACCCTTATTCATGACCCTTAAGAAAACCAGCATGGGTGGGTTAATCTGAGTATTCCTGCCACTGATTGTGCTACCCGACAGCAGGCAGGTTCATAATGCATTTAGTAGCTCTCAGTTTGGTTTTGAAAATTCTGTCAAGACGATTCAAAACAAGAGAAAGCAAAATACCCAGCCATACAATAGCTAATTTTGTGTTGCAATGTAATTTAGATAAATTGCTCCTGTGGGTTCCTAATAAAGGCAAATGTTGGCTCATGACAAAATTAGTGTATGCTTCTGATAAGAGGAACAGCTATTTTTAGTTTTACATTAACCTAATTCAGTCTTACATCGTTATATTAATATTAGAAGATACAAATAGGATTCATGCTGGTTTTTCATTTGCTTCAAAACATGCCAGAAACATCTCGTCTACTCTGCCTAATAGGTAGGATAAATCAGTAGCTGCAAGGCAAGTTATCTGTCATGTTTCAAGTACCGCTTATCACATGCCATATTAGTTAACTGGTGTGGTAGCAATAATTAAAGAAGATGGCTCAAAACAAACAGCTAGCATGGCAGGAAGGTCATAAGTGCATGGAGCAAGGGCTTGGAATAGTCACAACATGAGTGAATATGTTCCAGAGTGGATATTGGCAAGTTAAGTTTGCTGTTCAGTGTAGAATCCTATTATCAGCAGTTCACAGGTATTCAGGGAGCTCCACTGCATTTGTGAAAATGTTTGTGAAAGCTGAATTTTGAATCTGATGTATTCTCATCCGAAGTGAGTGGGTTATTAGCTATTCGTTAGCATCTGTTTTTAAAGTTTTGGTCAGTCTCGGAGAGGTAGCCATGTTAGTCTGTAACTTTAAAAACGAGTAGTTCTGTGGTACTGTAGGGTATGTCTACACAGCAACGTTATTTCGGAAAAACTGACGTTATTTCAAACTAACAAAGAGCACGTCTACACAGCAAGCCATTATTCTGAAATAATGTCAATTTGGAGGGCTTCTTACTCAAACTCCTGTAACCCTCATTTCTCACAGAGTAAGGGAAGTCGAAGGAAGAGTGTTCTTCCTGTGAATTCCTGTTGAGTAGATAGCGCCGAAAGCTAAATTAAGCTATTTTGACTTCAGCTACACAATTTGATGTAGCTAAAGTTGCGTAGCTTAATTTGACTTTAGCCCTGCTGTGTAGATGTGCCCTTTGAGACTAACAAAAGTATACATAAAATTATGAGTGTTCATGGGTAAAACCCATTTCATCAGTGAATAATCAAAATAAACTATTTTAGCCACCTAAATTAACTTGAACTTGTTGGCCAACCAAGCATGCTGCAAAAGCCATGTATCTGAGATTATTTTAGGGCTAGGTTGAAGACATGTTCCCAGGGTTTCACCCGAGAACTGGAGTTTCTTGTTTTTCTTGACTTACTGGGTAGCAGATTATGTTTCATATTATTTAATACTACAGTACTGGCTGGCATAGTTAATGTTACCTCATTCAGAGAACTGAAAGCCAGAAAGGAACATTAATAACTGCACAACACAGACCATAGATGAGTTATCCCTTGTCTGAGTGTTTAATACTTATCTGCTCCTTTAACCTAGCTTTATAGCCCCTTTGTGCTACAGATGGTGCGGCGGTGTGTTTTGGGCCAGGCTCTAGCCATGTATGTGCATATGTGTCTATGTATGTATGTGTGCATATATACACATACACACACTCATCATTATGGAGGGGAGAGAAACAAACCCTTTATTAAAATGAATTTCAAGGTCAGCTTTAGACTAGTTCATCCACTGTTGCCCACCGAAGGGAAATGTTTCCATTTTTATTGGTGTCTCTCATCCGTTCAGTCATTTTTCCTCCTTGTGTTTTGAAATGTAAATTATGCTCTCTTGCTGCAGGAATGAACATTTTGCCTTTGTCCCTTTTGATAAACCTAGTTACCTCCAGCTATACTGGGAAAGGAGGAAAATAAAACTCACCTTTCTAACTTTTTAAGGAAACACTGGCAAAAAAAAAAAAAAAAAACAACAACAAAAAAACCCCCCAACATTAATCTCAGTGGTTAATTGTGAGACTTATCAAAATAGAAATCCCTTCACTTTCCCTTAGGATAACACCTGCTAAGTTTATAGAGAGCAAGAGCTTTGTGGACATATAGGTCATGGGTCCCCTCTTGCACTGCCACAAACTCACTGGCTTCAAAAGAGCTGCACTGACTTGAAAGAGGAGAATGTGACCTGTCCAGCTAAATCCTGTCTCGTTTTGTGCCAGGATGTTGGGACTAGCTTGAGAAGAGCCTTTGAAGTGCACCCATCAGAGATCCCTAGCCCCAAGAAAAGGGATAGTCATACTGCTGAGAGTCTGTGTGTTGTCTGCCCTTCCCTCTTGAATACAAGCTGATATCTGGCGCAGGTACTGCAGGGAGTTCCGCTGCTTCATTCAGGAGCAACAGGTTGTTGCCACATGCTCCCCTCAGGCTGCGTTATGCCTTTCAAGCAACATCGGTTGCTAAGGGACCCTGCATTTGGCTACTATTGGTTTTTCTCTCCCATCTCTCGTATGATTTGAAGGAGAAAAACTCTAAGCTGACATACAGAAACCTGAGTTGGAAAAGGTCTTTAAGGCCAGATAGTTGATTCTCCTGCCAGTGCAAGAGAGCCTTCACATTATGTTTTCTCATGCCTCTTCCAGTTTAGTTTGAAATGGGGCTTTCCCTGGGAGACACCACATAGTGTAATAGATTACACTGCTCTTTAAGGATCTTTTTCTGAGATAGTATATAGCCTTAATTGTTACTTTCAGCCCAATACTATTACTTAATCTCCCCCTAATACTCTGCTAAATAGTAATGCTCCTATTTTTGTGTTTAAACCCACAATAACATGTGCATTACTGAATATATATCACATATTGTGGAATTGGCCATTTGATAGTATTTTTATTTTCCATTTTTACTGTAAGCATTTTTATCGCTTTGTATAAAGCAAAATGTCTAAGTGCTTCTGCTCTGACATAATGGCACTTAGACACAATGCCAACGATTGTTCAGATAACTGGTGACAGTTACTCATCTAGCACTGTATCATCGCCATTGTTTGGAGAAGATGTTTGGTTCTACAGTAAGTATGTGTATATGAAACACATCGTGATCTCAGTCAGGTAATATATTCAACAGGAGATGAAAGAGAGAGACATTTTTTGACAGATGCTTAACAAAGAAAAACAAACAAACAAAATTCAAATGGAAACTAGCACTTCCACACAAATGTGGAATTGGCCACAGTTTGTGAATTGGATTATTAGTAGCCAAAAATACTACCTGCTCCATTTCAGATAAACAGACACACCCATCTGATGGTTACAAGAAACAGATCTATTTCCTTCCTACTTACAGAAAACTACTGGGATGTGATTAACACCAGAGTTTAGTTGTTTGTGAATGAATAGGAAATTATTTTTGCCACAGCTTTATAGAGAGAATAAAATGATGTAAGGAGTTTGCCATTCTCCTGTTAAAAAAACAAAATAAGCAGAGAAGACCCATCACAAAGTGCTAAATTTGCATAAAGGCTGTAAAACATTTAAAAATTGATTCTGCTGGTCTGGGCATATGTGACATGCAGAAACTGCAGCAAAATGAGCAGTTGCCCCATTAAGAATGCATTTCAGCAACAGTGACGGTAAAAGCATTATTCTGCTAAGTAACTTTTTAAATACTTGATAGACAAGGTGGATGTGTCAATATTATTTGGATCAACTTCTGTTGACAAGAGAGACAAGCTTTTGAGTTTTAGAGCTCGTCTTCATGTCACTTGCAATGTGTTGTTTTATGTCATTAGCAGTAATCTAGTTGAGACTTCAGCAACCTCAGCCAGGAACATGTATTGATGAGCCTATACAAAGGTATTTATTGTCCAATGTCCAGAATGTGATGGTCTGTCCCATTACATGGTAGATATATGGTACAGGGACTCCCTGCTCTAGCAACATCCATGATCTGGCATGGACCCTGGATGTTCCTGGATCACAGAGCCCAGGAACAGGGAGATCTCAGTTGAACAGGTGGCACAACAAGAGTTTTGGCCCCAGTAGCAGCTGGGGAGCTCCAGCCCCAGCAGCAGCCAAAGAACTTTGGGACCAGCCCCATCTACAGCCAGAAAACTCTGCCCTGACTGCGAAGCTCCAGCCCCAGTCCTTTGCCCTGCCCCTGGCTGCAGAGCTTCAGCTCTTCTGTGGAGTAAAGTGTCTGAGGAGCTCTGTCCCAGTTGCTAAGGCTCCAGCTGCTGAGCCTGGCAGCTGTGGATCTCTGCCCCGCCTGTGAAGATCTGGCCCCTACTGTGGAATTCTGGCCATGGCACTCTGGCCTCGGCAACGGTGAGGCAAGTGGCATTTAGAGAGCCCTGAGGGGCTGCGGCAGCAGTGGGGGCAGTCTGAAGCCCTAACGCAGTGGTAGGTTGGGTCAGGAGGGGAGGGAGCTCCCTTGGCCTGGCAAATCCCCTCATTTGGAACCAGTCAGGTCCCAAGGGTGCTAGACCAGTGAGGTCCAATCTGTACCCTGGTCTGCTCACTAAAGAGCTGTTGATCAGACAGGATGTTTTGTGGTGATATAGCTGCACAGCAGTATGTGAATGTACAGGACTGGAGGCTGTTCTCAGTGAAACAGTAGGAAACTTTGCATTGATTTGAATGGTGATCAATTAGATCAAGGGTATCCACTACATCAATAATGTACAGATTTCATGTCAATGGAAGGAAGTTTGTGAACAAGAGTAAAATTTGTTTAAAAAATCAAAAGAGAGATTTTCAAAGGGAACCAGTACCCAACCACTTTTGAAAGTCAATGAGTGTTAACTTCCTAACTCTCATTGGGTATGTCTACACTACAGAGTTAGTTCGAACTAACTTAGTTCGAATTAGTTAATTCAAACTAAACTAATTCGAACTAACGCGTCTAGAACTAAAAACTAGTTCGAATTAGCGTTTTGCTAATTCGAACTAGCATGTCCACATTGAGTGGACCCTGAACAGGGCTTAAGGATGGCCGGAAGCAGTGCCGGCAGGGCATCAGAGGAGGACTTAGAGCGTGGAGATGCTCTCTCAGGCTACCCGAGGGCTGCACTTAAAGGGACCCGACCCCCACCCCGGACAGACAGTTCTAAGGGGTGCCCCGCTTGCAAAGGAGTCCTGGCTTGGATTGCCCGGAGTGCCCACACTGGGCACATCACAGCACTCGGCCATCAGACCGGCTGCACTTGCCGCAGGCTGCCATCTGGCGAGAGAGGGCAATTGGGGGGCTGCAGGAGAGCTTCCACCCCCAGAAGCCCGCAGAGCCAGTCCAGTCCTCCCCATCGGGGGCTCGTACCCCATTCCTCCCTCACCTCCTTCCACTTACCCTTCCCTAGCCCCCCTTCCTGATGTACAAAATAAAGATAACGTTTCTTCCAACATTGACTCTGTCTTTATTGAACAAAACTGGGGGAGACTGGGAAAAGGAGGTGGGAGAGGGGAATAGAAAGGCTGGGAGAGGGGAGGGCAACTAACATGATCAGGGGTTGGGAACAGGTCCCAGATGAAGAGAGGCTACAGAGACTGGGACTGTTCAGCTTAGAAAAGAGGAGATGGAGCGGGGACAGGATAGAGGTCTCTAAAAGCAGGGGTTGGGTGGAGAGGGTGCATTCAGAAAAGTTCTTCATGAGTTCCCATAAAGAAGGACTAGAGGACACCAAAGGAAAGGAATGGGTAGCAGGCTTGAAACTAGTAAGAGAAAGTTGTTCTTCTTCCCAAAGCAAATAGTTAACCTGTGGAACTCCTTGCTGCAGGAGGCTGCGAAGGCTACAACTAGAACAGAGTTTAAAGGGAAGTGAGATCAAGTCATGGAGGTTGGGTCCATGGAGTAGTCTTAGCCAGGGGGTAGGAGTGGTGTCCCTGCCCAAAGTTTGTGGAAGGCTGGAGAGGGATGGCACGAGACAAATGGCTTGGTCACTGTCTTCGGTCCATCCCCTCCAGGGTCCCTAGTGTTGGCCGCTGTCGGCAGACAGGCTACTGGGCTAGATGGACCTTTGGTCTGACCCAGGACGGCCATTGTAAGCTCAGGGCTCAGGGTTGGGGGTCTCAGTGGACCCCCTTGATTTTCATGCACACCTGCTCCTGGGTGGCCAGGCTGGCAGCTCTCCTGCCCTAGACGGCCACTTTCCTGTGCCTAGTGCGGAGTTCGTGGACGAGGTCCACGATGTCTGCACTAGCCCAGGAAGGTGCCCGCCTCTTGCGGTCCTGGGCAAGCTCCCGGGAGCCGCCAGCCTGGTCCCGGGAAGAGGGGGTGGGCTGGGGGGCATCGGATGGGTGGCTCT
This sequence comes from Pelodiscus sinensis, assembly GCF_052426305.1. Classification (NCBI taxonomy): domain Eukaryota; kingdom Metazoa; phylum Chordata; order Testudines; family Trionychidae; genus Pelodiscus; species Pelodiscus sinensis. The sequence continues at coordinate 20,580,092 of NC_143067.1, read as the reverse complement.
GTGCCGTGCCAGGTGCAGGGTCTGCTGGCTGGGTGCTGGCAGGCTTGCACCTGGCACAGGCACCGTAGCCAGCCCGTGCCCCTTTAAGGGGTCCGGGGCCGGGAGGGGGGCATACAAGTTTCCCTGGTGTTGGCCAGAGTGGCCACCAGGGAAACCTGGGGAGGGCTAGCCTCCCACTAGTTCGAATTAAGGGGCTACACACCCCTTAATTCGAACTAGTAAGTTCGAACTAGGCTTAGTCCTCGTAAAATGAGGTTTTCCTAGTTCGAACTAAGCGCTCTGCTAGTTCGATTTAAATTCGAACTAGCGGAGCGCTAGTGTAGCGCCTATGAATGTTAGTTCGAACTAACATCCGTTAGTTCGAACTAACATTGTAGTGTAGACATACCCATTTATACCTTTGAAAATTTCCTTGTATTATTTTTAACTAGCTGGAGTTACCCAACATTGCTCGGAAAACTGGAGGAACAAAATGTAGAAAAACAGTAGTCCATTATCTTTTTTTGAATGGTAGAAAAGTTGCATGGATTTCTATAGGGATTAAAATATAGGTCCGCGTCATCCCCGGGAGAGGGGAGAGAGTGTTACCCTGGATGGAGGGGAGGCTACACGTGGGAGGGGCACCCCAGCTCACACCCGGGGCTGCAAGTGCCATGGGGGGCAGGGCGGGTGCCCAAGACATTGTGCACGGGCACAATGGGGTCGGGGCTGCGTGCTAGCGAGGGGGTGGGGAGAAAGAGGGTCGCTTATGTAACCTCACAAGCGGGAGGGGGTGAGTCTTGGATGGCGCTGGGGGCCGTAGGCAGCGGGCACAGGACCTAGGGTGGGCGGGGTGGCGGGCACAGGACCTAGGGTGGGCGGGGTGGCGGGCACAGGACTTAGGGTGAGCGGGGCGGCCCTTGCAGCACAGCGCGGTGGGTTACTTTTATATTTTTACAGCTTGAGCTCAGGTCCAATCAGGTCCAAAAGTACCTTAAAACCTCCTGGATGAAAGGTTATCCCATGCAAAGTTTGGTTGCAGTAGCTCTTATAGTGTCCAAGTTATTAGCGCACACACTTACAAACATTCTCCTTTATATATTAGATTAATTTGAATTGTCTCATGTTTGTTGTTAACTGGATAACAATGGATACAACAGTTCTGATTAAAATAATAATAATAAAAAAAAACAATTGTGGCCAAAATTTCTGACCAGCCAACAGCAAAACTTTGTGTAGATTTTTTTTTCTTTTTTGTGCAGGTACAGTTTTGATCAGAAAAATACCCACAAATGTATTTAATAGATCTCTTCACTGTTTGTGTCTTCCAGGTTCCAGCACCTCACTGCAATAGTGTTACTCCTTAGCTTTTGCCTTCTCTTATCATTTTGAATGAATTATGTTTCCATTTCTGCATTCCCTTCAATAACCACGCCTGGAAAATGAAAACCTTTGGAGAGAAGACAAACATTGCAGTTTTAAATCAGCTCTTATAACTGCTTCTCTTCCACAGTAATATATTCCCTTGAAACGTAGTGCTTTAGCCTTCAAAATGTTCATGAGAGTTTGCTGAGTTGTTAGGAAGTGTGAATGTAACTTTTTTTTAGATGGCAACATTTCTTGTGGTGGGCATAAGGTATGTTTCATAACACTTGCAATTCATCTATTTAAGTTCTGGACTGTCCCAGAAGAGCAGTGACTTATCAGAATCTGATGTGCATGAAAACAGTATATCTGGGATTTTATTTTGTCCTTTCAACTGCTAAAAAAGAAATGTTCTCGTATGAAGCTTCATTTTCTCCCAAAGCAATTTAAATAAAGGGAACTCAGTATATAGAAAAAAGCCAACCAATTGAGTCTTTCCATAAGGGAATAAGCTTTGCAGTGCTGCTTGAGTTTTGTATATCAGTTTCATTTTGTTTCAGTGATTCCTTTTTCTGGTTTTGAATGTATAGAGTTGATATCTTATTAAAAGGTAGCTTTTATATTTTTAAATAAGGTTATCAAAATGATTAATATGCTTTATTAGATCAATATTTCTATGAATATTTTTCTTTTCAAGTGAAAAGTTTAATTCTTCCTGATAACTTTAGTGTAATAGTCCAAGTATGTGAAAAGTATCATTAGAAAAATTAGGCCTACGTCATTTAGGCTGGATTTAATGCATTGGTGAGCAAATAAAAAATCAGAGTCGATTCCTGTCACTTGATTTCAATTGCTAGATATAAAAAATTATGTTAATGATGTTAAAATTTGAGTTCTTTTTATGTAATGGAACTGAATAAAAATGGCAAGAGGGGAAAACTCTGATTACTTCACTTTATTTTTCCTTCTATAAACTGATAAAAATGTTAACAAGTAAATTATCTCATAAAACCAAATTGCAATGTTTCCTGAAACCATGCGGAATGTGTGTGCTGAGTCTTTTCTTATTACAAATACTGGGCTAGATTCTGATCTGTTATAGAAGTGTAACACTAAAGTAGTCTTGCTGAAATAAAATGAGTTATGCCTGATTTACACTGATATAACTGAGGACCATGAATTACCTACTAGTAGTATTACCTACTAGTATATCTTTTTCAAAATCACAATGCTCACATGACTAAGGTTCAGGAAGCACAAGAATTGAGGTCGGTTTGGTGTTGCAGTTTGCCTTTGCTTCTGTACTTTCACTCCTTGCTCAGTTGTCCCTAAGGAATGGCATTTTGTATTCTTTCTATTACTGATTGGGCGGAGATGGGGGGGCAGTTTAGTAGATAATCTAAAGGGCAGTGGAAAGATCCAGAATATAGGAAAGTTTCTGGAATTCTTTGGCTGACTTCAACAACAACCCCGGTATTTGTTAAATATTTTTTGCGCCGAAAGCCAATATAGGATTGAGAATGGAAATGCTCATGTTACATTTGCTCATGAGGCCTCCTTCAGTTCAGCTGTTAGAGGGTAAAGCAAAAGTAACTGAAATGAGCAGAGAGGAACTGGGCCCTTTGCTGATCAGATTTATACAAGTTTAACTAGAAGTGTTTGCATTTGTGGGCAAAGGACATGGATGACTTTGATACTGCAGGCAAAATCCTGAAAGGTGCTGAGCACCTGCTGAACATCTTCAGCTCCTAGTAATGTCAGTGGTATTTCTGCATGCTTAAAGTTGTTATGCACCTCTTAAGGTGTGTCTTCACACCACCTATTGCTTGAAATAAACTATGCAATTTGAGCTATGCAAATAGTGTCACTTTTTTCAAGTGTATTTCAAAATAGCTAATTTTGAAATTTGGTACTGTCTACCCAGTGCCAAATTTCGAAATAGAGTGTTATTCCAAAACATCCCTTAATTCTAATGGAACGAGGTTTGCAGGGACGTCGGAATGGCAAGCCCATTATTTCAAAAGCTACTTTGAAGTAATGTGCTTGTTTAAAAGGCATGGAATAACTATTTTGGGAAACCAGAAGTATCCCGAAATAGCGCAGCTGTCTAGACACCCTATGTGTATGGCTCTTCCATGCCTGTATTGTTGACAAAGACTTAACTCATACCTGTTAGCTTGTCTTCTGAGAATCAGATTCCACACTGGAGACAAGAGAAGAGATAATCCTTTCCAAGTCTTTTAAATGGAATTGCAACAATATTTCCATTCAGAGGGCATGGCTCCACTAGTAAATACAGGGAAGCCCGAGGCAGGCTCCCTTAATGTGGGTGCACTACCTCGACTTAGAGGCCCAGGAAGTACCAGAGAGTAATTACTCTGAATGACTCTAAGGAGTAGTTATTTCGAAATAGCAGCAGTGGAGTGTCCACACCAATGCTGTTTCCAAAATAACTATTTCAAAATAAGCATTATTCCTTGTGGAAAGCAGGATTTATTATTTCGTAATAACCAGCCCATTATTTTGAAATAACGGGCTTGGTAGTGTGGATGCTCTGCTTGTTATTTTGAAATATGAGTTATTTCAAAATAATTCCCTAGTGTACACTAGGGCAAAGACAGCCAAATAGTGTCACATCACCATATTTAATTTTTTTAAGGTATAAAGACTTCCATTTACAGGTCTCCCATTTGCACAATATGTACAAATGGGGATTTCTCTATTTCTTTTTTCTGTAGAAAACAAAGATATACCTTCACTTCAGAAGGGGAGACAGTTTTAACTGGAATAGAACAGTGTGTGTCAACAGTTTAACAGCTGCGAAGAAAAATTCCCATAAGAGATGAGAAAATAGCTAATATTAAGTGATGGAATAATCTCTTATCCCGTAAGAGAACCTGGCCTAGCTTAAGGCAGTTATCTTCAGCCAGTATCTGTCAAATACTAACAGGAGTGTATGGTGATATTATGAAGTCTCCAGATCTATTTTCATGTCATTTAGCTGATTTGTGTCATTCGATAAATTGCATGTTTGTAAAATCAATACTCTTGATGGTGTGTGTTCTTCTTTGTGAGTGTCAGAGTTCCACACTAGAAACAACAATAATAATAACTCCTATCACTTTACAACATCATATCACTGACTTATTAAAAACCTCTTTATTTTTCAGTATAGTTAATGTTTCTGTAAAAGATATTGATGTGTGGCTTGAAGCTACATCATCTGTAAGTTCAGGTAGCTATTTTCTTAAATGGGAGAGAAAAGGGAAAGTTAAGAACTAGACAAAGTAAAGGCACAGGGTTTGGTGCTCTCACACCAGTTTTACATTAATATAAGTCTATTAAAATTCATGGAAGTGATTACGTCTAATTTACACCGGTGTAAGATGAGAATCAGGCTTGGAGCCTATCGGACAGATTTGGCACTGATGGGGGTTGTATTATTTTCCACACACAGCTGAGCCACAATACCACACTCCAAAACATATTCTGGTTCTTCCAGCCCAGTTTTCCTTGAAAAACTCTATCAGTGCACTTCAATCAGAACCTGTATTAATTCCTTTTAGTCATTCCTTGGGCTATGAGACTAATAAATATTCACTAATGACTGAGATGATTCCATAAAACTTACTAACCAGAGGGATCTAAAAGCTAAGATTTTAATGTAGGTTGCCTGAAGTGAATACATATTTGTAGAATGGGGCAATCTCTTGGACTAATAGATGGGAGAGACTGGGTTAGGAGTTGAGCACCAAGTACTAATTAATCTTAGAAAGAATTTTAGATCCGCAAGTGTTGCTGCTGAGTCCTTGCCCTCCAAAATGCACTTGAGCCACTGAATTTTATAATGCCTTTAATAACATGAAGCTTTTGACTGTTCTGAAAGAGTCAGATGGAGCTTTGTAGTTCTGTGTATAACAAACAAGGAGTAAAGCCGTATAATCTTTGCAGTAAGGAACAGTTTGGATTAATTATCAAGATGGCAACAGGACAAATGTTTCCAGATTTTTATTTACATTTCAGATTTGTTTCAAGCTCTGATTTTTCAGTGGTAAGCCATTAATTTAAAAACGTTTATTATGAAGCAATAGTAACTTATCCTTTAATGATAATCTATTTCAAAGTCATTTAATCTTTCCAAAAGAATATGGCTGTAGCCAGGAATAATTTCTTTGTAAATGTACAGAAGACATGCTATATAATCTACCAAATAAGAACGCTTTTCTATAAATAACACTGCACTATAATGATTAAATATTTCTAGTCTGTGTTCCTTGGGTGTCTACATGGCTGTTTGATGGTTATTACTCAGCATGTTAGAGAAACCTGTGCTGTAAAGCTATTCCCTGGTCTAATATAAACAGTTTCCCTGCAGGACCTGAATTAGATGACCAGACCGCAAATGTGAAAAAAAAAGAGTGTGTGTGTGTGTGTGTGTGTGTTATAGGTGCCTATATTAGATAAAGTCCCTAGCTTGGATCCCTGAAGTTTTGAGACCCTCTGGCTAAACACTTCTTTCCAGATTTCCTTAGGTACTCAGAAAGGGAATGATGTTCTTCAACCTGAGTATCCTTCACTCAGGCTTGCTGGTCTGCTGCTTCTTATAGATTGGGTGCTCCATATAGAATCCCTCTGACTATGGAAATAGACCAAAAATGGTCCCTCTAAGATCCAAGTTTACAAGCTCTCTCTCACGTGAACAACCTTTACTCATGTGAGTAAGTGTGTGCAGCCCTTAATCTACGTAATTAGTCTGTTAAGTTACATCTACATAGCAGTGTTATTTCAGAATAACTGATATTGCTCTGAAAAAACATAGTCCGCATCTATACTAAGAGCAGTTATTTTGACATAATGTTCGAGCTGGAGGACCTCTTCCTCTGACTCCTGTAACCCTCATTTTACAAGGAGTAAGGGAAATCAGAGGAAGAGTGAGCTGTGTAGACAGCGTCAAAAGCCAAAATAAGCTATTTCGATTTAAGCTACAGAATTGACTGCTGGGTTGTCCTTTAGTTATTATTTGTATGACTGTAATAACTAGGGGCCCTTGTCATGACTAGGACCACATTGTGCTAGGCGCTATAAAAACACAGACCAAAATGATGGTCTTTGTCCCAAAGAGCTTTACAAGCTACGTATACGACAAGAGACCACAGAAGGATACAGACAGGATGATAGGGGATTGCAAGGAATCAATGAGGCAATTTTCGCTGGCATGATAAGCCATAGTCTCAGCACACCAAGTGTCTTGTTAGCTTTAGTGGCAGGTATCCTAGCAAAGAAGAATTTGGAGGAGAAGCTTTTGAAGGCAGATAGCACATTCATTTTGCAGATGTTTGTGAGAATCTCCTTCCAGGTCAACATCAGGGAGGTCTAGGTTGGACAGTAGGAAAAACAATTTCACTATGACGGTGGTGAAGAACTGGAATGGATTACCTAGGGAGGTGGTGGAATCTCCATCCCTAGAGGTTTTTAAGTCTCGGCTTGACAAAGCCCTGGCTGGGTTGATTTAGTTGGAATTGGTCCTGCCTTCGGAAGGGGGCTGGACTTGATGACCTCCTGAGGTCTCTTCGAGCCCTAGGATTCTATGATTCTATGATCCTGAGGTATTTGGAGGTGGACAACAACTACTCGGATGGGGTAGTTAGGCTGTAGGGAGGGCCTGCAAGTAAAAACAAAGTAACTTATGTTCAATGTGTTAAAGAAGCAGGCCTGTTGATGGGTGCATGGAAGGGGGAAGAGGGCTGTTGCCTTGGTGCCCAGTGATTCAAAGGGGCCTGCAGCTCCCTGCTGCCACTGTCGCCCTAGTAGCGACAGAGCCCCGGGCCCTTTAAATCATTGCTGGAACACTGAGTGTTCTGTGCAGTCCAAGGTTGGGGGTGGGAGGCACCATGCTCAGTGTAGTATGGAGGGCTGGTTGCTTAGGAGCAACACCTTCTGGCTCAGGCCCTGTCCCTTCTGGAAGCATGGAACCCCCCTCTCCCCCACACACCTTGCCCAGTGGCCCACACAGGCTGTCAGTTCCCCTGTAAAGAAGGGAGTATCAGTCGAGTGTTGGAAAGAGAATGGTGATATGTGGAGGCAGGTGTATAACCGATTTTTTTATGGTGCACCAATAATTCAGAAAAATTAGCAAAAATTCAATGAAACCTGACATTTTGTTCAACCCAAAATGAAATGTTTTGTTTAGATTATAAGCATTTTCTTTCCGTTTTTTTTTAAATTAAAATTAAAGGAAATTTTTAAATGAAAAATCATTTTTAGTGGAAAAATAAAAAATGTTTCACATTTTGAAAATACCAAAACATTTTGATTTTTGGGTGGAGAATTTTTCTGAAAGTGTCGGTTCCCTTTTTTTTTTTTCAACTGAAACAATTTGGTGAAATTGACATGAATTTGTCAAATGTTTTGGTGTAATTGAATCTGCTTGTTTTGCTGAAAAAAATGGAGTTGATTTTTCTCCCAGCTGTAATAAAATTGTCAATGCAATAGGCTAGGAATACAACCTTTGTAGTAGCTGCATAAAATAAAGGCAAGGTTTCATTCATCAAGGCTAGAGAGCAGGATGTTGCAGTAATCAATAAGGGTATGTCTACACTACCACCCTAGTTCGAACTAGGGTGGTAATGTAGGCAACCGGAGTTGCAAATGAAGCCTAGGATTTGAATTTCCTGGGCTTCATTTGCATAAAGCCGGGCGCCGCCATTTTTAAATGTCCGCTAGTGCGGACTCTGTGCCGCGCGGCTACACGCGGCATGGACTAGGTAGTTCGGACTAGGCTTCCTAGTCTGAACTACCGTTACTCCTCGTGAAACTCAAATCCCGGGCTTCATTTGCAACTCTGGTTGCCTACATTACCACCCTAGTTCGAACTAGGGTGGTAGTGTAGACATACCCTCAGAGAGATGATGAAAACCTGGATGAGAGCTTTAGTTGTGTGGAAAGCCAGGAAAGCCTATATCTTAGGGATAATACCCCCAAAATGGCAAGATTTAAACATACTGCTCACCCTAATGAGAATAATTCTCTGGAGAGGAGGCTGAGCTGAACTGAAATGTTCATTTACTGATCGTTACAATTCAGGACATATTTGCTTTCTCATCGGCAGCATATTTAACCTAAATGGTAACTCACATTCTGCTGCTGAAAGAGTGACACTTTTGGAAATACGACCTTGTGTCTTTACTGCAGCCTCTGCCATAAAGTTAGATTACGAAATTGGCAGTAGAACCATAGAAATAGTTTCAATTAAGGATGTTAAAATGTGTTTAATTGACTAATCAAGTAGTTGATAGAATTTCCATCGACTAGTAGACTACTCAATAGGCACTACTCAATAAGCACTTCCGCATTCCTCCTTTGAAATGTACAAGAGCCCCAGAAGGACAAAGGAGAAATGCAGAATTCTGTGTGCAGCCCGAGACCAGCAGGGAGTCCCACAGACTCTGGGCTGCATGCAGGTGCCTGCTTTGAAATGTACAAGAGTCCCCCATGAGGGCTCTTGTGCATTTCAAAGCCATGGAGCCCGGAGTCAGTGGGGTACTCAGACTCCCCCGCTGACTCCGGGTTCCATGCTAGACTCCCCAGCTGATCCCAGATTCCAGGGAAATGTTGCGGGGAGCCCGGGGTCAGCTGGGTAGTCCCCAGGTGATCCTGAGCTCCATGGCTGCCCCTTTGAAAAGTGCTTGGGGTTTTCAAAGTGGCAGCACTGCTGTGCAGCGCTGCCTCTTTAAAGTACCCCTCCACCCTCTTTGCTGCCTCTATTTTATAGAGGCAGCAAAGTGGGGGGGATATCAACTAGTCGACTGGTCAAAATACTATCCGATAAGCAAATGCTTATTGGATAATCGACTAGTCTTTTACGTCCTTAGTTTCAATTTCTAAAATATCTTGTGTTAATTTATTAATTATTGCCTTTATCAGTTATTTTGATAGCTATTTTCAGTCTGTATTAATATTAGAGTGCACTTGTTTATGAATATATATGTAAATACACATGCAAAGTGAGGCTATATATATGCAGGTATAAATACACATACTATAAGTCTTCTGCTAGGTAGTGCTGGCAGCAGCCAGGGCCGGGTTCAATATCTAGGGGTCCCTTTTCATCCATCTCACACAGAATCAGCTCGAGCTCCCACTCAGTAGCCTGGGAAATTTACACACCCTAGGCGCCTCTGGGAGGCTTCCCCAGTCGCAAGCACAGGGTCTGAGCAGAAACTTTTAAGGAAAGAGAGAGAGAAGTCACATGGCATTAGCTTGGGAAAATACCACAACCAGAGTTCATAACCAACCCATGAGTAACTGTCCCAGCTCAAATGGACTGAGCAATGTCCTTTGCCTCTCAGGATCACTAGTCCAACAGTGTAAGGGTCCCATTCACCTACCAAAACTTTCTCTGTATCCCACTTCAAATGCCCCACTTAGAGCTCTGTCCAGTCTGTGCGGACCCTGACACATCACCCTGATGACTCCACTTATTGAGCCTGAGGCCATTCCACCTTTGTGCTTCTCCTGTGGTCCGCTTGCTGCACCAGCCACCCTGCTGGCCACCTGCCACTGCTCCTACCAGCCGCCCACTGGTTGCAATGGGTCTGGCTCCAGGCCAAACCAGTGATTTCAGCTCTTAATGATTTCAACTCTTAGCCGCCACCTAGGCTGGCCGAAAGATTCCAGCTTCCACTGGAATAACAGAGAGACTTCTTATGGGCTACGTCTATACTGCAGGTCTTGCACAAGAGTCCATGCACACTGCCATGTGCTTTTGTGCAAGAGCATCCATGGCAGTGTGTACGCTTTCTTGTGCAAGAAAGCTCTGATGGCCATTTTAACCTGTTGTCCAGCCATACCGCCTTCTTGCGCAAGAGCTCTTATGCAAGAGGGCTTATGCCTCGTGGGGAGAGGAATAACTCTTGTGCAAGAAGCCCTCTTTTCTGATGCTTTACTGTAAATTTACTTGCACAAGAACACACAGTGTAGACGCTCTGCAAGTTTTTGCGCAAAAATGGCCGTTCTTGCGAAAAAGCTTGCAGTGTAGACATAGCCATAGAGTTTGCTTTAGGTCTATCCTTAGAACAGGGGAGAAAGGAGACAGGTTGAACCAGTCTTACAGCTCACTCCTGGCAGGCATGAAGCAAGTTGGCTCAAGCCCTTTCCTCTCCCCCCAACTCATCCACTCAAATCTGGAAGGGGGATGCTTGTTTATCTGAGGTCCTGTACAATGATGATGTCTCTCCTGCAAGCACTGGTGTCATATTTTACAGTTCCTACATTTAGGGGTAGCATGGTTTGTGACCCCATAACAGCCAAATTAGTTACAATACACCACATTCCATTCAAACCATTCACCCTACATCAGCCCTGACTGAATTGGATTTACATAACCATGCCCCAGATTCCTTCCCTATTCCAGCATAAGCTGTATTTACATATCAACAGTTAATTATCTTGCAGGGCTAAACAATTTGGCTATGTCTACACTTGCGGCTTCTTGTGCAAGTACAGCCGTTCACGCGCAAGAATCCGCGGAGCGTCCACATTGCCTGCCCACTCTTGCGCAAGGAAATTTACAGTATGGCGTGGTAAGAGAGGGCTTCTTGCGCAAGAGCTATGCTCTTTTTTAACAGGTGTAAGCCCTCTTGCACAGCAGCTCTTGCGCAAGAGGGCAGTGTGGACGCTCAGCAGGGATTTCTTGAGCAAGAAACCCCTATGGCTAAAATGGCCGTCGAAGCTTTCTTGCGCAAGAGAGCATCCACACGGCCATGGGCACTCATGCCCAAAAGCACAGCTCGCACATGGCAGTGTGGACGTTTTCTTGTGCAAGACTTCTTGCACAAGAACCCTTGCACAAAATGTTCTTGCTCAAGAAGCCGCCAGTTTAGACATAGCCTTAGAGTGAGCATACCCATCCCCAGGGCTGCTGTCTGCTTTTAGCTGGCTGCATTGCAAGCAGTAGTTCAGCCCCTGCTTACAATACAGATATGAAGATTTCAGTTAAGGTGTATATAGCACACATAGCTGATTATCCATCTTCCTGCCCCCTTAAAAGTCTGGGGTGATTAATGAGACATTGGAGTATTCTGTTTCTGTTCTGTTCTGTTCTGTTTCTGTTGTCACTTCTTGGGATAAAAATTACAATTGCTATCAATCATCAGTTTCCAGGCTTGTGCTGTTCATCAGCTAGGCCCAGGAAATGTTTCCTGCTCTAGGTATAATTGTGTACATTTTGCAAAGTGAATTATGGAATTTTTTCATTGCATTCTACTAAAGCATCTAGTCTAGGTCACCATCAAATAGAGAGGAGATGGATGGACCATTGAGTCTTAGCTATATTCATAACAACACTCCTTTTCTCAGTGAATCAAACTGATTCTCCAACAGATATTAAGTGAATCTGTTTTGGCTGTGTATCTGGCAATGACTGGTAGAGTAGAACTTCAACATTATAAACACTTTGGCTACATCTACACTGCAGGCTTCTTGCGCAAGAATGTTTTGCGCAAGAGTTCTTGTGCAAAAGGTCTTCCCCAAGAGCGTGTCCACACTGCCATGAGCTTTTGCGCAAGATATGTGCTTTTGTGAAAAAGCGTCCATGGCAGTGTGAACGCTCTTTTGCACAAGAAAGCTCTGATGGCCATTTTAGCCATAGGGCTTTCTTGCGCAAGAAATTCATGTTGCCTGTCTATACTGCCTTCTCGTGGAAGAGCTCTTGCGTAAGAGGGCTTATTGCTCGCGGGGAGAGGAATAATTCTTCTGGAAGAAGCCCTGTTTTCCAACGCTGTACTGTAAATTTACTTGTGCAAGAACACGTGTGCAGTGTAGACGCTCTGCAAGTTTTTGCGCAAGATCAGCCGTTCTTGTGCAAAAAGCCTGCAGTGTGGACATAGCCTTTGGGAATTGGGGCTGTTTGTAACTCTGAATAAAGTGTTATGACTGTTCTTTCAAAAATTAACAACTGAAGGTTGACTTAATACAGCTGTGGTTATTTCCCTTCTGCTGCTCCCCTGCTTCCCAATGAGGTACGTGATGGACTGGTAAGTTTGTATTACTGGTGTTCATCACTCTGAAGTTCTATTGTAGCTGGGAATTCAATCAGATGTCGCTAACTAATGGAATCTTTTATTTCAAGCCTGGATACACTGAAGACAAAGCCTGGAACAGCAACATTGCATTTTGTCCAGGTGGAACTTTCCTGGTCTGGCACTCTCAGGGACTGACTAGTCCCAAACCAGGGAATTTGCCAGACCAAGGGAGGCGAGTGCTTGCCTTTCTGCTTCTGGCTGCCAGCACCCTGGCACTTTGTGGCTCTGGCCTACCAACGGCTCTGTGACTCCGGCTGGCTTGGACGCAGGGACTCCTGTCTTCCTTAGTCCAGCAATGCTCCTGGCTCGAGCCCACCGGTTTTTCCATGTCAGTGCTCTAGCCCCGGAGTACCTACTTGATTGCTGACCATGCTGGGACAAGGGGGTTGCTAGCCTCAGAAAGTCTGGATTAGAGAGGTTTATTCTGTACATGCATACAGGTACACCACCAAGCATTTCTGTGGTTCTCTACAACATGTAGGCCAACTGACACACAACACAGCCCTTCTATTGAAACAGCAGGGCTGTGTCTACATTGGCCCCTATTCCGTAATAGGGATGCTAATGTAGCACTTGGGAATAAGCAAATCCGTGGGGGATTTAAATATCCCCCACGGGATTTGCATTTTCATGGCTGCCGCTTTTTTCCGGCTTGTAGATAAGCCAGAGAAAAGCACCAGTCTGGATGCGATCGTCCGGAAAATAAGCTCTTTCAAGTAGGAATAAGAGATCCTCCGGAAAAGAGCTTATTTTCCGGAGAATCGCGTCCAGACTGGCGCTTTTCTCCAGCTTATCTACAAGCCGGAAAAAAGCGGCAGCCATGAAAATGCAAATCCCGCGGGGGATATTTAAATCCCCCGCGGATTTGCCTATTCCCAAGTGCTACATTAGCATCCCTATTACGGAATAGGGGCCAATGTAGACGTAGCCTAAGAGCTGCACTAAATGTGTCAATTTCTTATAAAAAACAAAGAATTATTTGAAATATTTTAAAAGGGCCAAATTCTCCTGACTTGCATTGCATGAAACCTAAATTAGCTTCACTGGGGTTGCAGAAGTTGTAACCCATGGAAGAAAGTGGGCTATTGTCTGTCTTATCTTGTGTGTTTTGAGACTGAAGTGTAATTCACTACACAGATGTCATCAAAAAGACCAATATGCCATCCATGTATTTCAAGAAATGATCTGGAAGTCTTAGCAGATAATCATATAGAGAGTTTACCTTGGAAATATAGTAATGTAATCTGGGGATTCACAGCATTTGCTGAAAATGTATGCCTGGCATACATGTAGGCTGTGTTTCCCATTGGATGCCAGTTGACTGAAATATTGCAAGCTTAGTACTGGACTCTGAACAGGTGTCACAACTCTTATCCATCATAGGTCCCAGACAAACTAATCTCATATTCAGTTCTGCTGTGTCAGAGAAAGTCCTTGCTGGAGTTTGATTCTTCCTGACTATCACCAGTATATTGCTGAGTCAGTGTTCAAACTCTTGATGACATGAATGCTGTCTCCATTCACACGATTTTCCTGATATTTGCTCTCTTGTCCCTTTCTGCATACATATGCATACATATGAGTGCATTGCCCACAGAGCTAAAATTCTTCTCCTTAGATAATCTCTGAGGTTCTCCAACTTAATTTAATAATGGCCATCAACATTCAAAGGAGAGTGAGAGCATGCACAAGTGACTTTTCAGATTCCAGGATAGACTGCTTTCATTTGCATTCTCCTGGCTAGTATTGGGCACAATTAGACATTCTGAAATGTATTTAGTCTCAAAGCATGCATCAGCCATCATTATCAAGTCTATAGTGGTCTAGTACTTCAAGAAGCATTACTAAGGTAGTCCCTATGATGATTTGCTAATTTTAAACCTCTTCAACATAACCACCCATTCTACTGCACTCTTATTCCTCATTAAATCTATATAACCTACAAACTGTGCAGCTTCTTCTATCTATTTTAGGGTTATGTATTGGTGCCCATTAAGGCAAGCTTAATGCAAGCTAGATTAATGAAACAGTTGCTATGCATTTCTAGCAGGACTCCTCTAATGTTACACCAGCTCTTTCAAAATAGCTTATTCTGACACACTAAGTCCCTGAGCACCAACTGCGAGTTTATAGCTTACCGCTAAGACTTGTTTGGTAAGCACAGACTTAAACGGTACATCTTAATGAACATTAACATGTCATTAGTTAGGGGAAATGAATGGTTCAGAGGGTTAATGATGGGTTACAGATCCGTTTATCTAGAGGCCACTAGAGAATCTGGTCTGGATCAGTACTCACCAAAATCATTACTATCTGACAGCTGTTCTGCAGCCTTTCTGAAATGAGTTTGTGGCGACAATGAAGTTCCTAGTGGACAGGTATCTTTAGAACACAAATTAGCATCCAAATTGATTCTGCGCAGTACTCCTATTGACAGCTTTATCGATGTCTCTGCTTTCCCGGATGCAATGAAACCAAAAGTAACTCTGCTGATGTCAGTGGGATTATACTAGTATAAAATCAGGGCAGAAGTCCTCCAGTCCCCTGCCTTACAGACTATCCACTCTGCCTAATTTCTTGCTAGTAAAGAGAATGAAGAGATAGTAATGAACAAAGCTTGGATGCAGTGCTTAATTTGTAATAAAACAGATGCTAAGGCCAGTGCAATTTTTCTACATTCATAACTCACATAGCCAGCCCAGAGTGCCACCAGCTCAGCACCTGGCAAATCCCAGAACAAATTAAGCATTACTGTATTTTTGTAGATAGAAAGTATTTCAGCCTTAATTCTCTACTTAGTTTTTCTTGATGCCCATAAACTTTTTCTTTTACAGATTTTTTTGCCTTAGGACACAGCAGATTAGTGTTCATCTCAGACTTTGCCTATTTATTTTTTTTCTACTTTCTTATGCAATGTTTTAAAGACTTTGCTTATGCAGCATAATGTTCTGTTTAAAAAAAATGTTTTATTACAAAATCACACAGTACAACATTTCTATTAGGATACATCTACCAGAGGGGCTATTTTGGGATAATGTCCATTATCTTGAAATAGCATTGTGCATGTCTTAACAGCATACCCATTATTTTTAAATAATTTTGCTTATTATTTCCGCTTAATATTAAAGCTTATTCTGGCTTCCTGTAAATCTCGTTGTATGAGGAATAAGGAAGATGCAGTAATAGTGCTCTATTTCGAAATAATCTATATAATTTGCATAGCTCAAATTGAGTAGCTTATTTCAAGCTATGTGCAACTGTGTAGATGTACACCCTTAGGTAGCATGTGTGATCATAAATAACTGATCATGTCTACTAAATACTAACTTTTAATAAAAAAGCTTCTTCCTAGGCAGCTAGTGGCTAATTTTCAACACACCATCAGTTTTGTTTGGGATCTTTAGAGCATCAGTAGAGTAATACTCCACAGTTGAGATAACAAACTAAAGAACAAGTCAGTCATTTCAATATTTAAAATGAATGGAATAGGCACTGTACTGTAATGTAATTGGAACATTTAAATTTGTCTTTGCCAATCCAAAAAAGGAAGAGGACAGATGAAAACCCAGGAATGATCCATGGGATAATTAACATATTTCTATGTTTGCATCAACTACCTATTCATCTATCCAAACCTAGAGCCTTTCTTCCATCCAGCAAACCATAAAGCTTGTCAGCACATCTTGTGCCAACTTTTTTAAAGGTTGTCTAGCTTCTTACCACTGTTGGCCTGCAAGGGTGAGGAAGAGCAGAATAAGAGTTCTGCCAGCAACTGTGCCACTATATTACTGAATCACAGAAGGTGTGTCAGCCTGTTTTCACTGAAATGATAACATGAAGATGTTAAATGGAAATGAACAAAATTCCATTTTCATAGTGGTCTTGTCTCTTCTTCAGTGAGGCCTTTACATTTGTTTACACACAGAGAGAGATTGTTGCTGCTACTGCTCAATTATAGGGAGGTGGTCAAATAGTGCAGTGGTCATAAGGGACTTAAGTACATAGAAAGAGAAACATATAGAAAACAGAAATCCCCAAAGACATTTTGGTTAGATAAGTAAGAGAAAATTAAATTCTAGCTTTCAATGTGATACAGTAGCATAATAGAACAATGTAACTATGGACTGCATAAACAGAGGTACAATTTTAGGGAGACGGGAAGTGGCAGTCTCTCTCTCTATGGGTACGTCTAGACTACAGGCTTTTGTCAACATAAGTTTTGTCGACAGAATCTGTCGACAAAACTTCTGTCAACAAAGAGCGTCTAGACTACGTCAAGCAGACAGACTAAACTATTTGCTTTGTTGACAGAGAGCGTCCAGACTGCAGGACACTCTGTTGACAGAAGAAAGTACCCGGAACTGCTTCTGTCAGGTCACAGGGGCAGCATGTCCTTCCTAGTGCTGCTGCCTGCCCTTTGCAGAGCTGCATGCTAAAAGGGACCCCCCCCCGACTAGCTGTTGCTTTGCTGCTGCAGCTGCATTTCTTACTTCCTAGAGGGACAGCAAAGGTTCTGCAGTGCTTGCTTGGAGTGCCCTGCTTCCTGGCACAGCACAGCAGTGTGGGGTTTTTTTTTTTTTTGGAAGATTTTCCCAAACCTTTGTTTGCCATGGAGCAAGAGCTTCCCCTGAGCAGGCGCTGGCCCCACTCCACGGTGCTTCAAATGCTGCTGCAACTGCATGAGACTTTCATGCTGTTAATGCCTGGTCCTGATCCTGAGCCCAGATTGGAATCCCTCCTTCAGGATGCAGAAGCACTGTTCCTGTCGCCAAGCTTTTTCCCGGAGAGGCAATTTTGGAGGATGGAAACAAGTATGGACTTGTGGGACCGGCTTGTGATGGAGCAGTGGGATGATCAGGCTTGGCTCCGAAACTTCAGGATGCAGAAGTCCACCTTCCCGGAGTTCTGCAACTGGCTTGCCCCCATCCTGAAACAACAGGTCACCCACATGCGCCCTGCCATCCCGCTGGAGAAGAGGGTAGCTATTGCCCTCTGGAAGCTGGCCACTCCTGATAGCTACCGGTCAGTGGGACACCAGTTTGGTGTGGGGAGATCTACTGTTGGTGCTGTGTTGACAGGGGGAGAGGGGAGTCAGGCAGTCTGTAAGGGGACTGTAACAGAAAAAGGGTGGGTGGGGTGCAATAGAGGAGAGGTGGTGGAGGGCTTCTGTGCCTTACACCATCATACTACTGGGAGCAATCACTGGGGGGGGATACTGGGGTCTTGGAGGGAGACGGTCTCCCAAGGACTTGGGCAACCCCTCTTACTTCATATTCTGTGTGTGTTTGTATGTGTCTATTTCTGTAGGTGGTGAGGGCCATCAGCTCACAGCTGCTGAATTGGATTGTCCGCCTCGGAGACCTAGACACCATCATGGCCGGTTTTGCAGTGCTGGGATTCCCAAACTGCGGAGGAGCGCTCGATGGAATGCACATTCCCATCTGTGCACCACCCTATCGAGCCGCCTGGTATATCAACAGAAAAGGGTACTTTTCCTTTGTGATGCAAGCCCTGGTTGACCACTGTGGACTATTTACGGACCTTTGTGTGGGGTGGTTAGGCCGGGCACATGATGCTCGGATCTTCCGCAATTTGCACCTATACGAAAGGCTGCAGACAGGAACCTTCTTCCCCCAGCGAACCTTTGCTATTGGGGACGTAGAGATGCTGGTCTACATTGTGGCCAATGCGATGTACCCCCTCATGCCCTGGCTTATGAAGCCATATACAGGGCATCTGACCCCGAGCAGGGAAGTGTTTAACACGTGCACGTTTACAGGTGGAATGCGCATTTGGCTGGCTGAAGGGAAGGTTTAGGTGTCTGCTAACTCGCCTTGACATGGGGGAACACAATATCCCAGAGGTGGTGGCAGCATGTTGCATCCTCCACAACCTGGTGGAGAGCAAAGGGGAGGCCTTCCTCCCGGGTTGGGGGCCAATGGTTGAAGTGGAGGGGAGGCGGTTTGCGCAGCCTCGGACAACTGCTGTTTGCCAAGCTCTGTGGCCAGCTTCCTGTAACAATGCCTGCTGGGGATGTCTGTGCCTTTAAAATGTTGCTACAGACAGGAACAAAAAGAGGGTTTTCCTGAAGAAGTACTGTCCAGCAGGGGGGTTCCTTGGAGGTATTTTTCTGTTGTCAAAAGAAACCCCTGCGTCCAGACTGCCCTTTTTGTCAACAAAACTCTGTCGACAAAGGCGTTATGCCTCATAAAATGAAGTTTGCCTGTGTCGACAAAACTGCTGAGTTCTGTCAACGTTATGTCGACAGAACTCAGCGGTAGTGTAGGCGCAGGTATAGTTTTGTCGACAAAACCCTGTAGTCTAGACACACCCTGTGGGCCTTGTGACACATCGAGAAGATGTATATAGTATTTCAGTTTCCCAGGAAGATGGACATAATTTAATTGAAAGAGCAACAAAAGTGATTGAAGACCTGGTAGAATTTATGAGGATTTGAGATTTAAATATGTATGGTGGCTTGGCTAAATAATGATGTAAGGGGAAATAGAACTTTCTACAAATATCTGAAGGCTGGAAATATCAAGGCTGGAAAGAGATATTTTATTTGGCAGCAATGAACAGTATAACTAAGAGTAATGGGGCGATATTCAGAAAAGGTAAATTTTCATATACCCGCGAGGCTGTTTGATCACATGAAATTGAAAAAATAAAAAATGAAACTGCTTAAAAATGAGAAATATCGTAGTTTATATAGTGCTTTTCATTTTCAAGAATTCCAGAAACTTTTTTTATATACTGTGGAATAACTTCACCTTCTGTGGAAAGGCTGGCAACTCTAGGATGGAACACAGTGAATATTTAACAGCACAGAGTGAAATTAGACAAGAGTTCAGACCAGGTAATGAAGACTAATACAATATCCATAAAAGGGAAACAAGAAGACCTTTTATAAATACATTAAAAGCAAGAGGAAGACCAAGGACAGGGTAGGCCCACTGCTTAGTGAGGAGGGAGAAGCAGTAACAGGGAACTTGGAAATGGCGGAGATGCTCAATGACTTCTTTGTTTCGGTCTTCACCGAGAAGTCTGGAGGTGTGCCTAACGTAGTGAATACAAGCAGAGAGAGGGTAAGTTTAGAAGATAGGATACACAAAGAACAAGTTAAAAATCACTTAGGAAAGTTAGATGTCAGCAAGTCACCGGGTCCTGATGAAATGCATCCCAGGATACTCAAGGAGCTGATAGAGGAGGTATCTGAGCCTTTAGCTATGATCTTTGAAAAATCATGGCAGACAGGGGAAATTCCAGAAGACTGGAAAAGGGCAAATATTGTGCCCATCTATAAAAAGGGGAATAAGAACAACCCAGGAAACTACAGACCGGTCAGTTTAACGTCTGTCCCAGGGAAGATAATGGAGCAGGTAATTAAGGAAATCATATGCAAACACTTGGAAGGTAATAAAGTGATAGGGAATAGCCAGCATGGGTTTGTGAAGAACAAGTCATGCCAAACTAATCTGATAGCTTTCTTTGATAAGATAACAAGCCTTGTGGATAAGGGAGAAGCGGTGGATGTCATATACCTAGACTTTAGTAAGGCATTTGATACGGTCTCGCATGATATTCTTATTGATAAACTAGGCAAATATAACTTAGATAGGGCCACGATAAGGTGGGTGCATAATTGGCTGGATAACCGTAGTCAGAGAGTTGTTGTTAACGGTTCTAAATCCTGCTGGAAAGGGATAACAAGTGGAGTTCCTCAAGGGTCTGTTTTGGGACCCGTACTGTTCAATATCTTCATCAATGATGTAGATATTGGGATAGAGAGTACGCTTATTAAGTTTGCAGATGATACCAAACTGGGTGGGGTTGCAACTTCTTTGGAGGATAGGGACATAATTCAAAATGACCTTAGCAAGTTAGAGAAATGGTCAGAGGTAAACAGGATGAGGTTTAATAAGGAGAAATGCAAAGTGCTCCACTTAGGAAGGAACAATCAGTTCCATACATACAAGATGGGAAGCGACTGTCTAGGAAGGAGCATGGCGGAAAGGGATCTAGGGGTCATAGTGGACCACAAGTTGAATATGAGCCAACAGTGTGATGCTGTTGCAAAAAAAGCAAATATGATTCTAGGTTGTATCAACAGGTGTGTTGTAAGCAAAACTCGTGAAGTCATTCTGCCGCTCTACTCTGCACTAGTTAGGCCTCAGCTGGAGTACTGTGTCCAGTTCTGGGCGCCACATTTCAAGAAAGATGTGGAGAAATTGGAAAGGGTACAGAGAAGAGCGACAAGAATGATTAAAGGTTTAGAGAACATGACCTATGAAGCCAGGCTTCATGAACTGGGCTTGTTTAGTTTGGAAAAAAGAAGATTAAGGGGGGACATGATAGCGGTTTTCAAATATCTAAAAGGGTGTCACAAGGAGGAAGGAGAAAATTTGTTCCTCTTGGTTTCTGAGGACAGGACAAGGAGTAATGGGCTTAAAGTGCAGCAGGGGAGGTTTAGATTGGACATTAGGAAAAAATTCCTAACTGTCAGGGTGGTCAAATATTGGAATAAATTGCCAAGGGAGGTGGTGGAATCTCCCTCTCTGGAGATATTTAAGAACAGGTTAGATAGACATCTGTCAGGGATGGTGTAGACGGAGCTTGATCCTGCCTTGAGGGCGGGGGGCTGGACTCGATGACCTCTCGAGGTCCCTTCCAGTCCTATTATTCTATGATTCTATGATTCTATGATCCAGGTGCAACAGAATTCTGGGAAATAAAGGTGGGTTTTGAGGCAACAGCCACCATTTATTTACAAGGTCATTACTCTGTGATACATGCACTTTATAGTTTTATTAATTTAAATCATAACCAATCAATTTATAGTGATGGCTAATTTTGAAATTCTTACTAACTGCATTGTTCTGCCTGTGGTGATGTATTCACCCCACACCAACGCTGAAAAAGTTAAGGTGGCACAATTAATTATATAAATTGCACTTTGGGGAGATACTGGCTTGACTGAAAATTAAGCCCAACTAGGGGTGAAAATCCAGGAAAGATTGCAGGAAGAAGGGGTTTCAATGGTGAGAGAGCAGGCACTCTCAGAGCTTACAGAGGGGGAAAGATGAAACCTAGGGAAGGGAGCAATAGGCCCCGAGGGAAGGGTTTACCCAAAAGGGTGGAGAAGAAAGTCTATAGGAAATGAAATAGGAAGCAGCCCAGGGAACAAACAGAGAGGCCACAAGACAGAGATTTGCAGACCTTGACGGCTGATTGTAGGGTCCTTGGACTGCAAGTTGGAGTAGTGTGTATGTGTGTGCGGGGGACGGGGGAGGGGGCGGGGGTAGGGGGGAAACCCTTACCAGTCTCTTGGAAGTGACACATTGTTGGTTATGACAGCTGGTCCAGAGGGAGTTTAGACTAAACAGCCACAGCTACCCTGGGTCAGCTGACTTGGACTTGCACTGCTTGGTCTGGGGGGTGAAAATTGCTAAGCAGACATTTGGACTCCTGAGCCCCAGAGCTCTGCAATGGGGGAGAGTCACAGGGTCAAGGCTCCAGCCTGATCCTGGATGTCTACACAGCAATGTATAGCCTCACCCTCCAAGCCCAAGGCAGGAGACCCAGGCAAGCCAGAGTTGTGCCATGTATCTTTTATTCCAGTGTATTGACTTAGCTGGTGGGCTGAGTCCTGAAGAGAGATCACCCCACGTCACAGAGAGGCCGTGGAGCATGTGAACAACAGAAGGGTCACCAGAGTTGATGAAGGTGATTCTCCAGACACAGCCAAGAGGAGGCAACCCAGTGGTGGGTGATCCCTATGATACGGTCATAAAAATATGGAGCATAAACCCATGTAATGTCAGATCCAAACTCTGTCCTTTATTTGTTCTGGCTTCGGTAGCACTTTAAAGTATCTTAAGGTCTTTGTTAATAGATAATTTCTGTGATTGTTCTGCCTGGATGGTTTTCCTTCACAGCTCAGTATCACTGCTAAGTACTGTTTCTTCCTCCACCCCATTACTTATTTTCTAATGCTATTAGCTCCTTATTATTCTAAACTTCTTGCCAGCATCATTTTACTTGGCAGTAGCTGGCTGGCTTGGATAGCTTGATGAAATGTTCTCTTGTTCTTTCCATTCCAGATATTTGCACTCTCATTTCTCAGACAGTGTTCGTATCACTGTATTGTATTTGTTTATTAGTGATAGTAGGGTAGGATTCTGACTCTGGCCAAGATCAGGTTTTCATTGTACTAGGTGCAGTACAAACAGAAGTAGACATAGTGCCTCTCCCAAAGAACTTACAGTCAAATTAGGCCTGGGCTACATTATGCACTCTCCTCCTCCATCAATCTAAGATACACAACTTCAGCTACATGAATAGCATAGCTAAAGTTGATGCACTTAGACCTATTTACCACAGTGTCCTCTATGTAGTAAGGTCGGTGGCTGATGCCCTCCAATCGACTCTGCTTATTCTTCTTGTCCTGTTGGAGTAGAGTCGATGGGCGAGTGCTCAGAGGTTGATTTATTGCATTTAAGCAGACACGATAAATTGACTGCTGGTGGATTGATTGCTGCAGCGTTGATCCACCATGTAGTGGAGACAAACCCTTATTTTATTCTGCAGTTTGGAGAAACATTGAGAATAAATGAGAGAGAGGAAATCAGCCAGATAGGGCACTTTCCATCTTATCCCACCATTTGGCTCTGATGTAGGTAGGCTTTGAAATCAGTAAAGTGTTAAAGTGGTGGCAGACTTGGGCTGGAGAATCTGCTGTTCATTTACAGTATACTATCCAGCAAAGAAGTTACTTTCCAGTTACTGCAATTTACTTTTGCAAAGCACGTTTTATAGTTCATTTGTTTATGGTCCTCTGAACCCTGAAAGTTGAAGAAAATTCACTTTGTTGTGAGCTCTGAGTGATGACTCCATGTTCAGCCATATCAGCTAAAGATCTTTCAGCTTCATGAAAGGGATTGAATCTGAGTCCTTTCTGAATTATGCCTTAACGCAGGGGTTGGCAACCTATGGCTCATGAGCTAAATATGGCTCACTAGGGAGTCAGATATGGCTCTTTGGAAGCTCAGGCTCAGCCCCTCTTGTTCTCCCTCATTGCAGGGAGCCCGTGCTGATGCTGTAGCCTTGTGGTCCCCTTCCTCCAGCTGGGGGAACAGCAGCATGTGGACATTCTTCCTAGAGGCTTTCCCTCCTGCTCCAATGGGGAAAGCCTCCAGTGCCTGCTATGCCTCCTTTTCCCAATCTGTTCAACTGAGATGATACCCCCTTTTGTATACTGCATAACTTTGATCCTCAAATGAAGTGTGTTTAGGAAATGATTTTATTACTATCTGTAGAAATTAGGTCCACATAGTTAGATAAGAAAATATTTAAAAGTGTTTAAGACTTTCAGTATAATATCCTTAAGAAGAACCATACACAATTTTATGAAAAGTACGTTTATTTAGTAAGAGATTGGATTAAAACATAGCTAGCTTCAGGGACTGCATAGCTCACAGGACTGATAACGGGACACAAAACCTTTGTAACTAAAAAGACCAAATTAATTCTTGGTGTACCACCATTAGACGCCTACATTCATTCAACTACAGTATTAATTCATTTATCTCTATGCTACTAGTTAAAATACAATTGATTGAGGGTAAAAATTGATGTATTCATTTAGACATCTCATAACCAATGGTCAATGATCTAAATGGCTGCTCTCTATTCATTTCTAAGCAAGCTGCTGGCCATTTCAATACTTTTACTAACAAATAACCTTGCTAGCAGTATCATCAGAGAGCCCAAGGAGTGCATGGATACAATGGATTTGATCTGATGTCCACTGAGTCAATGAAAGTCTTTCCCATTCGAGTCCAGTATGAACAATCCCCATGCTCTCAGAGCAGCGGTTCCCAACCTTTTCCAGATGGGGACCCATTTTGGCAATTCAGGAAGACTTGGTGACCCAAGGCAATTCAAAAACAGGGGGAGGACAGGCCCAAGACATGTTGATAGTGTACTATGGGGAAGCAAGCACCATTGTACTAATCTTACTGATAAAAGGAAGCATTAGTCACTAGAGGAGCTAAGCCAACACCTTTAATAAACAAAAGAAGCTTAACTTAAAAATGGGGGGAGAGGGCGGGGAACTGGCGCTTCTCTAAGAATGACATTTTTTCCTTTAAAGAATGAAACCTTTGTTTCTTTGTTCTTTCATTTAAATAGATTTGTCAGCAGCTAACTCTTAGCTCTTGTGTTTTGATGCTGTTTTCCTGAACTCCCTTTATGATCACTGGACAGACAATGAATCCTTAAAGAGAGTCAAAGCCTGTCTCAAAACAGTGTCTCTGACAGCTTCTTTATTGGCAAAGAGGCTATTTAAATGAAAAACTTGTCTAAGGGATGAACTAGCTGCTCCATGTGATGGCAATTGGAAATTGATGAATTTTGCATGGGCAAGCGGGCAACCTTTCTGCTTTCCACTCAGATTACTTTCCTGTCAGATGTATATTAGAGTGACAGGGTCCCAAGTCCCCAAAGATCTCTGTTTTGTCTTAGAAGATTAAAGGGTGGCAACTACTTTCAACATGATTATTATCATTATCTCAGGGAGATTTTATACTTCAGAAGTCAAAGTCATAATAGCCCAGCGCACAGCAATTATTTGCAAATTGCATTGATGTATTTTCCAAAAGCACTTTTTGCACTTGGTAATTTGTTTATTTGCTAAAACCATTAGTGCACTAAAATGACATTTCCATGAACCAATATGAAGCCATTTGCAATACAGTATCTTACTATGGATCTTTCCACTCCCCCAATACTCTCGCACATCTCATGCAAAATGCATTTTTTCCTCTGATTATGTATTCGCTGACCTGAAAACTAAGTAAGTGATATTACACCTTGAATTAACTCTATTTTCTGTGAATGGCATTTGACATTTAAAAAAATAACTAACTTGCCCTCTGTTAAATTTCTTTTTGTGTTTGCTTTCTGTCAGTGATGTAGGAACTGACTTTAGTGATTGAACTGTGGAAACACTATGTTTTAAACAAATCTGTTCTCACAAAGAAAGCATTGAACTTCTGAACGTAAGTATTCTAGCTGGAAACATGACTCTGAGAGCCTCATTAATCTAATCAATGAAGAAAAACAATGTTGCAATAAGGTAGTACTCCTTTAAATAGTGTGGAAGCTGCCCATTAGGTTGTCTTGTAGAAAGCCAATAGTCTCTCTCTATATATATCTATATCTGTATCTACACACACACACACACACACACACACACACACACACTTACTTCATATTTGTATATGGCTAAAAAATGCAACTATTTGGAACCTAATGATGTCTTTATGGCTCTTTCTTCTTCTTAGTTGCTGTATAGAAAGGTCACAATATGATCTGCGTTCAGTCAAAATTATCTAACATGGCTTCTGAAATACTCTCAAGTAATTGACCAAGGATATATAGACCATGAATTATTTGCAAATTTTGAATAACAAAAAACCTGTAAATGGCTCACAATTCTTGAATAGAAAAGGGAGGTTCAGTTCACTGAATACATTATTAGCTATGGATTATTCACTCAGCTCTAATGTACAGTATGCTGAGAAAAGCTTGTGCCAATATAAAAGCTGGCCCATAGCTTTCACTTGAAAAGTTGCTGCTATCGCTGGATAGAAGAGAAGTGAGGACTCAAAATGATGATAGCATTAGGTAAGACTTATCACAGATTTCAGTTGTAAAATGAAATACTACCTGCCAATATGGAGTGAAATATGGAAGTCCTATTATTCCCATTTTACACATGGGGAAACAGAGCTAGATTCTAGCCCATCTTGAATGCCTGCAAGGAACGATTTCCCTTGCCTGCCCCCCACAGGAGCAATAGCAGTGTTGGCAGCTGGAGATAGCTGCCTCCAACTGGATAATCTTTCTCCTAAACTCAGGGCTGCAGACACAATTGCCAGGCCCCTAGGCAAGGTGTGGAGGGCGTGGGAGGGTAGCTCTGGGCCCCCAGAAGGAGCAGGGACTCAGGCAGAAGGGCAGGACTGGGACCTAGCCTCCCCCAGCCAGCCTTTCAGTGCTGCCGGGTCTTCACCACTCAGGGCTCCAGTAGCAATTTTAAGGTTCCAGGTCTGGCATTGGCTAGGACTCCTTGGTCCACTTTAAATCATTCCCTATCCCCTGTTTATATTGGTATGGAGGAATTTGGATGAGAGGCTCTACCTCCAATAGCAGAGAGCCAGAGGATGTACAGTGCCTCACAGATAGAACTGGAGTGAAGTTTCTCTCTCCAATCCATCTCTCTATTGCTGGGGCAAATCTAAACTTTCAGAGTCACTGTCTGCTTCCTGTGCTTAGCACATGAGTCTGCACTCTCTCCTTTGTAGGATCTCCCTGATCTCCATGAATTTTTCATACTGAGACAAAAAAGCAAAACAAAACAATCCAAAGCTAATTTTATGCCTTGCTAAACAAAACACGGAACAGCAGATGAAACAAGAAAATCAACCCACAATCCCATTTGACAAGGTTACACCTAGTAAAAAGGAGTTATTTTTCCAAAACCAGATTAATTGCCTCATATTCACTGTCTATCAGTGCCATAGAACACCTCTGCAATGGCAAAACATTGTTAGACAAGGACTGACCTTGCCTTACAGGGTCCTATCATTACAGGAAGAAATGGACACTGTTGTCCAACTAATCCACTCATTTTATAAATAGCTCAAGCTTCCTAATAATAAAAAGGCCTGACCCATTAATGTCAGGGCAAGTAAACATCAAGACCATTTCTGTATTTCATAGTAATCTGCAGAGGTTAAAATAATTTGCAGATCCTTAGAGATAAAAAGCCCATAAAAGGTCAGATTGGTATGATTTGTCTGTGAATCTCAGACCGTAAAAGCATGTCCTGTTACTGAACAAGGGACCAATTTACTTTAATTCTTTAACTATCAGCAGATTCTTTGATTTGGCCTGGCCAGGTGACTCAGCAGAATGTCCTTCAGCGTAGCAGTCTTGTAATAGTGGGACTGTTTAGAACATGCTACATGCTTTTAATGATGCTTTAACTAGTATCACTTGGCAAGGGTTTATGTACTATACCAGTGCTCTCTATAAATTGTTTAGGCTGTGTGCTACATCCCCTCACTGTTATTATTAGATTTAAACATTTACATCGGGCCAACATACGTGCACCGCTATAGTAAACAAATCTATAAGTCATTTCCCATCTAAAGGAAGAAATGGCTATATTACTGTAAGCACAGTTGCAGGTGGATGTCATTGCTAGTGTATTGCATTGAACAGGTGACATCCTCTGCTCAGCTGGCTCAAAAAGAGGATTTTTCCTGTGGTTTGATAAAGTTTAACAAAGCAAAACAAAAATGCAAATGTAAATGTTAACAATCGTGTGGGACTTCGGGTCAAATACAAAGGGAGAAGCAGCCATGTCAGTCACAAGCACACACCAGATACAAATTACAGAGAGTCAATTTTCACTGATACTGTAACCAAAGAGGCTACTTTTGTCTCCCAAACAACTCCTCCCAGAATATAGTGTATGAAGTCAGCTTACAGCTGTAATGACCAAAGTCAATCACATAGGGGCACTGTAACTGAAACAGTAAAGGTCCTGTATATTTTCATACTTTTGCTGGTAAAATGATTATTTGTCTAACACAGATTGCCTTATTGAGAAGTACCTTACATGGTGCTATGAATTTTGACAAAACAGGGAGGCCTAGTAAGATGGGAAGAGCGTTACCTAGCTAACGTATTTTTCACAGGTTTGGGTTCACCTGATTTGGTGTGGCTTACTTATTTTGGGTCATTTCAAACCCTGAGTTGAATTCAGACTTGCCATATTCCCATCAAATGAAACCAACAGAAAGAAATTAGAATAAATGTATTTTCCAGACATGCCTGGAGCTATAGAGTGATTGATTTTATTTATATATAAATCCAAATAGATCAGAGCCTTTGTCTCTATGTTTAGGAAGGTTAAATCAGAAGCAGCACTGGCAGCAGCACATTGTACACAGAATTTTACAGATATAGTGTTACTTCTTTATATTATACAATGCAATTCATGTTAAATTACATTTTCTTGTTTTAATTTATTTGCATGAAAAAAGTAGTGCAGCATAAATCATCTTGTGTAGGCTGTCGAGTTATTTGCATTGCAAACATTGTTGGAAAGTATAAATTTGCAGAGTAGAGGCTTTGGAAGGCATTTATTTGTAGTGATTGGTGAATCTCAAAAGGTGATGAATGAGGTTCAGTTCAGCTGAGAAAAAGATCTCAATGTTTGGGAGCTTAGCAAGTGCTTATCTAAAGACTTCATAGGAAATTGTTGGTAGTTCCATCTGTTAGTGGGCTGTCTTATACCAATTCTTTCCTCCTTCACCAAAGATGTGCTTCTCCCTATTTATTTTATTGAAACATCTTTTGGGAGTTGTGATCAACACCCTTGCTTTCCATCTCCTATTTTCATGGGCTGGCCTAGTGGCTTTTCCATTAATCATGGTTTAGTTGAAGGGCAGAAGGAATGGCTATCATTTCCATAAGCCAGCCAGCTGTTCCAAATCCTTTGCCTGCTATCATGCAGCAGAGATTCTGCAGTGACACATTGTGGCTCCTAGTCTAATGGCTTCAGATGTCACCATGAACTAACAAATACCACAATGACATCAGAACGCCTCTTCCCCGTCCCATGAAAGCTCTTAACAACATGAGGAAGAGACTGAAGGAGGAAGGTTCTCAGTTCTTGCAAGCTTTTCCTGCCCAACTGCATTATGGGATGCAGGTTGTGCCAAAGTGCTGAGGTGCCTTCATAATGTCGAGCTCTCAGATAAACAGGCCCAGGGGAAGACACTAGAATCAACTACTGCAGAGAGACTACTTTGGGAGGAGATTTACCATGATAGGGACATTAAATTGCCTGGCCTCTCCCTCTGAAGACAACAAAACTTGGGTTGGTATCAGAAATGTAGGCCCAGAAGCAGACTTTGAGAAATCATGAAGTCCAGCCTTCTGCACCAAAACAGGACTAAGTAACCCTAAACCATGCCTGTTCCTGAAAACCTCCCATGACGGAATTTCACAACCTCTTAGAAAGCCTATTCCAGAGCTTAAGTACCCTTATAATGTCATAGGTATATGGAGCTGATCTCTGGGCTGTTTCTGTTTCAGGGATACCATACAGCCTCTGAATTATGCACACCTTGGGAATGATCATTTTGAACAAAACGTTATGGTGGGTCTTTTAAAAATTTACAACTAAACATGGACTTAATACAGCTTTGAAACTTTACTACATAGAAGAAAAATCCTGCTTTCCCTTTATTGTTTTACTAGTTCATGTTTAACGCAGTATTGTACTGTATTGGAGGTTTTTTTCCTCTTCTGCTGCCTGATTGTGTACTTCTGGTTCCAAATGAGGTGTGCAGTTGTCTGGTGAGTTTGTAACTCTGGTGTTCATAACTCTGAGGTTCTACTGTATATTAAAGTGTGTTACTGGGAAAACTGCAGCATTTACAGATTCCCTGTTTTGAAATTGTCAAAGTATGGTAGAAACTTAAATTTGTCACTGACTGAGGGCCTTTCTGAGTGAAATGAGGGATTTCAGTCCACTTCTGAGAGAGAAGTTGTTCACAATGCATTAAAAAAAACAATCAAAACCAAAATTAAACCACTGTAATTTTCCCCTTTGTTAACTGTGAATATAAGAATATAAGAACAGCCATACTGGGTCAGACCAAAGGTCCATCTAACCCAGTAACTTGTCTTCCAACAGTGGCCAGTGCCAGGTGCCAGAGGGAATGAACAGAACAGAAGGAATGAACAGAATCCCCTGTTGCCCATTCCCAGCTTCTGACAAACAGAGGCAAGGGACACCATCCCTACCCATCCTGGCTAATAGCCATTGATGGACCTAACCTCCATGAACTTATCTAGCTCTTTTCTGAACCCTGTTAAAGTCCTGACCTTCACAACTGTGTGTGCTGAGAAGACAGAGTGAATGAGCTGGTGTGTGAATGTCCCTTTCAAACATATCCGTTGACACTGAAGATCCTGGCCTCTAGCAGTGCAAAGCTACCTTAAAGCCATTTTAATTGGTTTAGCACAATGGAAGAGGGGAGACGACACCAAATGCCTTAGATCCAAGGGCCATTAAACCTGGCACAATTGTTGCCAATCCCAGGGGGTGAGAGATATCGGCGGAGCATAAATCTGACATAAACCCACTTCTGCCACACACACAAACTCTAGCTAAGCAGAGCTCTGATCAGCAGCGGTTGTAGCCCTTCAGCAAGGAGTTGGTGGAAGCCTTGTACCATATCTGTTCTAGGGGAAGACTTTTAGAGTACGCCTACACAGCAATTAAACATCCACCACCAGCTCAGCTCTGCTGACTTGGGTGTGGTCTGCAACACTGTAAAATTGCTGTGTAGATATTCAGGCCACGGTTCTAGGGCCCTGTGACAGAGAGAGTCCTGGAACCCAGACTGCAGCCTAATCCTGAACATCTACACAGCAATTCTACAGTCCTGTAGCTTGAGCCCTGGGAGTCCAAGTCAGCTGATGAGAGCTAGACATGGGTGTGTTGGCTGTGTAGACTGACCCTTAGCCTCCTAGCCTCTTGATCTTGACACTTTTGAGAAGCACTAATTTTGCTTAAAAACAGGATAATTTGAGACAAGGTTTCTATGCCAAGATTATAGTCTTAAAGGTGATTTAAAAATCAGCTATTTTATAAGCTTTTATCTCTTCTGCTGAGTAGGAACTACTGTGAGATTGAGGCTTTAGGAAGCGGCTAATGATTTTTTTTCTTTTTGAGAATTTTTTTTATTATACCTATTGAGCGAGACAATAATGGGAACCTACTGTTAGATTTGAATCAAAGTTGAGAGGTGAAAGTCTGCTCTCTGTAATGCTGGTGTAACGCCAATTAAGGCACCTTGTATTTACAGCAGCATAACAGAGAGCAGACTCTAGCTCAAAGACTTTTAAGGGCAGCCGCTGAGCAGTTCAAAGAACGGAGTGGGCTGGATTGTAGTTAAATGGAGGGAAAAAGCTGCTCTTGAAGAGAGAGAGAGGGAGAGAGTTGAAAAACTGACACACCCCTTCTGAAAAGAGACTAATCAGACATACGGCAGGATATTTTCTACAAGCCTTCCCTGCCTGCATTTCCTGTTTGGTTCTCATTAGAATGTTTGTTTAGTAGCATCTGAGGCAAGGCAGTAAGAAGCCTGGGGAACTTTAATGAGCTCTGGAGATGACTACCAATTGAAAATGTGATGGTACGTTATATCTTAAATCCAACACAGCATGTGCACTGAGTGAACAAAGCAGCAGAATAAAATGTATTTTATTAATGATGAACCGTGGCTGTGCATGAAAGCCCCTTTCAAATATCTGAAAAGTTAAAGTGTATTATTTCCCTTCAGAAAAGGAAGCATTCAAAGAGACAGGGCTGATGAACTGAGTTTATTAAATTGACTTGGCAGTGGTGAAAATGGTGTTGACAAGAAGATGGCAATATAGTTCAAATACACTGCAGTAACGAACACAGAGCCTGCTCTGGAAAAAAGGAAGCGTTGCTTTAGGTGCTGAAGCAAGGTCTCCACCGGCTGCTCAAAGCGGTACACTGCTCAGGAGCCAAAAGCAGTATGAAAAAAATAAATATCCTCTTACAGTGGGGTGCAAACTGAAGATCACAAGAGCCAGAGCCACTGCTGGCATAAGAAGCAGCAACTCCATTACCTCTAGAGGTGAAACTGATCCAGTGGCAGGGCTTGTCTAGTTGCCTGTCGATGAGGCAGATAATAGTTTTGAAAGCATAGTAATGTTGCTCATGCTGACGCTATGCTGCTATTGGTTTCAAATGAGCTGATTGATTTGAACAAGTCACGTATCCCTGTACTTTACCTTATTTACCTGTAAACTGGATCTCCTATTCATTACCTCCTAGGGATATAGTGAGGCTTGTAAGGTACTTTAGAACCCTGGACTGAAAGGTGCTATAAGTGTGTGCACTATTATATGTGTTTTTGTAGTGTTGCTGTAGTTCTCTTGGTTGTGGGATATTAGAGCAGCAAGCAGGTGAGATAATGTACTTGAATCGAATTCTGTTGGGAAAAAAAACCAACCTTTTCAAGCTTACACAGATCTCCCACAGAAGAATTTCTCTTTCATCAGTGGAAGAGGTGTGTGTGTGTGTGAGAGAGAGAGAGAGAGAGAGAGACTGAGTGTGAGGGTGTGTGTGTGTGAGAGAGAGAGAGAGAGAGAGACTGAGTGTGAGGGCTATTTCTATGGTGCTCTAGTTAGGTTTGTTATGGGTTTTAAATGCTAAAACTTGCCAAATTGTTTTTCCTTTCAACTGAACGTTTCCATACTTGGTTTCTACCTGAAAAAGTTCTCTGGGATTTGGAGTTCCAGCAAGCTGCATTAATACCAGAGAATGGAATGTGTTGCTCCTAGCTGCAGCTCTGCCTGTTGCTGCCCACTCACAGAAGGCTGGAGGGA
Source organism: Pelodiscus sinensis (assembly GCF_052426305.1). Classification (NCBI taxonomy): domain Eukaryota; kingdom Metazoa; phylum Chordata; order Testudines; family Trionychidae; genus Pelodiscus; species Pelodiscus sinensis. The sequence continues at coordinate 20,547,159 of NC_143067.1, read as the reverse complement.
ATGGGTAGCTTGACTTTTCCACCAGGGAAGCAAGCCCATGCTTTTCACCACACTTTCATGCAGGCTTTTTTATGACCCTGCCCTTCTGTGAAGTAATACTGTACCATTTCCATGGCATTTCAGAGTTTTGGCAGGCAGGAGGCAGAGAAGGAAGATTTAGCACTTGAAATACATGATTTTTAGGAATTAGATTTTTAGGAATTACATTACACATGAAGTAGTGGTCCAATTTTTGGACAATTAAGACCTTTTGGAATGAAACCTGGTATATTTCAGACTTCCGTTGGCATGGGAATGAATAATTTACAGCACAGGAAACTGGCTTCCCACATTCAGTCTTCTCTACATCTGCTCCACCAGTGACACAGCTGACTAGGTCAGTATAATATAATTCCTCAGGTCTATGCACGAACTCCTTGGAAGTTCTAATCATGACTGCACCTCTGGGTTTAAGGTATGGTTCATGTGCAGAAAAAAGGTCTAAAGATGAGCCCTGCTGGTGTTGACAAAGAAGCTATTTCCTTTTGTTTTCTTTAGTGTTGACACCCTCCCTTCCCCAAAGACTGAGAACCACAGAGAAATTAAGATATCTAATTTGCTTTCTGTTTTTTTGTCAAATGAATTCTTAAATTTGTGAAGATTTGTTCACTTCCCATCTGTGAATAAATCCCTTAAAGCTAAAAAGGGGTTTTGGTAAATGAGGGGGAAAGAACTAAATGAAACATTATTTACGTCTGAAAGAATTCAGAGATAGGAAAGCATACTAACTAGGTTAGCTGCCTTGTCATGAAATCAGTTGTATTATGAAATGGCTTATGAAATACACAAATTGAGTTCCTCCAAACTGGCTGTTTAAATTATGTTTTACCAACGTCATTATTGCAAGTAAAAATACAGATAGGCAATTTTCTACAGAGACAAGATGGGTGAAATAATATCTTGTATTGGATCAACTATTGTTGGTGACAGAGACAATGTTTTGAGATGAAACACTTGTCTCTCTCCAGGAGAAGTTGGTCCAATGCAAGATAATACCTCACCACCCTTCTCTCTAAAATCCTGTGACCACCACTGCTACAACACTCCACATAGTTTTCTACAGGCATTTTTTTGCATGGAAGTTGTTAAGGCCACCAACTGTTTCTACAACTCTCAGCATAATGAGGCCCTAAACCTGACGGGGAGATTACAAGAATAGAAATACAGGTTGTATGTCCCTTAACTGGGACTCTCTTGCTCGGCAACATCTGTGGTCTGGCCAGGAAGAGGGAGGTCTGGTGGTGAGGCAGGGACACAGTAAGAGGCACTGGCAACTCAGTCAGGAGCACAGTGTGGGTGGGTGTGTGGAGGATGGGTGACATGGCAGGAAGCTCTGGCCCCAGCAGAGCTCCCTGGCCCCAGCGGCTAGGGAGTTCTAGTATGGCTGTGGCTGTGGACCTGCAGCCCCAGCCAGGGAGCTCCAAACCCAGTGGCAACCAGGGAGCTCTGGCCCAGGCCATGGAGCTCCAGCTCCATCCCTCTGCCCCAGTCGCAGAGCTCTGGCTCCAGCCACGGAGTCAGGTGGCTGGCCATGACACTCTGATCCTACTACTACCAGGGTCAGTGCGCCATAGCCAGAAAGTCCCGGGGTGGCTGAGGCAGCAGCAGGGGCAGGCTGGAGCCCTAGCCCCGTGGAAGCATGGATATGAGGAGAGGGACCTTCCCTGGTCTGGCAAAACCCCTCATTTGGGACCAGTCAGGCGGTCGCGAGGGTGCCGGACCAACAAGGACTGACCTATCCTTAGTCCTGGTCTACAGTGAAGGGGAAAGTCGTTTTAAGAAACACAACTCCAGCTATGTTAATTAAGTAGCTGGAGTTAAAGTATCTTAAAGCACATGTTGACGCCGTCTGTGCAGTGGGAAGTCAACGGTAGCATATACTTTCACTGACCTCTCTTACTCCTCATGAGGAGCAGGACTACTGGTGCCAACAGGAGTGCGCACTCAGTTCAAATTAGTGGGTTTTCACCAGACTCACTAATTTGAACCCTGGAAGATCAACTGCAGCATTGTCAGTTTTCCCCATAGTGTAGACGTAGCCTTAGAGATCAGCTGTTGACCACTTACCCTCACTGATGAATAACTGGATCATTGGGTTCAGGGGATTAGTCTTGTGAGGAAGGATTCATAATCTAGCTCTAAATATATGATAAGGTACCACTGCTCATCATGCTGACCAATATTCTCATTGTTTCCTTGTGTATCCAACTGCCATCTCTTGTCTTATCCTGAGACTGTAATGTTGTTGGGGTAGGGACCTAATCTTATACTATACAATTATCAGTAAGAGGATAATATTTGACCTGTGAAGCTCTTGTTATTATTCCATGTTTGTGCATGCACCTACCACAATGGAATAGTGGTCCATGACCAGGTCTTCTCAGGGCTACAATAATACAACAAATAAAGAAAATATTATTGTCTTCCATATATAGAAATACATGCTCTTAAGTCTAGATTTTTTTAAAATTTTTCCTATAAGGAAAATTTCAAGGAAAGAAAGAAATACAAAATCTCCAGAGCTGAATCACTGTCTTTCTCTGAGAACCTCCACTCAGAACCCCTTATTTCATGATGGGAGAAAGGATGATTTGACCCCATTGAAATCAATGGCAAAACTCCATTTGAAAGTTCAGTGCACAGAAAGCAGACTCATAGCTACAGCCTCACAGAGATACTCAGGGAAATGCCCTAGAAATACATTCAATACTTCTAATTATTTTGTTTGTTCAATGGTAAACACAAAGTGTATAGTACGCATTACTGAAAAGACAATAGGAAAACTACAGACTTTATTTACCACACACACTTTACAAGCCTGCAAATCCAATGGAAGGTTAATTATGTGGGGTCACCTATAGGACTTGTCCATCTCTGTGGTGATGTTTTTTTCCTTTTAAATTGGCTGTTACAAAAGATCAGTAAAGCCTCAAATAGTGAGGAGACTACTGGACTTGTATTTTCTGCTGTCCTCTAGAAATGTATTATAGCGTGGTTAATTAATTAGCAATACAGCTGCTACAAACATTGGCTGTTTGTGAATGATGGAGCTGCAACTAGCTTTGCCTGAAGCCTGGTTCAAGTTAGCGGCAGAGGTATAACATGTCTCTGTTCACTCATTAGCCTCCTGTCTGGACTATAGAACATCTGCATTGTTTTACAAAAAGCATTCATTTTTTCTGCAACAGAATCCAGCATTTTCTTTCCTGCTCCTATTTTTTCCACAAGATGTTTCTAAGAAGGCACCTGTAGAGAAGTTATCAGAAGTAGTTGCATTAGGCTCAGTTCTCAAGATGATGATCTCTGAAGAAAAAAGAGCCACGAGGATAGATCTGTTCCTTTCTGCACACAAATGTACATGATGCCTTCATCACCATTTGCGCAAGTGGGACTGGCAATGCCTGGAGCATATTACTTTGGGAGCCTTGAGGAACTTGCTCAGCAGCAGGTGTATCCAACAGAAAAAACCCCAGAGTTCAGTGTTCTAAATATAAACCACCATTGAGAGGTTTGAGCCTCCTATTGAGTTTCCCTGCAGCATCCACATCCCCTCCCCCCATCTCAATTAAAACTCCAAAAGCTGTTCATAAATGTTGGAATTTTCAGAGCTTTGGAGTGGCTGCGAGGCTTGGATGCACATCCCATCATGATGCAAGTGGACCAATGCAAATGTAGGTGCAATTACTGCAATATTAAATAAATCTGTCCATACTCATGAATGTGGAAAGTACTTCTCACATGTCCTGTACATTTGCATCTGGCATAGGCATGTTGTCTTGTGGTACTGCATTAGTGTGGCTGTGAGAATGGGATTATGCTACTTTTCTTATTTCCCCAATACTTTATTATTAATTCTTTATTTTATTTAGTCATGTTGACAAGAATGTCTACAGGCCAACAGAGAACATGGCTCAGTTGTGTTACCTATTAAAAAACACAGAAAATTAGATGGTCCTGCCTCTAGGCCCCAAAAATCTAAATAGACAAGACAGACACAGAGCGGGAGAAGAGGTAGAACACCTCAGCAGAAAGAATAACTTGACAGCAGAAAACATTGTTAGTTCCATGGTGTTTTTTTATTTTCCAAATGACTATTTTCTGAATTGCTGTGTATACATTTTGTACTTTGCGGTGCCTGGAGTGATTCCACTTTTAATCTTGGATTTTGTTAGATCTTGCAAGCTAAGCTGGTTGGATCCTGGCCAGTACTTGGATAAGAGACCTATAGAGGAAACTCATGGTACTGAGAGAAATTATTTGCAATTGGAGATGGCATTCTTCCCTCTGAGTCAACATAAACCAACAGCCCAGCATGGTGTTAGGTTTACTGTGATACTTCAAGTGCCCTTTTTCAGAGGAGAGATAAAATTAAAGTTCCATTGCATTTTTCTCTAGAGTGTTAGCCTGCGTGTCCTGGCCAGAAATCTGATTTGTACAATTGTCCTCTTAAAATTCCCCAGGAAATATTTCTCTTCATTCCTATCCTAACCCATTGTCAAGTTTTCTCTATGCACAGCTGAAGCATTCTCTAGACGTACTACGTGAAATTTAGGGGCAAATAGCCGCACATTTCAGCTACACACATGCAGTTGCATGCATGCATGCATGCATTTGGCATATGCCTAATTTATTTGTTTTCATATATACCTACATGAATCAGATGTTTGCATTTAGATTCCTAAATGGCAGAATTGGTATGCAAATGACTAATTGCTCTGAATATTTCTGTGCATATTAGGCAAATACAAATGAGCAAATGCAACTGCCAGAACCAGTTGTCCCAGCCCTGCACTTAACTCCATATATAGGAGGACCTCTGTGTCCATGTGGGCATTTAACTTTGTTACAATGCACCAGTACATGTGTGTGTAAGAGTTCCTATTTAAAAAGCTCACCATCATATTGGAATGCACTAGAGCAGGGGTGTCCAAACTTTTTTCAAAGAGGGCCAGATTTGATGAAGTGAACATGCGTGAGGGCCGACCATTTTGCCTGACATTCTTTGAACCATTAAAATTAAATGCAAATTAACTATTTTATGCAAAGTTTATTGCAAACGGCATACTTTTCATTTCGTCGCATGGATGACAAATCTAAACAGGTGTTAAATCACTCTGCCTTTCATATCTGAAGGCCAGATGAAAAAAAAATCCAGGAAGCTGAAATATATGTCAGGAACATTGTAAAGTACATTACATATTATTGGTAATAAAGGTTGTCTGTCAACTTTTAAGTTCAAAAAATATGAACAGGAACATAACACCAAGTATACATGTTGTGTCCAAATATATTTATAACTGATTTAGACCAACTGACTAACTGAGATTTTACAATGTATTCATCTCAATACATATGGATTCGTTGGGGGCCATAAAAGATAGATATTGCCAAATTACCCGTGGGGCCGTATTAAACCGGAACACGGGCCGCAATTGGCCCTCGGGCCAGACTTTGGACATGCCTGCACTAGAGGATTCAGAGGATGTTGAGCCAAACAGAGTACTGCCTGCTAAACTACAGTAACTTTAAACAATAGATTTCCTTGGATTAATGTGAAAAACACATGTGTGGAGCAAACTTTGAAAATCAAGCAGTTATTTTTAAGGCATTTGTGAATCTTCAGCAAATACACTTTGATGTCAACCGCTATGATAACCTTCTTGCTCATATCAAGAAGTAATGCAAATAATTGTTTTGACTCAAGTTGGACTATTTGCTGCATAGTTATAATTTAGCCACTAAGCAATATATTATTTTTTGTTGTTTGGAATATAAATGCTGCTGTTGCTAACTTTCTAGTTCATTAAACAAAACATTCTGAGAATTATGAATTGCTTAAGCAGGTCAAGGACAGCATGGAAATGCGATTTGAGATACGTTATCTCCAGCTACGTAATTAACGTAACTGGAATTGCGTATCTTAATTCGACTTCCTTTGTAGTGTGGACCAGGCCTCGGTGACTTTACAGTCCATTGTTTATGATTTCATTAACTGTGTGATCTCCAGTGGAACCAGATGGTAAGTATCTATTTGAAAGGTGGAGCTTCTCTTCAAACACACAGAGTCAGGAAAATCATCACGATAGCAAAGAAAGTGTAGGAAAGGAACTTTAAAATTGTAGTCCTAAAAAGCCCAATTTAAAACCCATTGAATCAATGTAATTCCTTTCATTGACTTCAATAGATTTTTGCATTGGGCTCTGAGGGATTTCTAAATTGATGTTGTGGGCTTCCTATGTATTATCTCACTGATTTTTGGAGATCTTTCCCCTCCCTGTCCAACTGTCTGTCCTGCAAACTCAAACTGGAATCACAGCATAAGTTGGATTCTTTCTGAAGTGAGCATCATGAGACCTCCTTTCATCCTTTTCCAATTGATGATCTTTTACTTTTTTATTACTGTAACCCACCACCCTACAGTGCCACGTGTATGAAGTATTGTCTGGTTTTATAGCTCTGAGTTGTAAAATGGCATAATTATACTGGAGAGCCTATGAAGCAGGCAGAAAATACAGACAAGCGGTAAATCCTTCACCTTTCTGCACTTTTTTGTCACTTGCTTCTTTGTGATAAATGTAATGATTTTTATAAACTCCAAAGCAACAATAATCTGAAGTTGGAACTTGGTTAACAATTCTACTGAAGATGAAGCATGCACAACAAAATCCAGCTTGCTCTTCAGATTTGTATTCAGGGCTACTAAGATTAAAAAGAGAAACTTTTTTTGAGTCGAAAAGTAGCAGATAAAAATCTGGCTACTCACTCAAGACCGTCCATTCAGCAAGAAGGGATTATTTTGACACTGACACTTTTCAGAGTAGAACTGCAAGTTTAAATTCAGTAGCAATGCTTTAATCAAAAATGTTATTTTTTTTAGTGCTTCTTTGGTCTCTAACTACTTCCAGAGTCCTGGCCAAATTCCAGTCTGGGTAATTATATTCCACCTCCCTAAATTTCCCCTGCAGTTTCAGCTGGATCAGACATCCTCATTCATTTCTTCTTCTCGGTAGTTATACAGTATTGCTGTGTGCTGTCAAAAAGCTGCTGTGCTGCGTTCCAGGGGAAGGTGAAATGAGTCTTGGGTATATAAAGTTTGCAGAGTGCTTTGGAATTCTGCAGGATGCTGGAACATCCCATGCTATCACAACTGTAGTCCATGACAATCTTCCAGTGTATATCGACGCCACAATGAGATACCTTCATCTTAGGGTGACTATATTTTTCCAAAAGGAAAACAGGACACCACTTGGAGCCAGCCAGAGTGTGCCCCTCACTCTGCTGGGTATGAGACAGCCCACTCCCTGCCTATTGTCCAAGTCTCTCCTTTCTCCCCTGCATGTTAGTCCAGCACAAACCCACTTCCCTCCTCCCTCTGCTGCCTGCGTGGGGCCAGTCTGAGACTCACCTCCTATCCACTCACCTCACACAGGGAATCAGCCCCAGGTCCTCCTGCTGCCTGCTTGTGTAGCTGGCACAAGGCCTCTGCCTTCCCTTCCTCTAGGGTTGCCAACTTTCTGGCAAACCAAACACCCTTCTCCTGGCCCTTCTCCGGGGGCCCACCCCACTCACTCCATCCCCTCTCCTTCCTTTGCACTCTCCCCCACCTTCACTCACTTGCTCATTTTCACTGGGCTGGGGAGGGTCTCTCTTCAACTGGATGTTGAGTTGAAAACCAGACATTTGACCACCCTACCACTTGCACATTCCGGGCCCGTCTAAGGTCCCTCTCTTGCATGGGAGGCCAGTACGAGTCCCCTCACTCCATACCACTGGTGCAGGGCCAGCTTGAGGACCCCAATCATCCCTCCATGCTTGGGGCCTGCCCAAGACTGCCTGCCCACCTGCACGGGGCTGGCCTGGCCCAAGCCACTCTCCCGAGAACTCCCTCCTGTATAGGGCTGGCATTGCCACCCCTCACTCACATGTTCCTCCACATCCCACTAGGGGTTACACTCTGCTGTTTTGGCAAAACTGGGCATTTGTCCTTTTTTTGCTTGCCAAAACTGACCATTAGGTGACAAATGCCCAGTTTTGCCAAATAAAAGAGGGCAGGACAGCTGAGACAGGGTTTTAAAAAGGGACTGTTCCGACCTAAACATGAGGCCTGGTTACACTACCTCAGCTGGACTGTGTCAGCTGGTTCAGAGTGCTGGGCTATAAAATTGCAATATAGACATCTGGGGCCAAGAATCCTGCCAGCCAGGGGTGATTTAGTGCAGCAAAGATCTATTTCCAGTCACCCAGCCTGTGGTGATTTTCATCCTGTGTAGAGAAATTGGCAAATGGTCTGGGAGCCACTATAGGCTATATCTACACTACCTTTTTTTTGTGGAAGAGGCAATGCAAATGAAGCACTCATTAGCATTTTCTTGCGCTTCATTTGCATAATCTCTTCCGATGCATTTTGCACGAGAAGTTTTTGTGCAAAAACAAGCAGTGTGGACGTGTCTGTTTTGCGCAGAACCCCCTTTTTGTGCAAGATCCCTATGCCTGTAAAATAGAGGCAGAAGGATCTTGTGCAAAAAGGGTTTTTTGCGCAAAACGGAAGCGGCTACACTGCTTCTTTTTGTGCAAAAACCCCTTGTGTAAAACTGGCTTACATAGATTATGCAAATGAAGTGCAACACAATGCTAATCAGCACTTCATTTGCATACTTTCTGCCAGCAAAGCAGTGTAGACAAAGCCCTGGGCTATGTCTAGACTGCAGGCTTCTTTCGAAAGATGCTCTTTCGAAAGCATCTTTCGAAAGAGCATCTTTCGAAAGATCGCGTCTAGACAGCAGGCGGATCTTTCGATAGAGGAAATCCGCTTTTTCGAAAGAGAGCACCCAGCGAGTCTGGATGCTCTCTTTCGAAGACGGCCTCTTTACATTGAAGAACGCCTTCCTTCGAAAGAGGAACTTTCGAAGGAAGGCGTTCTTCCTCGTGAAACGAGGTTTACCGCCATCGAAAGAAAAGCCGCGTTCTTTCGAAATAATTTCGAAAGAACGCGGCTTGAGTCTGGACGCAGGGGAAGTTTTTTCGGGAAAAGGCTACTTTTCCCGAAAAAACCCCTGAGTCTGGACACGGCCTCGGTGTCAGGCTTGGGGAAGAGCCAAAAGTTCCTAAGGAAAATATATTGAAATATGGAGCAGAAAGTGGGCAAAATAAATGACAACCTCTCTGAGGAAAAGCAGCACAAAGAGGAATAGAGAAATATTCTAATTAAAATACTCTTTCTAGAAATACAGAAGGCACTGATTTTTGAGGAGCCGTCATTTTTTTATTTTCAGGGAATGGTGGATCAAATTGAGTTAAATTATAGGGATATCCCCAACCCAATTAGACAGCATCCCTTTGCCATGAAGAAGCCCAGTCCACCTCTGATCCATGGCAGGGGATCCCCACATTCTAGATATAGATGATGTAAAAAGAGAATCTCTGTAGTTAAGCAGGAAGGAAAAGAGTCTGTGAGGCCTTGACAGATTGATGGGCCCTTCCTCTGTCTAAATCTTTGTAGATTAGCAAATCTATTTTCTTTCCACAGATATATTTGCTAGCAGTAAATCATCAAACCCAATCGGCAAGGGAAGGATATATAGCTTAGAGCTACTGGGCATTATTCACTTGTCACCAAGAATAATGGGAAGAGTAGGTAAGATAGCTCTTAATAGGGTTGAAATTAACTGATGACCATGAACATGCCAATAATAGAGCACAGGAATATGTTGCCAGGCTAATGAGTTACCACACCTTAAAGCATAATTAGACTAGACCCCCCCACACACATGATGTGAATAAGTGAAATGCATATTGCTTATTTTGCAGAAAACACTTTTAAAATATGTTTTGTTCTCTTTCCAGTCTTGTTGAAAGAGGGTGGGTGCCTGGGATGGCTCAGGGCAGTTAATTACTGCCCCAGCTAAGTCACTTCAACTTCTGGCATGTTCATTCTCTTTGTACTTCTGTTTCCCATCTTAATACTCTTATATTTCCCAGGGATGTAGTGTGGCTTCATTAATTCATGTTTGTTGAGCACTTTGAGATCCTCTGGTGAAAGATTCTTTGTGGATGTCAAGTTATTGTTTTGATTTAATGAAACTACATCTCTCTCCATGACACACCATACATCTCTCTCCTTTCACTGTCAAAACACCCAGTTTTACATTTGCATTGAACCACTCTAGGGAGATTGTGCTACAGGTACATTGAGCTGAGGTTTTTATTGAACAGGTCTCTTCTCTTGTGTTTATCCAGGGAGCATTAATTTAAGGTCCTACTTTTATGGAAATGGTGCCTCTGCTAGAATATTTTGGTTTCGATTATTCATAGACTAGGGAGAGTTTCTTGGACTGGGATTCACATAAGCAGATAACGTATGAGAGAAGAGACAACTTCTAAAACTAACTCAAAGTATCTTTAAAGGATTTGCTATTGCACTTTATAAAAATCCTAATTTGCTGTAGAAGAGGGAATATTTGAGTTATTTTTTATTTGCTGGCCTTCAAGGTTCACTTTAAAATCAATCTATAGTAGTCTGTAGTAACCATAGAATCAGAGTCTCAATGAGACTGAAAGAGAATGGAATGCTGTAGGTCTCAAAGTTCTATCTCCATATCAGGGCACTTTCAGATAGTGTAACAATGGATGGGGAAAGATGGACATTAAGCCAATGTGGGAGAGAGTTTCAAAGGCAAGATCAGTTAAGCCATGAACACCCATTGATGGGAGTTTGAGCTTCACATCTCTGCCAAATTGCCAATACCTTAAGCCCAAGATCTCCAATGAGCTGCAGTCCCTCCTACAGTACAGAGAATATAGTGCCCACAGTAGAGGTGGTACTGCTTTGGAAGGATAAAGTTCACCAACAGTTACTACTGGGAGTTTAAGCTTTGCAGGCTACACAATATTTTATATTGTAGGCCCTACACACCAGTAACTAGTTAGGACCTCCAGATTTCTGAACCAAAGATGAGACCAGGCTGCAAAGAATCCTTCCTGGGTTTTATGTTAAGACCAGTACATGTGTGGACAAAGATCTTATTAGCCAGTTCTGTGTGATATTTGATTAGGGATATTAACCATTCATTTATTATGCTTACTGGTTATTTGATCCTTGCTGGTGAACTCCAGTGGTGACTCACTGGGCTGCAGCAGCTCTGGCTGTGGGAGACCAGCAGGCTAGGCAGGTGGACCTCACATCTGTGACAGAATTGGTGGTGGGACCCATAGCTGTGGCTGAGTGGGAAGCCCTGGATTAAAATGGTTAACCAGTTAAGCACTAGCATGTAACTGGTTAACCATTTTAACACCCCTATATTTGATCTGAGTCATAAGAAATCAATCAAGAGCTCAGCAGTCTCAGAACCTTAATTTAAAAACAACGGTGGCCAAATGGGATCACTTCATTGTTCTTCAGAAAGCTGAGATTAACAAAAAGTGATTCCCTTTTCCAGCCCTCCAGGGCTCCAACAACTGACTTTGGTGGGAATAGGACAAAAGTCTCACTGATTTTTCAGTGCCAAATCAGAACCTAGCTTCCAATGAGCTGCATAAATTAAATTAGTAGGGGTATTACAGCCGGGAAACTTGAATGGGGAAAGGTTGTGAAGTATCTGTTTGTATCCTGCTGGTGAGTGTTTATTATAAATCCTCCTCTGTGCTGATCTGTGGAGGACAGGAGTTGTCACAGCTCTCAGTTACAGAGGGTTAGATCTTTAGCTCAAGCTGAAGCAGATCCTATTTTTAACTGAGAGGTTCCACATACAGTCCCCAGTGTGTTGGCCATGAGGGGTGACTGACACATGCTGTTTATGGCTTTAGCCACAATTATTCAATCTTTTTTCTTGGAGCACTAAAATAATTCAATGTTTTTTAAATCACAGAGTATCCTCCTTCCCCTCCTGCTCAAACAAAACAAAACAAACCCTACCTGTCCTCATGAGGTACTTAATTTCCTACTATTAGGCAATCCCTCCTCTGTTTCAAATGCATAGTAATCTAAAACAAACTACCTACTTTGTGCTCATTGTGAGTAAACAAATTACTTAAATAAGGCAAATGCACTTCTAATTACTAAATTACTTAAATGCTATGTTTGCTAATGCTAACTTAAGATGTAAGCAAATGTCTTGCGAAGAATTAATTTGGTAACTAATTTTGGCACGTGTAATTGTTTTAAAATGAGTGGGTGCTGGAAATATTTGAGAGCTAGTAATAAATCACTGAGTAATTGTGTGACTAACCAATAAGCAGGGGCGGATATAGGGCAGGGCGAACGGGGCAGCCACCCCGGGCCCCGCACTTAAAAAAGCCCCGCGCATGCGCCGTGGCAAAGGGGGGCACCGCAGAGTTATGCTGCCCGGGGCCCAGCAAAACAGTCATCTGCCCCTGCCAATAAGACATAGCAGGTAGTGGAGTTTATTGTATATATTTAGATGACCCTATAAGGCTACCTGTTAATGGCATTCAAGAAATATACTGCCTGGTGAGTTTCTCTTACTGGCCTACTGAAAAGGACCTTGTGCAGGATCCCAAAGAAATTTTGGGTGCTATTGGTGTGAATGGGACTACTCATTAGACTAGGGCAAAGAGCATTTGTCCTTTAGTAGGGCAGTAGAACTTCTTTATAACTACTCCTCCCTCACACATACCTTATTTATTATATGGTAATTAGTGTTCTGAGCTCTCAGCTGAGCCTAGGCTTTTCTTATTTTAGATGCTTTACAAACATAATTCTTGCTATGAAGAACTTGAAAACTACACAGATAATGTAAACAATGAATATGTTGTAAACAGATGGTCAGAGACATGAAGTGACTTGCCCAAGGTCCCCACAGAAGTCAGTGGCAGAGCTGAGACTAGAACTCACCTCTCCTGACTTTCAATGGCCTAACCATTGTTCTCATGTCAGCCTTTCTCTTAAAAAAACAATATGGGGATATTTATCTTGGGCAAATGCCAAACTCAGTAATGGTTTGTAATGTAAATAACTTCCAAGTGTATCTCTACTGAGTTAAATTTGATGCAGGACTTTTGAAACTGGACTTTTAAAGTTATTTTGTGTTTGTTCTTCTGATGTGGAAGGGAGCTGTGAGGCAAAAGTATTGACAACATTTTTAAAAAGGCCTGATGAAAGCTGAATTTCATCTTCCATATCTGAAGGTACAAACAAAAAATGATTATGAATCACTTCCAGTTGATGTAAGGAATTTATTTGTCCATTTATTTTACTAGAGTGTCTGCTGAAATTGAAGTTCTTGATTAATGATCTATGGGAGGGAGCACTTGTGAAATCTGCTGTTGCAACCATAAAAAAATTATGAAGGGACTTAATGGATTATATAATATATGTGTCCTAACTGAGTGCAGGAAGATAAACTGTACTTATGTGAATGGACAAAATATTGTGTAATGGTAATGCTCATGCAGAGCACTAAACAGTTCCCCTCTTCCCACCTATTTATATGGAAATATGCCCAATAAAGTTGCTCAATAACTGAGTCATCAGAAATAACTTTTAAAATCATACTGCTAGATGTAAGAGCAAGTCTAGGTTATGTGAATATTTTTCATTCTGCTTTAGTAGAGGACAATGAGCAGTGCTGTGGCACCATGAAACTAACAAATTTATTAGGACATGAGCTTTTGTGGGTAAAACCCACTTCATCAGATGAGTTGGATTGGAAATTACAGAATCCAGAGTATATATAACAGCAAAAAGAAGTTTCCTAGGAATTATAGGACTAGTGTTAGTGAAGCTAAGTGGTGTGGAAAAGTGAATATCAAAGGCAGGGAAATTGCCTTTGTAATGAGTTAACCAGTTAAGATCTTAGTTCAAGTCTAAGCTGTGTTGAACTTATATGTAAATGAACTCCAGTTCAGATGACTGCCTGCTTTTAGAAGACTGACTGCTTTTAAATCCATTATTGAATGTCCAGGGTGGTTAAAATGTTCCTCTACGGGTTTATGTAAGTTACCATTCCTGACTGAATTAGGGTGTGTCTAGACTACTGAGTTTTGTCGACAAAAGTGGACTTTTGTCGACAAAACTATACCAGCGTCTACACTACCGCTGAGTTCTGTCGACATAACGTCAACAGAACTCAGCAGTTTTGTCGACGCTGGTATACCTCATTTTACGAGGCATAACACCTTCTGTTGACAGAGTTCTGTCGACAGAAGGTGTTATTGCCTGTAGGGTTGCGTCCAGACTACGGGGTTCTGTCGACAAAGCAGCTTGCTTTGTCGACAGAACTCAATGTGTCTGGACGCTCTTTGTCGACGGAAGTTTTGTCGACAGATACTGTCGACAAAACTTCCGTCGACAAAACGCGGTAGTCTAGACGTACCCTTAGCTTCATTAACACTGGTAATATAATTTCTAGGAAACTTCTTTTTGCTGTTTTATAATAATATATATAATGAAATTGTTAGTCTCTAAGGTGTCTCTCAGATGTTTTTAAAGTTACAGGCTACCACTCTAAGACTTTTTAGTGGAGGAGTTAGCTTTTAATCACTAGCAACTTTCCTCCCTAAATTGAGGAGCTGTGGCCAGTCCTGAGTTTTATTTTCAATGAGGAGAATAATAGGAAGAAAAGGAGGAAGAGGAGCTGAATATTAACTAATGTTTTTGAATATGATCTGCTACAAACCTGGAGCTCATTCTGCAAAAGGGGAAGTAGAGGTATGCAAAGCATAGCAGTCACTGAAACTTCATCCTTTCAGTCTGAAATCTTTACTAATATTTTTTACTTTGGCTCAGAGGTATTGAGGTACCTAACTCCAACTGCTGCCAGTTGCTACCTCCATTCTTAGGCAAAACTGATTGAAGTGAAGGCTGGCAAACTGCAGGTCACTTGTTTAAAAAATGGTTTATTAATAGAGAAATTTTAACTAAAATGCAGAAAAAATTTCATCTCACTATTTATTATTGATAATACATTGAGTCTAAATTGAGTCTTATTTGCATAGAAGCTTGCAGGCAGATACAATAGATTTTATGTGAACAAAGGAATCCTCATTTCATACCTCAGTGATTTCCCAGATCTTTCGTTCTGTGGATCAGTATGTCAGAGAGATTCTTTTAATGCCCCAGCTCACTACTTTTTGGCTTTCAGAATATACTGTAGTCTGTGGGGAAGGATTGCACCAATTACAAATTGTACATAAATGATATATTGAAAACCAGCTAGAATGCACTTTTATTGAAGTCCCTAGTTTACTTTTATTAGTTGTACTCAATAGCCCCTTTCTTTGCTGGTGGGAAGAAATGCCTATACATTTTGAGCATGCCCTTTGCAGATGCAAATTATCTGACTACCTGCATGAGTATTTGCATGTACCATAGGTATGTTAAAACTGGTTGTTAAGCATACAGTTACCAGCACATGGATATAATTGTTTGCCCAGACATATCATTGATCGTATGTGTAAGGGCAAGAAGAATAAGGAAGACTCAGACTCTCATGGTTGAGCCACCGTACACGACTTTCTAGAAAGACAGAATCACCTTCAGGCCTCACCCCTAGTCCTTCCCTAAGGTGTTCTCCAACTTCCTTATCAACCGATCTATTTATCTTCTTGTCATCTTCCTAAATCACACGCTTGTCAACAAAATGACACTTCACTCGATGTATGCTGTAAGAGCCTGGCTTTTTTATTTAGCTAGGACTAAGCACTTTGCTTCTACTGGTGCTTCTGTTGTATCGGAAATTTAACATTTGAAAATTCCATGCATGTTTAAAGATGGCACCACATTTCACTACCCAAAGTTATTTAATCTTGTTAAGGAGGGTTGTTTTATTTTTATTAATATTTATCTTTGTGATCACTGGGAATGGAGAGGTTAGTAACCTTAAAACTCTAAGTCTGCATGACGCAATTGTAAAGCAATTTGGAACTTTTCAATTTGGTGACTATGAGCTATATCTCAAGAGGAAGTTTGACTTTAATGAGAGCAAGATTAGGTTCAGTTTGCTGCACTTAGAAAAATGAAGATATTTCAGACCCCCAAGCCTGGGTAATAATTATGTTAAATAATTGTAGTCCAGGTGTATAGATTAGAGCTGATTGAAAAATGGGGTTGCTTTTTCCAGAAAGCTTTCATTTTAAGGTGGAAATCTGAATATGAAATGTTTTGAATTGAAAATGCTATCATAGTGCTTCATGGGTGCTGTAGTTTGAGTGCCTCAACCACTCATTCCTTTATATAAGCAGGATTCCCTAGGTCTACAACTCCCATGATGCACCTTTACCTTTAGCAACCTAATTTTCAATGTGACCAATAAAAAGAAATTCTTAGTTTAACATGATCCGTTTTCCACAAATCCATGTTAATTCGCATCAGCTGCATTACCATCCTTTAATTTGTTATTGAGTTCCATATTGGCTGTTACATTATCTTCCTAGAACCAGTGTCAGAATGGCAGGCCTATAATTATCCTGGTTGTCCCATATACCCTTTTAAAAACATTGACACAAAATTAGATTTCTCCGGGAATTTCCTCAATGTTCCAATAATAAAGGAAAATAATGGTTCAGCAAGCTCCTCACCCAGCTATCTTAAAAATCTTGGATGTTGGTTATCTGGACCTGCTGATTTTAAAATGTCTGACTGAAATAACAAATGTTTACCATCCCCTTGAGTTTACTGTTTGAATGGAAAGTTTCATTATCATATGATATGTCTACACTCTCCCTATTTATTATTTTTAGTCAAATATGGAACAAATGTTCATTTAACACTTCTGCCTTTTCTGCTTTATTATCAACAGTTCTTCCATTTCCTTCTAGTAATGTCCCAATTCCATTGTTAATACCTTGTGTACTTTAAAAATAACACCTTCTTACTGATGTTAACTCTGCTGGCCACAGATATCTTCCTGTGTCCTTTTGCTTCCTTTATCAATTTTCTACAATTCCTAGCTTCTGTTTTATATTCATTACTGTCATTCCCTTTTCTTCAACTTGTTGTGTTATCTCATAAATTTTATTGTTGACCTCTCCCTTCCCTATCAAACCAGCTTAGGTTTTTAGCTAGTGTGGCTTTCTTTCTCAGTTTTAGCTTTGGTAGCATCTAATGCAGTATTCTTAAACAATTCCCAAATATCATTCATACTTTTACATTTTCCAGTTGATTTGACTCATAACTATTTTCAGATTTGTGAAGCTGGACTTTTCAAAAAAAAGCACCAAATATATTAGTACTAGTTTGGACTTTATTCTGTGCACAGCAAATATGATCAAATAATGATCTCTTGTGCCTAAACTAACACACTTCTTTGATCAAATCCATTTTCTCTGTCAAAACATGGTCTAGTACAGAATTCCCTATTTTGGATGTAACACTTGAGTTAGTAAAATGCCATCTATAGTATTAGAAATGTCAAGGATGTTATAGCCGCAAGGAGTCCTGTAGCACCGTATAGACTAACTGAAGTGTTGGAACATAAGCTTTCGTGGGCAAAGACCCACTTCGTCAGATGCATGTAGTGGAAATTTCCAGAGGCAGGTATAAACATGCAGGCCAGAATCAGGCTGGAGATGACGAGGTAGATCCAATCAGGGAGGATGAGGCCCACTTCTAGTAGCTGATCTGGAGGTGTGTCATGGACCACCTAGGGCCACACCGATGGTTGTGCCCCTGCTCTAAACTGCTTTAAGTTTTGCTGAGAGTCGTCCTCAGCCAGCCCAAGCTGAAGCCTGGTCTTATGGTTCAATTACCATAATTGAACTTTCAAAAAAGAGGACAACTGATGCCTGCTGGTGCCACTGTGGCGGCGGCTGCTCCACTCACACAGGAGGCCGGGCTCAGAAGCTGGCAAACTTGTCCCAGCATATGTCAAGCTCGGAGCTCTGATCACTGCCTTGCTGCTGCCGGGGCTGCTGCTGCCCCTGCTGGCTCTCATGGTGGAAGGAGACGTGCCGTCGACCCCTCCCCAATGCCCTTTGCAGTGTAAAAATCTCAGACTTTTTTGCCATTAAAAAAGCCAGATGGATGGAGATTTAACAAATGAAAACGAGGACATGTCCAGGAAAAAACAGACGTATGGTAACTCTAGTTAGATTATTCAGGATCTACCATCTGGAATTATTTCAGTAGACTTCATGGGAATAGTGCTATTCTTGAGTGGGGCCATCAGAACATCATGCTCTTTTAGATACCCAATGGCTGTGGATCAAGAAGATTCCTTATTACAGGTCTGAACTTCCTAAAATATTAAGTGGGAATAGGATGATCTGTTCTGTAACACTTGAGGATGACTAAGGACTCTTGTCATGTCAAAATATCAATGCTCAAACCTCAGCCACTTCAACTTCAAACCTACAGAGCAAGAAGAGAAAGGAAGTGGCAAGAATGCTTCTAAAATAGTAACGATGGTAAATAAACCAACCCCATTTTTCCTATTACAAGTGGCTGGACGGCTAGAGAATTTTAAAGTCATTTTGGGGAAGACAAGCATTTGAAAATTGGGATTTTATAATGTATAATATTTTGAACTTCATGTACAACAGTCACTGCTCCTCATATAAATTTATTTTGTTATATTTAAATGTGTGTGTGTGGGGATATATTTTAGATTAAAGTTGAGAGTTAAGGAGCAGAAGATTAAGTCTGACATGTAGTGGTGGGCATATTTACATATCTGCACTGCACTGATATCACTTACCTACATATCTGAAACTATTTTGCTGAAGTTATAGCCATGTGAGCTATATAACTAGGAAAGCTAGAGTATATCTGATGTGTAAGAGCTGTGCATGCTTCCAAAGAATGAACAACTGCAAGGAGAAGATGTATAATAAGAGGTTATGAAATACTGTGATAGCTTTTGGCTGAACATGTATAATTAATTTAATCTTAAATCAATTTAAAATATAAATAATGCAGCACCTGTTAATGGGGCTTTTGGCTGGTCAAGTGTTGAACCAGATTGCACAACACACTCATCAGAAAGAATTGGGAGGTACTTGCTTAGTTATGTAAGTCTGTTGTATCATATAAATAAAAGATTCTCTCTTACTGGCAACTGTTTTTTTTCCTGTTCTAAGCTTTCTGAAGCTGAAATTCCTTGTAATTTAACATATGCCTGTAATTTAAAAGCAGCCTCAGAATCTTAAACAAAAAGTACTTAATTTATTTTTCTATTCAACTTTCAATTTAGAAAAACCATGTGAATTCTGAGGAAGAAGCATAACTTAGAATTGAATCTTTACTTTCAATCAATGATTCAGATTCTTAATAAACACCAACTTGTAGTAACAGTTAATTAACTTGCACTTCCAAAATGCTGAGAACCACGCAACGCTTTTTTAACCTTTTATTTCACCAAATGAATTTTTCGTTTATGCCTGCACTTAACAAATAGCATGTAATTGTTTTTATACATTTATGTTCTGGAATGATACCATTACTGATGCAGGTGGGTACATTGAAGGGCTATCAGTTATGATGCTTTTTGTGGAACTGTCTGGCAAAGAAATGGCTGGAACGTCAGTTTCCTGCTTTTGATGTTCAGAACAATTTTGCAGATTTAGCAAGTTTTGAAAGTTTGTGTCTCCTGCTCTGTGCAATGTGTGTCCAGTGGAAGATCTCCACTAGCTTCTGCCAGGTGAGCTGGGAATGCTGATAAAGCCAGCATTCTGCTGGCAATGGAAACCTACACAACCTCCAATCTCATCCTACGGGATTCCCTTATAGTCAGATTTTTAAATGTATATTAGGCAGCTACCTATGGCGGAGAGATGTCCAAGTACGTCCGCAAATCCCACTTGGTGCTTATCCACAGCTTTAGGTGACAAAATGCCTTTAAAAATCTCTCCCTGATTTTGCTGCTGCTTCTGATTAAATTAGGCCATCTTTTATACATCACTCCATACTTCCTTGCATGATAGTTATAAGCTTCCTGGCACATGAAAACCTTCAAGCATAACTGAACTTCCGTCAATTCATGTCAACATAACCCATTGGTTTCAGTTAATCAAACTGACTTAAAACCAGTTTTCATAGTGCTTCCTCTAAACATTAGACCACATATCACGCAAGGAGCCATTACCCATCTTTCCCTATAAGAGTTATATCAATAGATGCTAAGACATTTTGCTCTCGGTACAACACGAATGGTGTAAATACTTTACATTCCTTTAGGTTTCATTAACAAGTAATGTAAATGGAACCTATTCATTACTATTAATAATATCTATAATTAATAGCTCATTGGGATCTATGTGTTTATTAAATAACTGCAGGATACCAGGACTTCTGAGGAAGAATCTTGTGGCCATTACTTCATTAACATCAGGATCTCCTGAAATGGAGTTTACCATATCTGCGTTCACTTGTCTGATTCTTATGGTTTGCATTGCTGTATTTTATTTTCAGTACAGGTTTAGGGTAACTTAGTTTGTGTTGGCAATATAATATATCCTGGCTGAGATTTTCAAAAACTGCTTAAAATGTTTGAATATCCTATGCCTTTGAAAAAGTCATCCTCTAAGCACATAGAATTACGTTTTGGCCGCAAGGAAGTCTAGGGGAATTTTGCCATTGAATTCAATGGGACCAGGATTTCATTCTGACTAGCAAGCAAATAAACACCTGGAAGTGGATGGTAATTTTTTTGGTACTTACAGTAAGAGTGGCTTCTTGATTTCTTCGCTTCCATGCCCCCATAGAAAGCAGCTGCTTTTATTAAGTTTCTTAGACACAAAAAAGAATGCCTGTGATGTGAGGCAAAGAGTGTTCTGAATACAGTAGACTTCCGATAATCCGGAACCTATGGGACCTAGGTAGTGCCGGATTATCAAATATGCCGGACTATCAGGAGGTACTATAAGATGGTTATATATATACTGTATACATTATATACTGTATATAAAGTGTTCTTAACCCTTTTTAATGTACATACTGCATACAGTATACTGTAATATTTTAGTTTTTTTAAGCCTTTTTTACCCTTTTTGCTCAGTTCAGCTGCTGCCGCTGTTATCTTGTGACTCATTTTTTGCTGAAGCTCACTCACTAGCTCTTGCCATTTTGATGCCGGACTATCAGGAGTGCCAGACTATTGGATGCCGGACTATTGGAGATTTACTGTAATTAAAATTTCAATCCAATGTATTTGAACAAAACCTGGTTGTTGGCTTTTTTTAAGGTATCATCCTATAGCAGAACTGATTGAGTGAACAGAAGGTAAACCTGTCACTGGGTGTCCACAAACAACAACCCAATTAAATAGAAGTAAATAGTAATGACATACTACATACATTTTTTTAAATGCAGTGACCCTTTTCATAATTTTTTTTCATGCTCAAACATCCTTTAGTTGGAATATCAGGAACATGTATAAATATATAGTCTAACCTTTGTCTACTTATGATATGATTACAGTTAGGGTAGTGTTTTGATCTCAGGATGGGCTGAGCTAGTAAATGATTTTTGTCACCCTCCCCTGCAATTGCGATTCTTGTATGGCTGAGAAGCAGTTTCAAACAATAGGCTACTCCTGACCGCAGCGGTGTTCATCACTTTATCTTCCACTAGATAAATTAGTCATGCAGTAAATAAATAATGCCATTGAGTGTAAAAGGTAGAGAGATGCAACATTTTTCTTTATCTTCTGATTGCTGCATTAGCAGAACAGTCATCACTATGCAACTGCAATGTACAGCATGGTAGCACTCATTGGCAAAAAGAAATGTAGCAAGGTTAGGGATGGAATAATATGAGAGTTCTTTTCCAAGCAATCACCCTCTTCCCATCACCTGCTTGTGTAACCAAACCTTTTCTTGCCTTCTGAAAGGTTTTTGAAGAAGTAAAAACATTTACAATTTGGTCCAACTGGTGGACTGGGAATGGCAGTGTCAAAATCACTATGTATGCCATGTTGTGGTAGCCATGCCAATGCCAGGATATTATACAGACATGTTAGATGAGGTGTGACAGACCGGGCCGTGTCTGGGCACCGCTTAGGGCGTCCGCTCAGGGCGAATTGCTCAAATCCGGGGCTCTTTACAGTCCCCCTGACTGGCGACCTCTCCACACAGGCCACAAACCAGTCTCACAGAGCGCTTCAGCTGCCTGCCTGAAGCCTCCCGAGCAAAACCCCTCCGACATCCCAGCAATACCTGTGCCCCAGATGGCCCCGGGCCTATACACAGGTGGGGGGTCCTAGCACCCAATCCCACCTACCCCGAACAAGTCCTGTCCGGTTCCAAGAAACCAGCCACAGATCCCTGGTCAATTTACCCTCTGGATCTTACCCACAAATCACGCTGGGCCAATCCTTTAGAATCTAAAACTAAAGGTTTATTAACACAAGAAAGAAAAGCATGAGAGTAAGGTTATTAAAGTACAGTACGTTACATGCACCGAATCTCCCAGTCCTCGATGCAGACTCTAGCAGAGATGTTGCAGCTGCTGGTTAAAAGTCCTTGTTGCGCATCCTAGCATCAGGATGGGTTCACAGGTCTTCCGGGCTCTTCAATCCCTGCAGTGCTGCCTCTGGGATGAAGTGCTGAGCTGAGAACCAAAATGGCATCGACCACATGGCCTCTTTATACTCCTTCCTGGCCTCTTCTAGTCTGCAGCAAGTCACCTGGTCAGAGGCCAATCTCTATATCTCCTGCTGGCTGCCCTCAGGTGACAAATCCCATTCTTTGGGTGTGTCCATAGCCTATTGAGAGCCATTGTTCCACAGGGCTTTGCTACTCAGCCTGTCCATAGCCATGCTTAACCACATTCACAGAAATATTCAGCTTCCACACAGATTACAGATTTCTACCTACACACACAGACATTATACACTCACATAAATAGCGTACATAAGATCAACAAACAATAATCTCCCATTCAATACCCCACATGGCTCCCCCCACACCAATTTCTGGGGCCAACACCCCCACCTAGGGGTGCAGCAGCGATCTGGCTGCTTCCCTCCAATTCAGCAACGTGACATGAGGTAATATCTTTTATTGGACCAATGTCTGTGAGCTTTTGAGCTACCTGTGGATCTTCTATTTCAGGTCTAAAAAGAGCCCAGCCTGGTCAAAAGCTCTTCTGTCAATAACAAGAGTTGGTCCGATACAAGATATTACCTCACCCAACTTCTCTCTAAAAGCACTATGTGGCAAGTGTTTGCAAGTGTTTACAATAGTGAAATTATGAGGAATTTCATTAGGAAGCTTACGATCTTGAGACTTCCAATCTAATTTTGAGGTTGTTTGGATAACCAACATAACAAAATCAGTTAATTTTCAGGATGCATATTTGAACCAAATTCTAGCTATTGAGGCCCAGAATTCAGGACTAAAACTGCTTACTCAAAAAATCTATGTTCATGGTTCTTATGACTATCTGTGTAGTGCTGATGATCTAGGCTAAACTTAGGGGATCATTCTCCATACACTTTGCATCAGTCAAAGATAGCCTATATTGTATCTTCAACTCACTGTAATTTGCTGGTAGGCAGGGTAGATTGAAAAGACCCCAGAGTAGATTTCTGGTTGGGAACCTTGAATTTTGAATTTTTTCCTGAACCAGACTGAATATTCTGTCACGAAGCAAGAAAAGTGTGAAATAGTCTCCTATTGGTCTCTGCACATAGCCATATTTGAAATCATTGTTTCAAAGAGATTTTATCTGATTGATACATGTTGGCTGTGCCTCTCCTTTCTTTTTACTTCTAGGTAGTGAGTAAAAAGACACATGATGCTCATTTAAAATAAATATTCATCTGACCGTTGAGCAAAGAGTTAAGTCACATGATATGCAATACCGACACATTGAAAGATGACAAACTTTTAAAATGTATACTTTTCAAAACCAGAGATTAGAAATTACTTCTTGTTACTATTTAATAAATTGGCATGATCAGGTAGGAGATATATATGTATACAGCTCTAAACAAATGTAATTTAACATGATGAAAGAGAGACTATAAGTTTTATTATCTAAATATAATTGTATAGAGAGAGGAGATGGCTCTGGAAACTGTTAATGGGAGACCAGAATTATGATTCTGTACCATCAGTTTAAATCTGGTCTGGGTTTCTGGGGATCTGTTTGATCGCTTGTATATAGTCAGGCATTGGTCTCAGTCTTGTTCCTAGCAATCACATCATGACATAAGTGGCATTAAATGGTAGTCACAGAATGGCAGAGAACTGAATGACCCATGGAGGTTAAACTGTTTCCTCGCCTCTAGATGTGGTCTTTCATTTTCAGGAAGTTTAACTTGTTAATTATAAATCCAATGAGGA
Source organism: Pelodiscus sinensis (assembly GCF_052426305.1). Taxonomy (NCBI): domain Eukaryota; kingdom Metazoa; phylum Chordata; order Testudines; family Trionychidae; genus Pelodiscus; species Pelodiscus sinensis. The sequence goes on along the minus strand of NC_143067.1, from coordinate 20,522,880 downwards.
GTCCTGGGTCATCATAGAGAGTTACAGATTTATTAGGGCGCAAGGCCACCTCAGGGAGTACTGAGGTGAATGAGCTTCTGTCTCTGAGCGGTGCAAGGCTCCCCCTACCCCAGGTGATCTCCGAAGCCGCATCCTTGGGGGACAGGGTGCCATGGGGGGAGAGGGCAGGTCAAAGGAGGGAAGGTGTAGTGCTGAGGAGCTGGTAATATACAGCCCCCCAGGAATTCTGGGCTGGATTGCATAATCGCTCCAACTGGGGATGTCCCACAGGCCAGGAGTTGGAGACTCCTGATCTAGTCTGACGTCCTGTGTAGTACAGGCCAGAGAACTTCGCTTTTTGGAGTGCATCTCTTAGAAGCAAACTCAGCCAATATTGATTTAAACATTTTCAGTGAAGCAGAATCCACCATGATCCATTATAACTTGTTCGAATGATTAATTACTTTCACCATTAACATTTTATCTAATTTCTAATCTGTTTCTCTTGCTTCAACTTCCAGCCATTGGATCATGTTTCAACTTTCTCTTCTGCACTGGGGATCATTATTAAATATTTGTTTTCCATGTAGATTCTTATAGCCTGGCATCAAGATTCCAGCTCCTTAAGTCTCTCATAAGGTAGGTTCTCTAGTTCTGTAATCATTCTTATGGATGTTTTCTGAATCATTTTCAGTTTTTTGACATCCTTCTTGAACAGTAGATGCCAGAACTGGATATAATATTCCCACAGCAGCTACAACAGCGCTAGTGCACCCCAGTGCAAAATAGAGAGGTAAAATAACCTCTCCTTGAGATTCTCCCTATTATTTATATATCCAAGGACCATGTTAGGCTTCATGGCCAAAAGGCTACACACACATACACACCTTTAAAATAAATAAATGGCCTAGCCTAATGTCATGGTAATTAAATAATCTTTATTTCTGTGGTAGAGAATTTTGAAGAATTTTCCTTTATAGTTTAAAGGGGGAAGATAACCCTTTGGAAACAAAATTACATTTCATCTTAATATCTGGTCTGTTTCATTTTTGTACTGTTTTTGGTTCTCTACCGGGGCAATTTTCCATGATTACTGAAGTTAAAGGTGAGAGAAACAGGGTCATCCTGTTACATACTTTTTACCGTTATGTATTTGAAAAATCTGCTGTTTTCAGTTTTCAAAAAATGACATAATTGCTTTTATTTCCAAGAGCTGTGTTTCTCAAACTGTGCTTTGCGGAGCCCCAGGGCTCTGCGAGACATCTCCAGGGGCTCCACAAGGTTGACCAACTGGAAATATCGATAGGTACAGCGCATACAATCAAGGGACCACTGGGGCTCCACATTAATTTTTACGTTTGTAAAGGGCTCCAGAGCCCAAAAAGTTTGAGAATCGCTGTCCTAGACTAAGGGGCATTGAACCTTATTCTGATTAAGATCTTTTCAAAGGATTTTGCATGAACTCTCTTCACCTCCACTGTATAATTTTTTTAATAAAAATGTTCTTTGCTTGGGCCTCCATCCTACTGAATATCCTACAGCCATAACTTCTTTAAGAGTGCTTAACCTCTCTTATGAGATGTTCTGTACCTTGCAGGAATTAGTGCTTAGGTCTTGGACTGAGCATAGTCACGTTCCCGAAGATACTACCGCAGGATTCAAGGCTTCGTTCAGCTCTGCTGAAATAAAGTTTTCCTTTTCTTTTTTTATAAGTGCAGTTTCTTAATTTGAGTAAAGACTAAATTCAGAAACACACAGACCTAAATCACCCATCTTCCTAGCAGGCCTTTAATAATTCATTTGTTATAGCAACAGTCTTGCTGTTTAATAAGAACCCTACATGAAGAAGAAATATAATCCCTGTTGGATACAGACAAAAACATAGTAATCTTAATGAAAATTGTAATGGTGGCAAGATGTTTTAGAAACACCACTAGATTAAAAATATAATTGCTAACCCTTCCTTTCTTGCCTCTTGCAAATTTAGGATTATCAAAAAGAATGGAGATGTTGTAGAAATATGGAGAATACTTTGTATTTGTGGACAGTTGGATAATATTTTTTAGAAAGATTCAGGATCAACTGTACACATGGCTATGGCTTGTCTCCCATTGGCATTTATACTAAAATGAAATGTTTTCATGAAGTATTATTAAGTATTATATTAGTGACTGACAATATTTTATGTACTTAGTAACAAATAAAGGTTAACTATTTATAATAAAGTGTATAATGATAATGAGTCTAATTCTGATCTTATGTACACTGATATTAAGCAAGAATAACTCCACCGAAGACAATAAAATTATGCCTATATAATTAATATGAGGTCTGAATCAGGCCTCATAATTCATAAGGGCACAATAAATTACTTACTCTACTAATTTACCATGATAAATCATTATTATTTATATAACTCCATAAATGTGCATGATACCTTATAAACAATTAAGACAACGATTCTGCTTGCCATAAATAATATTTTACACTATGACAGCCCAAGAGCACGAGGCATCTCAGAGATCTGCTCGGGAGGGGGGGGGGGACGAGGAGCTACGCTTGTGAAATAATGTGCAGTCAGATTTAGCACAGAGTGTCACAGGCAGAAACCATAAGTAGAAAAATGTAGAAGCAAGGAGTTCAACCATTGTGCTAAGACTGAAATCACCACCACCACTGTAAATGATTTTTCCGGCTACCATTCCAAATTGTAACACTATCAGATGCTCAGCATGTGTTTTCTCTCTCCTGGTTTCCAGGATATCTAGTGGGAGGATGTCTCCATTCAGCCTTTTACTGAAACACAGAAACTTATTTAAGTAGTCTCTGTGGTGATTGATCAAGGTTTTATACTGGAGGTCTGCAGCAATTTAAACTGTAGCTTTTCAGACCTGACATTAAATCTATGGAAATAAATCACTTCGGAAAGCCCATTATTTCTTAATTACATGACGTATTACTGCCTAGCTTTAAAAAATCCCCAGTGGGTTAAAGGCATGTTTGGTTAGAGGGGAGTTTTCACTTAACTTAACCTTCCTGCTGTGTCAAACATCAGTGGAACATCATTATCAGTTAGACAAAAGAGAGACCCAGACAAGAGAACTAAAGAGAGTGACAGAGATGTTTTAGACTAGAGCATTCGTCAGGATTACTGAGTGGGGGATGTGCTATCGGAGTTGGAATGGATATTTAAAGAGATTTCTACCGAGGAGAAAAGGTAAAAGGAAGGAAGGGAAGGAATTAAGTAAGGGAAGAGAAATAGATGATTAGTGATTTGTCTGAGCTTCTGACCATGTTAATTCTAGTTTCTACTCCCAACCAACCGCACATTCTCGTTCTGTGTGTACAATCATGTTTCTATGTTGGAGTTCCCATTAACGATAATGTGATTTTTGTTGCTCAAGGTGGGGATCAACACTGTTATACTTTTACATACCCCGAGGTAAAATGGCTTCCTCCCTGCCACTTGGGAATTCTGTGCTCCTGCCTCTGCACTTACCTCTTTCCTAGATTATCCTCTGCTTTCTAAGGACAACACCCCTAATGTGACAATGGGTACCACAGTAGTGAGATGCTTTGTAAATGCAGAAAAGGAAAGAGGAGATTGAAAGGAATTAGCTTGGGAAAAAATTAAATAATCTACAAATTTTAATAATAAAATATGAAAATGTTTCCTATCAGTGTTAGTTGTGGTTTGTCAGTGCAACCCTAAAATGTTACTGCTTTGCACACCAGCTGTACAAGTTCTGACAATCGTCTGTTTGCTTTTTTCCCCTCCCTCTTTCTCTCTACCTCTATTGTGTTTCTGAGTGGCTCTATGCTTATATTTCTTTACCAGAAGATTTGCCCTGTATTGCTCAGGTTTTTAACTCATTTTTGTTTTTTTGGAAAATAAATTGCAAAAGTACACGCTTCATTTAAATCATTGCTCTGGGGTGCGAGTGGGGATGAGGGTTTGAGTATGCAGGCTGCCCTGGGGAGAGAGGACTACCCCAGCCCTCTTTCACTGCAACAGTTTGGGGCCAGGTAAGAACAGCCTCTTCATGACTGCTGCAGCTCCAGGGCAGGGGTGCATGTCCCCCAGCTGGGGCAGCTCAGGTTTGTGTTTCCCCTGCACTCCTCAGGCAAAGTGAGGAATGCAGCAAACTGCATTTTCCCCTCACTCGGCTTAACTTTTGACTGCCACGTGTAGCCACGGGCAGCCAGTCCAAACTAAGGGGATTTAAAAATGGCGCCCGTCCAGGAACATGCAAATGAAGCCCAGGATATTTAAATGCCTATATTAGCCACGCTATTTCGAATGCCTACGTTAGCCACCCTAGTTCGAACTAGGGTGGCAGTGTAGACATACCCTGGGTATGTTTGCTGCCCCAGGCCAGTGCCTGCACGTTTCTCTCTCCAGTCTGATCCTCCAAGCAGGGGAAGATAGGCATTCATCTGCAGGGTCTTGATCTTAGCAGGACAGAACCTGAAGAATCATACAAGACATCCCTTCTTTTATAGGATTTTCCTTCCATACAAGACTATGCATTTTGCCTTGTCAGGCCGTAATTAGTCATTCAGCACCACAATCAATCTTCCTACAACATAGGCTTATTGGGAAGGATTTGTTCTCACAGTCATCTGATATCAGTATGCTGACGACCCCTCCTGGGTGTTGTCTTTCAAGCAAAAGTTTGATCGGTTCCCTATCAAGGGGTGCTTGCTACTAGCTTCAGGGTTTGTCAGTCTGTCCTGGTAGTCTGCATCTTCAGCGTGCTTTCACTTAGTTGATTATTATTTGGTGCTTCTGAGTCTCCAGCTCCTCCTCTGATCATTTGAGCATGCAGCGGCCTTCACACTTATCTCTCCTAAAACATTTTCTCTCTCATTCACACAAATAATACATTTACAGAATTGCAGCATGGTACTTCTAGTCACTTTAACAAAGTTACAAAGTTTTTCAACATTAAACTTCTTTCTATCTAACACTAACATCACTATGTATTACAACATTCCATCCCTTCACTTTAACATGCTAACATCAAACAGAGCTGGAGCTAAGCTTTGGCTTAGCTGCCTGGCCTGTCTGAGACCTACATCTTGTATTTAATTTTAATCCAAACTTTTGCTGTAACATACATTTATTATAACTGACTTATTATTTACAAAATTCCAATTCCAGTGCTACAGTTTCCACCGACCTTTTCTTTAAGTTGTTTCTTTTACGTTTCATATTTAAAAGAAGAAAGGAGGTGTAACTATCCGAAGAACTGTTGGTAGTCCTTTAAAATGTTGGTTTTACTCACTAGAATAAGAATAAATATTTTTTTATTTTCTCAAAAGACCTAATGGTTGAAGGCCAAGGAGATATTTGCTCCAACCCTCAACTGATAGGGAAAGACAATGCCATACTGAACAGATCATGACCCCTCTTTTTCTAGGATAGAATGAGGCTGGAAATATTCCAAGCCCTTGATCTCATTAATTGGCTTTCTATCTCTGAGTGACATGTATACAGAGACTCATTCACTACTTTAAAGTGTCTGTCACTGTATCAGTTTGATAAAAAGGTTGATTACTAACTATACCCATTGTGTGGCATGGAGTGTATGAAAATGCTATTTGGTCTTGGTTTTAAACCTCCCTTACCTTGTCAGTGATTGTCATGGTGGAATGTTAAATACCCTTGTTTCAAGTGGAGAAGGTCAATGTGTCCCCCTTGAGAAAACAAATGTTATGATCTGTATGGTCTTCCCACTGAGTAATTAACATTAGCATTGATGAAATTGGGAGACCTGGCTTTCAGTAACAAGGTTGTTGACATGCTCAAGAGGGGTTGAATGTAGCAGAAATCAATGAGACGTACTACCCATTTCACATCTTTGTTAATCAAGCTTTAAAGGCTGATTCCAGTTTAGAACAAATCCACACTATTGACAGTTCTCACTCCATTCAGAGCAGTTTGTGTTTGCCTTCCTTGAAAGCACTATTTTATTTTTCTCTGCAAAATTATATATGCAAAGAATCATATAAGATTAGTTATTTAGAGGATGTTTGACCTTGGACTTCATTTGCTGTACCTCTCAGTCTCGGTCTCAATAATGAACTGATTTTCATGTACGTTGAAGGGGATGTGTGGGCCCAGTTACTGACCTAAAGGCTATTGATGTTAAAGAGTGAAGAGGTCAGTTACAATGTTTAGCAGGCACTTTGAAATTACTAATGAATATTATTGGGCCACATCTTCAGCTGGGAAGAATTTAATCTCAACACAGAGGAGGAGTGCCAGGGATAGGTAGTTTTATGTGACTGGTGGGAGGGGCACAAAGAGTCAAGTGACACCCCCTCCGCCCCAGGTCAAGTACCTCACCAGCCTGGGTGAGGTAAAGGGGCAGGACCAGAACCTCTCTTCTTCCAGCCACACAGACTGGGATGCTACCCAGGACCATCCATTAGCTGGTGCCCTGCAATGTTTCCTTCCCATGAGTCACCCTGGTATGCTCTGTGTTAGGAGTAGAGTTGTTTGATATATCCATTTTCTTCTTCCCTCCCGAGTGAGATATTATGACCAAAAGTTTCTTTGTTTTTTTGTCAGTTTTCCCATGAAAATTTTCTGATTTATCCTCAAAAGAATGAAAAGGCAGAAAAGGTGGAGAAGGGGGCTGACTTTCAGCTCCTCAACTAAAACCTTTTCAGGATTCTTATGTAAAATTCTTTTTTGGGGGCAGCAGATTTGGAAATTGTACAAAAATACAACATAATTGAAAAACCATTTTCTGTTGAGGAGAAAGAAGGCTGCTATGGAAAATTTCAGCCTGTGTTTGTGGGGAGAAATCCTGACCTGTATCTGTTAGATAACCATCTTCCTTGTCATCCACAATCTTACTTTTGTGGAAGTTGTATTGAATGAATACCATAACTTAATCAAGATAATTGAGAGTATTTCATTGGGAAAGGCTAAGTAAATTTAATTAAGTGTGGAGTGTTGTTTACTTTATTATTCAATTGATTAGCTTATACTGGGTATTTATTTATTGGTCAGACTGGAAGATTTAGTGTGAATTAATACAGAGCACATTTCTACCTTTTTCATTGAAAGTGTTTGACAGGAATTATTTGTCTTGGATTCAGAAGTTAAATATATGGAGTGCAAGTAACTGTTCAAACAATAAAGTTCAAATATTTGATCAGGATGAGTGTACAAAAGATTTGAGGGATGGCAAATTTCCTGAAGGGGCACGTGCATGTGATAAGCAAAAGAACTTTTCAGCATTAAGTACCTGGGTTATCCAAAACCACACAATTTAATGCGGTAAAAATATTCTTTCTTAAAAAAAATCCCTGCTTAGCCTTTTGGTGTACTAAGAAAGTGCTTTATTTTATCTCTTTTCCAAGTGTGAGACTTCAGGAGGTCTGGTCTTATTTCAGGATGCGGTAGAGAACAGGTGATATGCTGACAGTCCCTGGGTTCGATGACAGTGGTAGACCTTAAAAATATAATTCTCCCATTTGTTTAACAGTGCCTGATTTTATTCAGATTCATTTTGTGCTCATGTTCTTTGCCTTAATACAGATGGGTAGGAAAGGCAGGCTTTTTTCATGTAACTGACTGGGGATGAGGGGTTTTTGTGTCTATTCTTGACATGTCAAAAGTTATTGATGTGAGATTGTCTTTTGATGCAATCAGTTGTCACTCTGAGCTGAACAATGAATATTAATTGTGCTTTTATTGCTGGAAGTGCAGAGGGTTGCCAACTTCCTACTCACACAAAACCAAACATCCTTGCTCCACTCCTGCCCTGCTCCTCCTTCAAGGCCCTATCCATGCCCTACCCCTTCTATGAGTCCTGCCCCCCCACTCACTCCATCATCATTCTTCTGTTGCTTTCTCTCCCCATCCTCCCCCACTTGTTTTCACTGGGCTGAAGTGTGGGAGGGGATGAGGGCTTCAACTGAAGGTGCGGAATCCAAGCAGGGGGTAGAAATGAGGAGTTCAGAAGGTGGCAGAAGATCAGGCTGGGACAGGAGGTTAGGGTGTGGGTGGCAGAGTGAGGGTTTTGGCTGGGGACGAGGGCTCTGGGGTACGGCTAGGGAGGAGGAACTTGTGGCATAGGAGAGTGCTCCAGGCTGGGGCTGAAGAGGGAAGGAGAGGGAGCAGGGGTCTGGGTGGTACTAGTCAAGCAGCTCCTGGAAGCAGCACCACCCCTGCAGCTCCCATTGGCCACTGTTCCTGGCAAATGGGAGCTGAGGGGGTGGCACTTGTAGAGGGGCAGTGTTTGCAGTCCCCTGGCTGCCCTTCCATGTAGATGCCTGAGGGGTGACAAGGCAGCTGCATCCAGGGAGCTGCATGGAGCAGAGGCTATTGGTGTTGTTCAGCATCACCACCAACAGGGCAATCAATGGCAATCCTTTTTGACTGGGTTTTCTGTTAATAAAACAGACACTAAGGGCATCCAGAAATTTGTTCTTTATAAACCTAATGTGAACACACCACAAATGCAGGGCAGGGAGTAACAGCGTAATCTGTTTCCCCACATTGCCTCAACAATTTGCTTCAGTATTGACATGGAGAGACCGCATCATTTATTACACTGTAGATGCTCCTAAAGGGTTATAATGGGATTGAATTTCCTCTGAGGCCTGTAACAGGCTGATTGACCCTCTGAAGAAACTTAGGGCCAGTATTCTCCCTCATCTGGTAATTTGTGATCCCAGCTGGGTGATTAATTAGCATTGAGGACCACTTACGAGAGCTGAACTCTGTAAAAGGAAGACAACCCGGGAAGAAGGGGACTTCCTACTCTCTGGCTAGGATAAGTTTGAATTAAGTTATGGAACTCCAGCTATGTTAATTGTGTCACTTGAGTCAAAGTATCTTAAATGGAATTTTGGCACGGTCCACATTGCAGGAAGTCGAGCAGAGCACACTCTCCCTCCGACTTCCCTTACTCCTCATAGGAGCGGGACTACCGGCATTGATGGGAGTGCCCTCTCAGTTCAAATTCTCATGTCTTCACTAGATCTGCTACTTTAAACTCTGGAAGATCGACTGAAGCAGCTTCATTCTTCTCTGTAGTGTCTTATCTGAAAACAAGCAACAGAGATGGAATTAATCCCTATGGCGTACCTTGGGAAAGGGAGAAAGACAGAGAGAGACAGTCCTTTCTCTGCTACAATGCTGACCTGACAGGATGAAGACCTATCCTAGGGAGGAGCCAAATGCTTGAGAACCACAAAAAAAGACTGTGTTTATGCACAGACTGCAGGAAAGCAGCACAAGGAACTTGGAGCTAAGCTATGGTTAGAGAAATAACAGTGCATCTGAAGGAGCAGATATAGCAGCTTAATACAGGGTCCCAAGGATGGAACACAGAGTGGGGTGGGGGCGGAAGGGGGGCATGTTATCCTACCAGCCCTCAGGAAGGGACATATAAGCCCATCATAAGGATTATCGAGCCCTAGGTAGGACTGAAGATTAACCCCAAACACAGGCTGAGGAATGGCTCAAGAGGAAGCAGAAAGATCTTTTGTATTGGGGTGGTTTTGGGCTTCTTTTAGTTCAGAGGTGGTCAATAATTTTTGCAGGGGGCTACTTCAGAAACTTTGGTTTGTGGTCATAGACTGGCTCCACCCCCGGAAGAGGCAGGGCCTTGGGCAGAAGGGGAAGTTCCTTGTGGGGGTGGGGGGAGGAGATTTTATGCTATCCCCAACCCCAGTCTCTCACCCCCACCAGTATTCCACTGGGTTGCCCACCGCCAGCCATTTTGAACAATTAGGATCTGGGGGGCAGGAGAGTGTACAAAGTTGTTTGCTGTTCAAAACAGTTGGAGGCTCCCCTGAGGCACCATGCATCCCTGGAGAGAGCTGCTAGCCACTTTGAATAGCGAATGACTTCACACACTCTCCTGCTCCTGAGTCTCAATTGGCTTGGAGGTGGGGGAGTGGCAGGGCAAGCCATGGACCAGATCAAATGGCTTGACAGGCTGGATGCGACTCATGGGCCATATCTTGCCTACCCCGATTTAGTTCTAGTTTTGTAATTGTGGAAGGGGAAAGAACATTATGTAATTTGTCTGGAGGGTGAGGTCACAGAAGATTCTGACAGTGGCTGGCCAGTGAGGGACCAAGAATGAAGTTACAGTAAAACCTGTGCTATCTGGAACCTAAGTATCGGGAAAACTGTAGAAGCCAGCAAATTTCTGATGCTAGGAAAAGCAAAACAAAGAAAAGAAACTGGCCCTTTAAGTGCCGGGCCACTCTTCAGACGAATGTGCAGCACGTACCTGGAGGAAGGGCGAACGGCAGCTGGAAGCAAGCAGCAAGTATCTTAGCTCCCCCCTCAACTCCTGGCACCCCCGGCCGGCCAGCCCCCCCCTGTGGCTCCCGTCACCCCATCCCGGCAGGCCACCCCCACCATCTCCATTTCCAACCCCCCCAGCTTCCACCAGGCCGCATCCCGCCCCCCCCTGCAGTTCATGGCCCCCCAGCAGACCATATCCCGGCCCCTGCATGGCTCCTGTGCCCACCCCCCCTCATATAACCAGAATTTGTAGGTTACTGGCACGCCCTAATTCCCGGACGTGTCGGATAACACAGGTTTTACTGTATTAGTGAGTTCAGAAATTAGGGCCCCTTGCTGTGCAGCACCTTGATAGTGGGGTCACTATGGCAGAAAGAGCAATCACCTGTATGGCCCCATTATGCTAAGCACTTACACACCTGCATAGAAAGAGACTGTCCATACCACAAAAAAATTACAGCTATGAAGGCAGCGTCTTCATGCCTATTTATCATTTGGGCTTCATGTAAAAAGAATTCCAACAAGAGTTAATTGATGGGAATTTGTCTTCTGGGAACTGACCCAAGACTTGTTTTTCTACATAGACTATAAAACTTGATAGTAACTATGGGTATGTCTACACTACCTTCCTAGTTCGAACTAGAGTGGTAGTGTAGACATACCCTATATTTGGTCCTTAGAGAGGTGGGATGGTTCAATAGCATTATGCTTCTAATCCATTTGACTTCCAGTCTCCACTCATTGATTTTTTAAAGAAAAACAGATGTGTCTTCCTCAGTTTCTTTCAGAAACTAGATGTTTGTGGCTTGAATTTTTTTACAGAATTCAAATGCTTAAGTGCCCATTCCTAAATGGGTGATTGCATATTGTTTTTTCAAGCCATGCTCAATTTTGTTCACATCAAATGTGGTTTATGTTGTTATAATTCTACTTCCATAAACAGCCCAAGGCAGATTAGCTGACTATTTAGCAAATGGACTTTTCTTTCTGTGTGAGACTTTAAAATGGAGTCGTAGATTTTTATAATAAATTTTGCCATTTAGTTACTGGATTTCAACTCCTTTTGGAACATTAAAAATAGTACAACACTTTGGATGTGGAACATGTTCTACATATTACTACAGTTTCAATGTTTTTCCTGTACTGCATATTTCCTTGCTACTGGTTCAAGAATTGACTTGCTGAAATGCACTGAGAAGGGGAAAGACACAGGGTGCCATAAAGCCTGTTGTTCGAAGATGCCCTATCGCAGGGTTGATATGCTCCTCACTCTCAGGGTGGGGGCTGGGTAACCTACAGCCCTGCAGTTGGGCCAAACACAGCGTGACTTAATAGTTTGGGTCTTTACCCATAGTCCCAGCTACCAGGACAACATGGGTGGGCAGCTGGAGTTAATAGTAAGGTCCCATTCTCATTCACAGGGTGAGGGGCAACACAGTCTAGCAGCCAGAGTCAATAGCCAGAGGTGCGGGGTCACCACCTTGAGAGAGAGACCTAACTCCACCCTCTCCATGGTCCCAACCCAAAGCCCTGTCAGTGGCAGGGTTGTTACCACCAGCTCAGCAGAGCTCCCACTGAAACACACCACACTGTTCTGGTACAGCTACCTTTCCCACAGAACGCCCCTTGATCAATTCCTACTGAATTCTCTGTGTCCCTCTGACTCTTAGTTTACCATCTTTCCCCTCTCGGCAGCATCCTGGGCCAGCCTCAGCATCCTGTTATTCAGGTGATTGTTCCTCAGGAACTAGCACAGTACTTTCTTCCCCATGAGCAGTCAGCCCAAACTGAGATGCTCTGATGGCCTTTATATCTGACCTCCAGCTAAAGCAGAGCCTAATGAGTTTACAATCTAGCTTCATAGTATGGTTGACTTATCAAGATCCTAAAACCTAAGTATGTACACATAGAGAATTTTGTTCAAATTCTCTTCTTGCTAGATGTTGTCTTTATTAACTTAAATAGCAGCAAAACATAGACCACAGCCTAAACTTTCTCCTGAACCTGGCTGTTATTTCCTGAAGAAATCTTCTTTTCCTGCCTTATGGCTCATTTTGGAGGAACATAATAGGACCCATATGTTTTGGAACATAAGAACAGCCATACTAGACCAGAGCAAAGGTTCATCTAGCCCAGTATCCTGTCTGCCGACAGTGGACAATACCAGATGCCCCAGAGGGAGGAATCACAACAGGTAATCCTCATGTGCTCCCTCTCCTGTCACCCCCCTCCAGAGAAACAGAGGCTAGGGACACCATTTCTACCCATCCTCACTAATAGCCATTGATAGACCTAACCTCCATGAATCTATCTAGCTCTTTTTTGAACCCTGTTGAAATTCTAGCCTTCACCCCATCCTCTGGCAAGGAGTTCCACAGATTGACTGTGTGCTGAGTGAAGAAAAACTTCCTTTTGTTTGTTTTAAACCTGCTGCCTATTCATTTCATTTGGTGACCCCTAGTTCTTATATTGTGGAAATAAGTAAATAACTTTTCCTTATTCACTTTTTTCATACTAGTCATGACTTTATAGACCTTTATCATATCCCCCATTAGTCTCCTGTTTTCTAAGCTGAAAAGTCCAAGTCTTTTTAATCTATCTTCCTATGGTGCCCATTCCAAACCCATAATAATTTTTGTTGCCCTTTTCTGAACCTTTTCCAATGCCAATATATCCTTTCTGAGATGAGGTGATTACATCTGTATGCAGTATTCAAGATGTGGGAGTACCATGGTTTTATATAGAGGCAATAAGATATTTTCTGTCTTATTCTTTATCCTTTTTTAAATTATTCCTAACATTCCATTTGCTTTTTTGATTGCTGCTGCACACTGAGTGGATGTTTTCAGAGAACTATCCACAATGACTCCAAGATCTCTCTACTTTAGCCAAATTAGTCCTCAACATATTGTGTATATATAGTTGGGATTATGTTTTCCAATGTGCATTACTTTACATTTGTCAACATTAAATTTCATTTGCCATTTTGTTGCCCAATCACTTAGTTTGGTGAGATCTTTTTGAAGCTCTTCACAGTCTGCTTTGGTTTTAACTAGCTTGTGCTGTTTGGTATCATCTGCAAATTTTGCCACCTCACTGTTTACCCCTTTATCTAGATCATTTATAAATAAGCTGAATAGGATGGGTCCCAGGACAGACCTTTGGAGGACCCCACTCCACTCTGAAAACTTACCATTTATTCCTACCCTTTGTTTCCTGTCTTTTAACCAGTTACCAATCCACAAAAGGACCTTCCCTCTTATCCCATGGCAACTTACTTTACTTAAGAGCCTTTGGTGAGGGACCTTGTCAAAGGCTTTCTGGAAATCCAAGTATACTATATCCACTGGATCCCTCTCGTCCAAATGTTTGTTGACTCCCTCAAAGAACTCTAGCAGATTAATAAGGCATGATTTCCCTTTTCAGAAACCATGTTGACTTTCCCCCAACAAATTATATTCATTCATGTGTATGACAATTTTATTTTTTCCTATAGTTTCAACTAATTTGCCATATCTGGCATTAGACTTATTGGTCTGTAACTGCCAGGAGCACCTCTAGAGCCCTTTTAAAATCTTGGTGTGATGTTAGCTATCTTCCAATCATTAGGTACGATGCTGATTTAAAGGATAGGTTACAAACCACAGTTAATAGTTCTGCAAATTCCCATTTGAGTTCTTTCAGAACTCTTGGGTGACTGTCATCTGGTCCTGGTGACGTGTTACTGTTAAGTTTATCAATTTGTTCCAAAACCTCCTCTAATGACAGCTCAATCTGGGACAATTCCTCAGATTTGTCACCTAAAAAGAATGGCTCGGGTTTAGGAATCTCCCCAATATCCTCAGCCATGAAGATTGAGGCAAAGAATTCATTTAGGTTCTCCGTTATGACTTTATCATCTTTGAGTGTTCCTTTAGCATCTCAGTCATCCAAGGGCCCCACTGGTTGTTTAGCCGGCTTCCTGCATCTGACGTATTTAAAAAAAATTTACTATTACTTTTTGAGTTTTTGACTAGATGTTCTTCAAACTCCTTTTTGGCTCTCATATTTTTACACTTAATATGACAAAGTTTATGGTTCTTTCTATTTTCCTCGCTAGGATTTGACTTTCACTTGTTAAAAGATATCTTTTTATCTGTCACTGCTTCTTTTACCTGGTTGTTAAGCCACAGTGGCACTTTTTTTTTGTTCTCTCACTGTGTTTTTTAATTTGGGGGTATACTTTTAAATTGGGCCTCTATTATGGTGCCTTTGAAAAGTTTCCAGGCAACTTGCAGAGATTTTATTTTTGTCACTGTAACTTTTAATTTCTGTTTAACTAATTTCTTCATTTTTGTGTAGTTCCCCTTTCTGAAATTAAATGCCACAGTGTTGGGCTTCTGAGGTGTTTTTACCACCTCATGGATGTTAAATTTTATTATATTATGCTCTGTATTTCCAAGCAGTCCAGTTATATTTACTTCTTGAACCAGATCCTGCGCTCCACTTAGGACTAACTCAGGAATAGTCTCTCCCCTTGGGGGGTCCAGAACCAGCTGCTCCAAGAAGCAGTCATCTAAGGTATCAGGAAATTTTATCTCTGCATCTTGTCCTGAGGTGACATGTACCCAGTCAAAATGGGGATAGTTGAAATCCCCCACTATTATAGAGTTTTTACATTTGATAGCTTCTCTAATCTCCCTTAGTATTTCATAGTCACTATCACGGTCCTGATCAGGTGGTCGATAATATATCCCTATTGCTATATTCTTATTATTGGAGCATGGAATTACTATCCACAGAGATTCTATGGAATATTTTAGCCCATTTAAGATTTTTACTTCATTTGATTCTACATTTTCTTTCACATATAGAGCCTCTCCCCCACTAGCATGACCTGTTCTGTCCTTCCAAAAAAAATTTTTCATACCCTGGTATGACTGTGTCCCATCGATTGTCCTCATTCCACCAAGTTTCCATTATGCATATAATATCGATATCCTCCTTTAAAACTCTTTTTCAACTCTAGTTCACCCATTTTACTATTTAGACATCTAGCATTTGTGTATAAGCACTTTAATAATTTGTCCCTCTTTATCTGTCTGCCATTTCCTGATGTGTTAGACTCTTTTTCATTTGATTGTGTCTCATCTGATCCAATCCATACTTCCATACTCTCCTCCTGACTAGAACTTACAGCACCTTTATGGAAGCCAAGGCAGAATATGTGAAATAACTGCTTTTCCATGTAGGTTACTAGCAACTGACATAAAGCTGAGGCAGAGAAAGAGCTCTCCAAATCTAAGAAGGTTTCTAGAGCCTGACATGCTGTTGCACTGTACTTATTTAATCCCCACAGTTCAGAGCTTTAGAAAATTGTTGAACATGTTGTAACTGCAGCTGTTTCATAGGCTATGTCTAGACTGCAGGCTTCTTTCGAAAGATGCTCTTTCGAAAGCATCTTTCGAAAGAGCCTCTTTCGAAAGATCGCGTCTAGACTGCACGCGGATCTTTCGAAAGAAAAATCCGCTTTTTCGAAAGAGAGCACCCAGCGAGTCTGGATGCTCTCTTTCGAAGACGGCCTCTTTACATTGAAGAACGCCTTCCTTCGAAAGAGGAACTTTCGAAGGAAGGCGTTCTTCCTCGTGAAACGAGGTTTACCGCCATCGAAAGAAAAGCCGCGTTCTTTCGAAATAATTTTGAAAGAACGCAGCTTGAGTCTGGACGCAGGGGAAGTTTTTTCGGGAAAAGGCTACTTTTCCCGAAAAAACCCCTGAGTCTGGACACGGCCATAGTGTCTAATTTAAAAAATAATTCTGTACCTCCCAGCTGTTGAGCACAGAAACAGTCAGATCTAACACAGGTTTTGTGCAATAGATTACACAATAGCAGCACATTTTGCTCAGTTATCACATGAAATAAGTCTGATTATGGCAAAATCTTTGAAATCTCTAAACAGAATTGAAATGTTTTTATCGCTGCTCATTTTTGGTTCTCAAAGTATAATCCAGTAATGGCCAAAACCATCTCTTATTGGGGAGGAGAGAAATTTATCAGTTTACATCACCAGTGCTGCAAAGGATTCAGATGCAGAGATTTTTTTTTTCATTGGGATACTTGAACTATAATCACCTGAGTAAAAGACAACAAAATAGGCAATCTTTTGCAAATCAGAGTCATTCTCGATGCAAATCAGAATTTCAGTGTGCTGCAGAAAATGAATAGAGATGACAAATTAACGCAAGCAGTGCACAGGGGTAAATCAATTCACAAGGATCTGCTGTTGCCTTGATCCTGGTAAAGTAGACAACTTCACAAGTTTATCATTCTGCATCTCATCTTAATTCCTGCTGCGTCTCAGGATGTGGTTTCAGTGCAGCAGATGGATTGGATTAGTGTAGTGACTGCTTGTGCGGTGACCATCAAGGCAACCTCTTATTTTCTTTGTAAATAAGAAGCTTCATTTTGGTATTGCTGAACTGTGTTCTGGGATAAGTTATTTAAATGGTTACTTTCCATCTTCAGCCTAGCAATAAAGATATAAATATGCTGCTTTTCTTTGACCATAAATAGTATTTTAATACAAACACTGTGTACAGGTAGGTGACACGTCTTCTAGTTGAAGAGGAGTCTCAAAAACAGATCTTGGAACAATCAATTTAAGTGTATCAGTTTAAAATGCATAAGAGTTAGCCTACCAGGTTCTGTTATAAATAAGAAGTGAACTCAGCCTTCTCTCAACTTATGCTGAATCTCAATAGAATATTTGTAGGTTTGACAATATCCAGAAACTCAAAAGATTTTTCCTCAATTTTTCATGCTCTGGCTGTGTCTGGACAGCTACAAGTGAGGAAATGAAGCAAAGTCTGGACTTTGAGCCTTACTAGGAGCTCGTTGTGCTGCAAATTGTAAAATGTATCCTCTGAGGTGAGCAAACAGATTTAGTTTTGTTGGCAATTTTGGAAAAAACAAACAATTTTTGAGGGTTGCACCCATTAGCAATTCCCATGTAAAATATGACCTCGCTCTACACAGCAATTCACATACACTAGCTATGACAGCTGTTCATGGCATTTTAAGACAAGAAGTAAACGAGTCTATCTTTCAGCTGAAACTAGCAGAGGAGAAATAGATAGTAGAAACTAAATCCTGCACTGGGGAAGAGTCTTTCCAGCTAGAAGTGCTGACTTCAGCACTGCTGAATTTGATCTGTTTGCCTAACAGAAGGCATTGATCATAAGTTCCGTATGAATAAATGAACACCTGGAGTCCCCAGTAAGAAAAGCAAGAAACCAAGCTTTTGTTGCAGTCTTTTAGATACAGCCTGTGCATAGTCTCCTTTCTCATTCAGTTCTTATTTTTGTTTATGATGCTTTCTTAGGTCAACAGTAACTCAATTCTGTGATATAGATCTAAAAAGAAAATTCCTCTTTTTTATATTTCTTTGTATTCCCTAACCTGATATATTCCCTATACTTGTTTTTTTTCAGGCATATCCTCAAATGCAGAAATAAATTAATAAGTATGAGTAGAAAATACAGAAGAGTTTATTTATGTTGGAAATTCTGAGCAGTTAAAAAGAGGTATTTCTCCAGAGACAGCATCCATTACACTTTCCATGAATTCCTCTGGGATTTTCTTCTTTGAGGAAGAAATAAAAAGTAAACCTTTAAGGAGGGAGGTGAGCTATTGACTTACAACTGTAAGTGAATAGCTTATGGAATGAGAACAATATCTCAAAAGAATCATTAAACCAAATGATTGTTTCCAGCTCTTTTCCTCTGCACTAGTGCCACTATGTGCTTTGGACAGAAAAAAAATAGATTTCACGGACAACACTTTGAAATACTTTGGCTAGATGAGTTTCTCACTGGTGCTGACAGGGAGCTTTTGGACTCAGCGCTTCTGAAAGTGTGGCCACTTACTTAGAGGCCTAAATAGGATACTTATAATGCTCCCAAGTTTGTTTTCTAGGCACTTTGGAAACCACATCCTACAAACCTAACTTTAGGTATCTTAGGGTATGTCTACACAGCAAAGTTATTTTGAAATAACAGCTGTTATTTCAAAATAACTGTACTAGCATCTACACAGGCCAATCGCTATTTTGAAATTAATTCAAAATAGAGGAGGGCTTATTTCAAAATTACTAAACCTCATTCCACGAGGAATACAGCCTATTTCGAAACTGCTATTTCGAAATAAGCGCTGTGTAGATGCTTATTTTGAAATAGGGGGCCTCCAGGCCTTCCCAGGGTGCCCTGGTGGCCACTCTGGGCACAAACAGGAAAACTCCTCTCCTCCCCCACCTCCCCGGATCCCTTAAAGGGGCAGACTCTGGTCACAGTGCCTGTGCCAGCTCCAAGCCTGCCAGCAGTCGCTGCACCTGACCCACTGGCCCCAGCATGAGCCAGGCAGCCAGTGCCAGCCAGCCCTCTATTATACCCCGGGCCCAGTCCCCCAGCTCCCAGGAGCCTGCCAGGGGCAGGAGAAGGTGGGCACCTTCCTGATCCAGTGTGGAGAGCATGGACCTGATTGATGTTTGGGGGGATGCCTCCAGTGTCCATGATCTCTGCACTAGACAGAGGAACGCGGCCGTCTATGACAGGATGGCTGCCAGCCTGGTCACCAAAGGCCACATCCAAACCCAGGAGCAGGTTCAGATGAAAATTAAGGAGCTGCAGCAGGCCTATGCCAGGGCCATAGGGGGCAGCTCCCAAACAGAGGAAGACCCAGAGAGCTGACCCTATTTTGACACCCTGGACCGCATCCTGGGGGACGGGATGGTCTGTGCCCCCCAGGTGGTCATCAACCCTGAACAGGGCACGGAGGAGGAGGAGGAGAGCCAGGAGCTGCAGGAGCCCCGAGGGAGTGTGCCATGCAGCCAGGACCCCTGAGCCATCCCAGCAGACCTGTCGCCGGTGTCATCCGGGGAGGCAACAACATGTGAGTGCCATCACTCTCCCCTTATGAGGGAGACCAGGGACTGTGCGCATGGGCCTTGCTGACCACGGATCACACAGCAACCTGTGCATGTGCGAGTACATGCTGTGCCACCCCTGGGCACGTGGCCCCAGCTGGCTGCCACACAGGGGCCTCGGCTTGTTAGCCACATGAGTGTGTGAAGAGACATGACATGCTCCTGACCCCAGAGTGGAACACAGCAGGACGCCATCCCTCCACAAGCCCCCGCTACACAGAAGCAGGGGACATCTCTCCCCACCCCAACACCCACACTATATACAGCACGGTTGCAGTCCTGAGGCAGCTTCCACTCCCGGGGATAGCAGGACATCCTGAACATGGTCTCTGTGCAAGCACATTGGCTCTGATGGTGCGAAGACCTGTTGTCCTCACCTTGCAGAGGGGGGCTGGGCTTCACCTACTGTGTCCTCAGGGAGAACTGACCACTTCTCTTGTTTCTCCACAGCCACACCAGATGCGAGTGCAGGGTGCACCACACCACCTGGGACATCCTCCCGCACCTCTGAGGACTCTGCAGGCTCACCCGTGCAGTGGAGGGATACCAGCAGGAGCATGTGGGGGCACTGTGAGCCCTGCACCGCACCCTCGACCACTGGGTGCAGGAAGACCTGCAGCTCCAGTGGGAGCAGCTTTCCCAGAGCTATGCCATCTGCAAGCACCTGCAGACCCTGGAGCAGAGCTTGCAGCCTCCCGCACCAGGCCCTGCTGCCTCCCCAGTTACTGCTCCTCCTCCCACTCCTTCTCCCCCTCCCACTTCTTCCTCCACACCCCGTGGAGACATCGAAGCCCCCACACCCACGGTGCTGGGAGACAGTTGTGTCAGCGAGACCCCCAACCCTGAGCTTCTCCTCCCCCTTCCTCCCCTTGCCTCCCCCTGCCAGCTCCCTCCTCCCAGGTTTCCCCCTCCCCTCTCCAACCTTCTTTCCCCAGTCTCACCTCAGTTTCATTCCCCCACCCCAGTTTTGTTCAATAAAGAGACTTTGTTGTAATGAACACATGTCTTTCATTGTATAGCAGGAAGGGGGGTTAGGGAGGAGTAAGTGGAAGGACGTGAGGGAGGAATGAGGCACAAGCCCCCAGTGGGGCACATCTGGGAGACTGATACTGCCTGGAGAACGTGCTGCCAGGTTCACAGCAACACGTCCAGGAAAAGCACCAGAGTGCCCAGGGGCGGCTCTGGCTCCGTGCTGCAGAGTGCTGTGGTGTCCTCAATGAGGGCAACCAGAGCACGCAGAGACAAAAAAATGCTTTGCTATCCCGCATCGAGGTAGGCAAGCAAGCAGGGAAACCTGTGAACTGGCTGTCCGGGGGGGTCACTTTAAGCACAGGCCTCAGATAGCCTCAGGCAGCAGCCATCCAAGGTAACTCCTGATCTGATGCCCTGCCAGAACCGGTTCCGGACAGCCTTATATGTGATTCAGTGTCCAATCAGTGTGGAAGCGCTATTTCAAAATAGCAAAACGCTATTTCGAAATGCATTTTGTGTCTAGATGCGTTATTTTGAAATATTTTGAAATAACGCCGTAGTGTAGACATACCCTTGGAGATTTATGAAGGCAAAAAGGGCAGTTGGGTGCCGTGTAGTCATCACCTGTATAGTTCCCTAGTATGTCTGTTGCAATCTATCTGGCTCTCACTGGCTCTTGTGTGGCTCAGTCTTCGAGCCAGTCCCTTTCCAGGGTAAGAAGAAGGTTCACCTTCAAGCTCACAAATGTCTCAACACAAGAGAGCCTCTAGCTCCCACTCTTAGGCTATTCCTTGTCCCAAGCTTGTGGGGGTCAGTAGACACCCTTCCTCCCTACCCTTCAATAGTCCTTAAGCTGGGCTTGCATGCCCATTCCGCACAGGCCTCAAGCCCATCCTATATTTTGACTTCTGGCCCGGGGCTTTCTATTAAATAATGAAGTCTACTTCTTCAGACATGTGTCTGTTTCTTTGGGCTGCTTTCTAGCTCTAAGCCTCCTTGTGTTGTTCCCTCACAACTCATGTATAACTTGGTGGCCAGGCCTCTGAATTCTTCTTAGATTCTTGTAGTTTCTCCTTTCTCTTGAACCAGCCACTCTTCTGTTCCTCTTGAGTCCCACTCATGTACTTTTAATTGACCCTAATCTGCTCCCAGTAGATCTTCCTACCTACTTGCATACCTGCTTAAGGCCCATCTCTGGGTTCCCTGCAGAGACTGACTTGGTCTCTGTTGATTTCTCTCTGTAGCAGAAGTCTGTCTGCTCTGCAGACTGTCCCCTTCAGGCTCTTTATAATGCCTAGTTGCCTAATGATCCTCACCTAACTCTGCCCCTTCTGGCCAGGGAAAAAAACCAGTCCTTCCCCACAGGTGCACTAATTGTCTCTTCCAACCATGTCTGACAGGAGATGGGAGTAAGCCCCATCACAGGGTCTCTTTGAAAATCTGTTTTGGAAATCTTTGCCTAAGGTCCCTAACATAATCCTAAAAGTCAGATACTTTTGGTCCATGTGTGGAATGTTCAAAAGCACTCAAATGGTCTAAATTTGTCCTCATTGCCATTCATGCTAAAATGCCTGACTTCAAAAGGAGCAGAGTTAAGTCAACACAGTTTGCTTTAGAAAATCTGCCTTATGTCTGCATCTAGACTGGCAAAATTTTGCACAAAAGCACCTGCTTTTGCACAAAATCTTGCCGCCTGTCTACACTGGCCGTGAGTATTTGCGCAAGAACACTGACATTGTAATGTACGAAATCAGTGCTTCTTGTGCAAATACTCTGACGTTCCCGCTCAGGAATAAGCCCTCTCACGCAAGTGTTCTTGCACAAGAGGCCAGTGTAGACAGGAAGCCAAGACAGTTTGCGCAAAAGCAGTCTAAACGGAAAAAAGCCCTAGTGGCCGCTTGGACACTCCGTACCTGCAGGCAGCTCCCGGACTTCCTGGTAACCCGAGACCCTTAAAGGCAGATGCAGCCTGCAGAGGCCATGAGGCAGAAGCCCTTCTGCGACCTCTGCTGAGAGCTGTGCCACGCGGCCCCTGCTGTCCCCAAAAGCCATCCAGAGCAGGATGGCAGCTTCAGGGAGGTAACAGCCACTCGCATCCCCAGCGCAGGATGCCCCAAGAGGCCGAAAACGGAGGGCCCCATACTGGTCCCCAGGGGAGCTGGAGGCCCTACTGGACCTCTGGGAGGAAGAGGAGGCCCTCCATGACACCCGCGCCCGTTGCCGCAATGCGGATATTTTCGACCGCATGGCCCAGGCACTCGCCCACCAGGGACATCCAGCCCAGACCCTCGAGCAAGTCCAGGCTAAGGTGAAAGAGCTGTGCCTGGGCTATGTCCGGGCCGGCGAGAGCCAGGGGGCAGGAGCCAACACCTGCCCCCAACTACCAGCGGCTCCACCACATCCTGAGCCAGGCACCACCCCAAGGACCGTCCGTCCCTGTGAACACCTGCATGCACCCCCCCTGTCACCAGGACCAGCGAGGTGGGGGAAGAAGGCGACACTGCCAGCGGGTCAGAGGATGAGGCCAGCACCGTGATCCTCCACACAGAGGCCCCCTCCAGCAGCCCCGATGTCTCCCGTGTATCCTTGGAGGCCAGGGAAGGATCCACCGGTGAGTGTTGCACTTTGCACTCACAAGGACGGAGGGGAGCCAGGTGCCCGGAGCAGGGAGGGGGAGAGTGCGTCACTCAGGACACGAGAGCTGCACTCTGTGGCCGCGACAGGCAGCTTTAGGGCACGCCTGGGACCGTGCTGCTCACACACATCTGGCGGGTCTGGGGGGAGGAGTGGATGCCAGCTGGAACCAGCCAAGGCCCCAGGGGCTCACTCCAGAGTCCGCACTTCCGCAAGGGTGCAGCACGGAGAACGGCACGCTGTCCCATGCCTGGCTGTGAGGCACAGTCAGCTGCTCCTGGGAGTGTGGCCCCCCACTGAGCCCCTCGCCTGCTCCCGGTGCCTTGGCTGGCCCCCTGAGGGAAGTACCCACTGTGGCCACACATGCCCCTGGGCTACGTGTGTGAGGGCTAGTGGGAGGGGGAGGAGGGAAGCGCTCGAACCGGCCCATGGGCCACCTGAGTTTTGCTGCAAGGATGGGACACTCCCCAGTCACTCTCCTGATTCCGTCCAGGAGACATCCCACAGGATGGGGATCTGAGAGCCAAGACCAAATGTGCCATATGTGCTCCCAGGCACTGTGTGGAGATTCATCTTGCTTCCTGTCAAACACCATTGATTAGCCCAAAGCCTCACAGCCTCCACCGGCAGGGAGTACCACAGGTTAACATAACACAAGCACCCTCCTACCCCCCAAGGGGCCAGGACACAGACCAGTGGTTACAATACATGCACGAGCACCTTACTCCAGGGCAGTACTGTATGCAAACATACAAGATGGGGGAAGGGGGTAACAGAGTAGGCCCAAGCCATACTACTGTGGTGTCACCTGGGCTCAGGGATGGAGGGCATGAGGTGTGGGGACTGTGACCTGGCTGCCTGACTGACCCATCCTTTCTTCTGTTCCCTGCAGCAGGACCATGCAGAAGCGGGCGACCCTCCAGCCCTGCGGCAGTGGCAGCACCCCCAGCCACCCAACCACCAAGGCAGCAGGTCTGGCAGCGGGACCAGCTCCTTTGGCACCACGTGCAGGCTGTTGAACAAGTGGAGGCAGCCATCACGTGATGGGTGGAGATGGACCTGCAGTGGCGCCAGGAGGCCTGGGGCTCCTTCCTGGCCCAGTGCGTGTGCATGGCAGATGCCATATCCACCTTCACTGTGCACATTGGCCATGCCATTCATTATAGCATGGCCTTGCCCCATGCACCCACCAGCTCTCCCATAGCAATGCCTCCTGCTCCCACAATGGCCCCTCCTACTCCTGCCCTTCCTGCTCCTGCAATGGCCCCTTCTGCCGCTGTCCCTCCTGCTCCCTTAATGGCCCCTCCTGCCCCTGCCCTTCCCCCTCCTGCAATGGCCCCTCCTGCTCCTGCTCCTGCTTCTGCTCCTGACCCTCCTGCCCACCTCTCCATGCTGCCTGCCCCAACGTGCCCTCACCCATATGTGCAGGTCCACCCCCCCAGAAGCAGTCGCAGGGGCCACCCCTCCCAGCAGTAGCTCCTCCCTCTCCCAGTTAAAAGCCTCCTCCCCCTCCCAGTTAAATGCCTCCTCCCCCCACCATCCTACATCTCCCTCCTCCCCATTGTAAATAAAAAGTTCCAAGTTTGTTTTAAAAAAAAAACCTGTGTTGTTGTTTATTGGGAGGTAAGAGGAAGGAAGGAGGGAAGAGGAGGGGATGGGAGGGAGTTGTAAAGGGAGACAGAGGCCTGGGAGAACATGTCCGTCACGGCCTTGCGGCTGCGCACCCCATCTTGGTGCGCCTGGCGGATGGCAGCTATGCAGGGCTGTTTGTAGGCCTGGCCCACGCCTGCCATCCATGCTGGGAGAAAGGCCTCCCCCTTCCACTCCACGATGTTGTGGAGCACACAGCACGTGGCCACTACCTCTGGGACATTCCGCTCACCCATCTCCAGATGGGTGAGCAAACAACAAAACTGGCTTTCAGATGCCCGAAGGCGCACGCTACTTGGTTGCAGGCCCGGTTGAGGCAGTCGTTGAACCAGGCCCAGTTGTGGTCCGGCCGCCCCGTGTAGGGCCGCATTATCCAGGGCAGCAGGGGGTAAATTCCCACCAGGGGAAGTAAGTGCTCACCTCCAGCCTGCCAAACAGGCCGGAGTTGCGTAGGATGCGGGCGTCATGTGCCCTGCCAGACCAGCCTGCATAAACGTCCATAAAGAGGCCACGGTGGTCCACGAGGGCCTGGAGTACAATTGAGAAGTACCCCTTTCTGTTAATAAAATGGGCCAGTCAATGTTCTGGGGCACGGATGGGGATGTGGGTTGCATCCAGGGCTCCCCTGCAGCTGGGGAACCTGAGGGCAGTGAAGCCGGCCACCGTAACCTCCACGTCGCGCAGGCGGATGACTCTCAGGAGCAGGACGTCATTGATGGCATGGACGACCTGCAGAAGGGTGCAGAGAAACACAGGGGAACACATCACATAAGGCAGGGTGAGTGTGTGCTCCCTTGCCCCCTCCATGATGCCCTCTGTCTTCACACAAACACACACACACACACCCACACGCCACCCCCCCCCCCACGCCCCCCCCCCCCAGCACGCCTGTGCAAGGAAGGGAAAGCCCAAACCCCTGGGTGACCCAGCCTGGAGTCTTGCCTGCCCCTGGGCATGGAGTGCAGCACCCTCTCCCCACCCCACTCCCCCTGGGACTTACCTCCATGACGACGGCACCGACGGTAGATCTGCCCACCCCGAACTGGTGTGCCACTGATTGGTACCTGTCCGGGGTGGCCAGCTTCCAGAGTGCGATGGCGACCCTTTTGTCCACGGGGATGGGTGCCCACAGCCGGGCGGTGGTCCTCTGGAGCACAGGGGTGAGCCAGGCACACAGCTCCAGGAACATCTGTTTTTGCATGCAAAAGTTCTGAGCCATTGCTGGTCGTCCCATTGCCCCAGGACCAGCCGGTCCCACCAGTCCGTACTGGTCTCCAGTCTCCACAATGGCCTCTCCGTGGTGGGGTGGGGATGCCACAGGGCCTCCCTGGTGAGGGAGTTCAGAGGGATCTACGCCTCCAGGTCCTGGGCGAGGAGTGCAGCAGCCTGGAGCACTAGCTGCAGGCACTCCAAAATGGCCAGCCCTGGCTCCATGGCACAAAAAACAAGGTAGATCAAAAAAATCAGCCAAAGGCACTAAAAGGCACAAGGCAGTGGTGTCCAAAAAGGCAGAGGGCAACCACAAAAACTGCTACGGCTATCAATCCCTGCAAGAGATCCCATAGCATGCAGCAGGAGAGAAACGGCTGTCTCAGAGGCGCTCCAGCTCCAGCCCCACCCCCGGAAAGGGCTGGTGCCCTCTTGCTCTCTTCA
This sequence comes from Pelodiscus sinensis, assembly GCF_052426305.1. Taxonomy (NCBI): domain Eukaryota; kingdom Metazoa; phylum Chordata; order Testudines; family Trionychidae; genus Pelodiscus; species Pelodiscus sinensis. The sequence goes on along the minus strand of NC_143067.1, from coordinate 20,496,751 downwards.
AAATGGTTCCGGGCTTCTGCTTTTGTGAAAAAGCATCCTGCCAATGTAGACACGCTTTTGCGCAAAAGCGCATCGTTCTTACGATAACTCCCGGAGCAATCTAGATGCTCTCTTGCACAAATACTTTTAATGGAAAAACGTTTCTGTTAGAAGTATTTGTGCAAAATCATGCCAGTCTAGATGCAGCCTATGTGTTTAATAGACTATTCTATTTGGTTGTTAATGGAACATCAGAAAGTTTAAACCTGTGCTCATTGGCAGACTGAGGTCTTCCCAGAAGCTCTGCAGAACAGCTGAAAAGATATTTGCTATGTGTATTTCTCTTTGCCTCAAAATCATCTTGATAGAAAGCTAATCCTTGGCCTCTTAAACAGTCCTGACTGAAGAGTCACAAAAGAATTATATTTAGTCCATAAAAATTGTTGAGAGATAATTGAACACTGACCAATGCACTTTAGCTAGCCTAATGGAAAGGCTGAATAATGTCCAAGTTTGGGGGTGCTGAATTACAATGTGCTTTTTAAAAAGTCTTCTCACATAAAGCAGCTCTTATATTCTGTAATAGACTCCCCTGACAAAATCAGGATAACTAAGCTTGCACTGGAAGTGTACATTAGCTCACTTGATGCTTTAACTATATATCAAAGCTATTGGTTACAGCATTCTCTAGCTATTCCAGTCAATAAAAGTCAGAGTGGTATAGTATCTGGCCTTAAGAATGATAAGTTATCTTCCCTCAAATGAGATTTCTGAATGAGAGAAGTATCTACGCAAGGCACGCCCAACCTTGTCAGATCTATACATCATCTTATTACTAGAGGAGAAGTTACATTTAATTGAGGAAATGTGATTGTGAGAAATGAGACATCATTTTCTTTTTCATGTGGGGCAAGAGCCTCCTTCGCTTCACTGGTTCAGCATTCCTTTTTCGGGTGGTGCGGGGGAGGAGGGAGGAAGAAGACAAAGTAAATCAGTTTAATTCCAGAGTGGGGTTTTGGTTTGGGGGGGGGGGGGTTATATTTACAATGTGGACCTTGGAGTTGGACCAAGGTGTACTCTGTGGTCAAACTGAAGAAACAAATTCATGTTCATGAATCCTTTCCCTGCCCTCTTTCTGGGATGTTACCTTATGAGTGCTTTTCCAAATAAGCCGTTAGCTTGATTGCTTCCTCTATCTACTAGCTCTGCTGCAGAGTCTCTCCCACCAGAAGAGGGGTTTTTAAAGGTCACATACAGCTCTTAGATTACCTAAAATAACTTAATTTCAGCTCATAGGGGAGTCTTTACCATTCTACAACTAACATACCTACCTGTGATTACTCTTTTAAGATATTCAAAATGCCTTTGTCTGAAATGGGTCCTCTTGCTTTGACATGATCTCTGCTAGCAGAGAGAAGCAATATTATGATGCTCACCTTGCAGAACAAAGGGAATCTGATCCCTTATGGAAGCAACTATTATGCTGAAAAGTGGCACTTGACACTTTCATAATGGGAGGAGAACAATACTGGGTATTTCTCAAGAGCGCTAGTCTGTATCTGCAAATCTCAGTATGCTGTACAGAAAAGCACCATCACATCTATTCTTAAAGATGGGAAAAGTGAAGCACAGAGGCAATATTCCCTCTAATTTTTTCCATCCACGTGTGGAACAAATTTTGTTATGTGAATCAAGGTCTGTACAGATGTGCACCACCAGTAGAAATACATGCTGCTGGCACTTTGCTAATCATCTAGGCAGCATTTGTATCTCTCCGGGGTTGCCACCCATGTTTACAGCTTACAGGGAACACTGCACAGCGTCGCTGCCCGGTAACTTGTCAAACTCAGTGGCAGAACCAGGAAGAGAACGTAAGTCTTCTGAGACTCGCCTGCATACCCGATCTGCTTGTGATGTATCTGCTGAATTGTCATCTAGCAGCAGAAGGAGGGAAATTTGCTGCTGACAATTCCGTGGCTGCTCTTCCCACCTTCTCTCCTGCTGAGGAGGATGATGGGTTCTCAGAAGAGAATATTCAGCAGGATTTGGTGGGAGTGGATAACAGAGGCAAGGTGTCTGGTGTGGTGGGAGGAGTTTATCGCTGTGGCTCATGAGTTGGTAGATCCGGTCTCAGTCCTGCCTTTACACCAATGGAGCTGGCAGCAGAAAATGTCTTTTTGCAACAAAAATGGAAACACTCATTGTCTGCTGTATGAAAGTTGTAGTGAAAGTGGTGGCATGTCCCCACATTTCTTACCACTTGAAAACTTCGTTGTTCCTCATATTTCTTTGAAGTTGAGCCCTACAAGTTCTTCACACATTTACTTGGCCCATTCATTTGAAGGTCACTGTGGCTATGTCTAGACTTCAGGCTTCTTTTGGAAGAAGCTTTTCTGGAAGAGCTCTTCTGAAAAACTTTTTGTGAAAGAAAGCATCCACACAGCAAAAGTGCATCGAAAAAGTGATTTGCTTTTTCGAAAGATAGAGTCCACACTGACTGGACACTATCCATGTAAGCTGTGATTACTATGGACAAAGTGGCCACCAGGGCACGAGTGCTTTTTCCTCTTTCCTCTTCTTTCGAAAACTCTCTCTTTTCCCCTTCCACACATGCCTTTTCCCAAAAGAGCTCTTTTAGGAAAAGGCTTCTTCCTTGTAGAAAGAGGTTTACCAATGCCAGAAAAAACCTGCTGTTCTTTCGATTTACTTTTGAAAGTACACGATTGCATTGAGGATGTAACTCAGAAAAATGGCTTTTTTGTCAGAAAAATGGCTGTTTTTCCGATAAAACTCTGTAGTGTAGACACACCTGTGTGGTGTCTTGCAATGTGGTTTCTCAGAGGGACAGAGTTCCACTACATAATTTTCATCAAATTCTTTATTTTTTATTCTCTCTCTCTCTCTCTCTCTCTCTCTCACACACACACACACACACACACACACACATACACACACACACACACACACACAGCTAATGAACCAGATTCTCAAATGACTGCTCAGAATCTGGCTGGTCAGCTGGGAATTCTCTGGGCCTAGAAGAAGGTTGATGCTATAAGGTTGACTCATCTTGATCCTTAGCTTGGCCAATCACTTCAACACCTTCCACCTCAGGAATGTGGCAAGTGATTATAGAGTTATCCACATTTCCTTTTCCTCTGGGCATCATAAAATACAACTCAAGAAATTATTCATTTTATAAACCCCTATAAATATTTCTGCACAGCTGAATATTTTTAAAGCCATTTTTCCAACCTCTCCAGTCCTCTATTTAACCATAGGCTACATATCGACTACAAAGAAAAGTCAGAAAAAGGCAAATTGTGAACTGTAATTTGAGTATCTTTTCCCACTTTTCTTTTGAAAGAGGCTTTACTGAAATTTGGCATGTCTACACGGTATCAAATTTCAGAAAAAACTTGCTCTTTTGAGCCATCCCTTCTTCCTCGTAAGATGAGGTTTACAGGGATGGCAAAAGAACACATCCAGTTTTCCAAATTTTTTTCTGAAAAGTGGATATGTTGCTTGGACGTGGCATTGCATTTCCGGGATACCTTCAGTATCCTGAAAAAGTGCTACAGTCTAGACATATCCATAGTATAACATCTTTTGCAATATATATACTATGAGGGATCCACGATTTGAAATTGAAATCCAGCATCACCTTCCTTTTCAATTTATACTTGACTCCGGCCTCTTTCAATGTGTTCTTCATTAAACTCAGCTAAAACAGATATCAAAATAAAAATAAGGATTTTCTTCAGTGCAGTATTTTGCAGGCACTGGCATTCCATTGGTCTATGATGCAAAACTTGTGTGATTATCAACAGGCAGGCTATCCTGAAGTGAGGGACTAGAAGGGACCTCAATAAGTCAACTAGTTAAGTCCCCTGCTCTCAAGCTAGGATGAACTATAACTAGACTGTTCCTAGCAGGTATTTGTCTAAGCCAGGCATTGGCAATCTGTGGCTCCAGACTGCATTTAAGTGGCTTTTGTGGCTGGTCCCTCTCCCAGTAACTTGAGAATTCCAGTGGAGGAGCAAGTGGTAACTCAGTGGCCTGCATGTGTGGGAGGGGATTGTCAGGGGTCTCGGCAGATGGCTCTTGCCAAGCACTAACCTAGCATCTCCTATTGGCCAGGAATGGGGAGCTGTGGCCAGTGTGAGTTGTGACTGGAGTGGTGCTGAGATAAAGAAGCAGCATGTGGAGCTATGTGCCCTGCATCCCCACCAACAGGGCCACAGGGGTGCATTAGCTCCTTCCAGGGGCACTGTGCGGCCAGGGCAGGCATGATGCTTGCTTTAGTTCTGCTGCGCCACTGACTGGGAGCCAAGCATGGTAAATGCCACCCAGCAGGAGGCCACACGTTAACCCCTGGACCCTCCAGGAGCCAGCCCCCCATTCTCCCTTCCCTCTGCTTTGACCTCCCTTCTCAGAGCCAGCACCCCACACCCATTTCTGCACCCTAACCCCAGAGTATGCTCTCTTTGCGTATGTGTATAAGTAGCTTTTTGTGTGATGCAGCTCTTGAAATATTTTGGTTTAGCACAAAAACAAAAATAATGCCCTTTCTTCTTTGAAAGATTGCAGACCCCTGGTCTAACCTGTTCTTAAAACAATCTCTAATGGCAGAGATTCTACAACCAACCTAGCCAATCTGTTCTAGCACTTCACTACCCTGACTGGATTTTTTTCAGGTCCAACCCCTAAACCACCATTAGCGCAATTTCATTACTAGATCATTCCTGGTAGGTGTTGCTGCTTAATCCTCTCCTCAGAGATTAAGGAGAAAATTTTTTCACCCTCTTGCTCTTCAAACAGTTTGCACTTGAAAACTGTTGTCATATCCCCTCAGTACTATTTTCTCCGGGCCAAACAAACCCAGTGTTTTCAGTCTGTTCTCATAGGTCATGTTTTCTAAGGCTTTAACCATTTTTGTTGCTCTGGACTTTCTCCCATTTGTCCACATCTTTCCTAAAATATGGCATCTAGAACAGGACACACTACTACAGTTGAGGCCTTATCAAAGTGGACTAGAGTGGAAGAATTATTGTTCATGTCTTGCTTACAACACTTCTGCTGATAAATCCCAGAATAACTATCACTTTTTTAGTGCAACATTATTGCAAAAGTTGACTCATATTTAGCTTGTGAACCACTATAACCTCCCACTTTCCTTTCCACAGTACTTCCTAGGCCGGTCCTGAGTGTATGACATCTAGAAACATTGGTACTTTATATGATATTATGCTCAACTGAAAAAGGAAGGCTGCCATAGGAAAAATCAACAGCACAAATTGTGATTGATATGAAATAATTAATTAGACCTAACCCCTGGAGAAAGCACTAAGGCTTAGAGATAAGAGAATCACAAATCTTTTGGTTTGTTCTTGTTAAATGAAGGACTACTACTGTTTAAATTTCTTCTTATTAGTATGCTACATCGACGGTAATGAGATTTTCTTCCTTCGTTTTGTTTGCAAAGGTTAAAAGGGGTGACCTTTCAAGTTACTTAATGAATATGCCAAATACCTAAATATCAATCAAAGGTTTCCTTTAATAAAACATTAGTTTTAATTCCTCTCATTTTATGCAAAGAGAAATTATCAGTCCGTTCAGTAGTTGTGTACTGGAGGAAATTAGGACATTTCTAGGACTGTACTGTTTCACCAGAACACAAAGCTGGATATGTAGTTGCAATCCTACAATAATTATGTTGACCAATATTGTTGTTTTCCCTCCTGAACATGAATGTGTGTGCATATCTCTTGCTTCAAATGGGAAATGTGTGTATGTGTGAATGAGAGAGAGAGAGAGAGAGAGAGAGAGACCCACTTTCAAATTTATCACATTTTCAAAATCCTTGAGAGGAAGTATAGCCTTAAGGCATTGGTCTGGGGCCCAAGGGACCCGAGTCAATTTCTGTCTGCCTCAAACTTCCCGTGTGACCCTGAACAAGTCCCTTGATCTGTCTGAGATTCAATTCCCCTGCTGTGACATGAGAATAATGTGACATTTGCTTTCTGTTCATCCTTTGGCTTCTTTTTATTTAAATTGTAAGCTCCTTAGAGCAGATACTGTCTCTTAGTATGTATTCATGCAGTACACAACACCTAATCTTGGTTGGGGCCTTGAGGCAGTACTGTAATACAACTAAAATAATAATTTAAGCACAGCGACACCGCTACTACACACATTCTACAAGGGTATGTCTACGCTAGCTCGTTAATTTGAGCTAGGTAGGCAAATGAGGTGACTGGAGTTGCAAATCAAGCCCGGGATTTAAATATCCTAGGCTTTATTTGCATGGTTCCGTCTGGTCGCCATTTTGAAATTTCACTAGCCCGAACTCACTGCCACGTAGCTACACGCGTCAGTGAAACATTAATTCGAACTAAGTCCTTAGTTCGAATTAACTGTTACTCTTCGTGGCAGTGAGTTCGGGCTAGTGAAATTTCAAAATGGCGACCGGACGGGAACATGCAAATAAAGCCCAGGATATTTAAATCCCGGGCTTCATTTGCAACTCTGGTCGCCTCATTTGCCTACATAGCTCGAATTAACGATCTAGTGTAGACATACCCTAAGATTTCTTTCATAACTAGATTGTAAACTCCATAAAATAATGCTAGGTAAGATAACAGATGAGATTTCTCCATGAATGGTTTTGCTAGCGGATTCATGTCTGGCTAAAATGTCTAGAAGTGCCTTCAGTGGCTCTACTTATTTTTCAAGTTGCCACTGTGATTAGAGTTACTGCAACTTTAGCAGTGATAAAAATAATGGAGTTAAATAAATACAGTATATTAAGCCTCACAGTCATGTGGAGCATACCTTTGGCTACCTAGCAGTGAACCATGTATTCTGAATAAAATGGCATTGCCCTTAGAAGCAAAAAGCCAAGATAGTAGGAAAGTCAAACATCATGTTTTATTCTTCAGAAATAACCTATGCGTAAATCTATCAAGCTCCACTATTCTACAATTTCTTCTTTCTCATTTTACTATATGCTACAGTACACAAAGGTGGCCTTCACAGTGGAAATCCATCTACAGGATGCCTCAGGTGCTAGAACAGTTCACCGTTTCTTTGATTGAACTCTGCTAAAGCATAATGAGCTGGAATGCCTCATTATTTTCTTGGCAGTGCTCACTGTAGCTTTCATCCAGGGAAGCCTTTTATCATGGCATTAGAGCCACACACAACACATGCTAGATGAAGAAAATTAGTAGCCTTTGGACAGAAAAATATTGGTACAGCCTCCAACTTTCTTTGCCTATAGGAAAACAACCACACTTAGGTTTCCGCACCTAGGTCCAACAGCAGACTTTGGCTTCGTTTTGTTTCAGATTTTTTCCTCACAAGTAGTCAGATTGATGCATTCTACCACAGATTCTACACTACTAAGAATGGGGTTGTGGAGGTATCTTTCTGTAAAATCTTCTGCTTCACTGGGCGGAGGCAGACTCCTCAGTACATGCAGAGTGAATCTAACCTGTTCTGCCTTAATCAGATATGTTTATGATCATTACTACTCATTGGCCATAAGTGCACCTTTGTGTATCAATTTTGCATAAACGCTTTCAGATGTCACCAACCGTTAGTACCCCCAGGAGGGAAGAGCAGGGGAGAGGGAGGTATCTATTTGCAGACTCTGCTCCTTTCAGTGCTAGCTTTTCTTTTTGACTCAGATTTCTGCAATATGCTTATAGTAACAAAACAACTTCGAATGTGACATTATCCCCTGGCAATCCATAGCTTAAGCTTTCTCCAAACATGGAACAGAAGGAGAACTGTCATGTTAACATTTCAGCTGACTTCCTCCTCTTCCTTTTTTCAGTGTTGTGCTTGAAATCTGCCTTCTCTTTCTGTTCTGTCAGTACATGAACACATGCCTTTCTGTCAGCTGACACTCCTGCATATATTTCTTCTTTGGAATATATGAAACCCTCCATTTTTTATAGGGAGGGTTTGAGTCACAGAATGTCAATATATATAAAATATAGGACTATTGGCGAATGAGTATCATTACCGTGTGCAGCAACAACAAAAAACCAAACAAACCCTTTCCTCAACTCTGAGTGCTGATTCTGATTTCACACCATGTAAATAAAAACTGATGGACTTATTCCTCTGTGAAGTAGGTTAGCACTACTTCCAACAAGCAAATTTCAACACTTGGTTTCTAGTCAAGGATAGTATGAACTAACCAAGTTTGATGTATGATTGTATTTATTCCAAAGAATGCTTCATTTGACCAGTGAATGCAAAAAGGAAATTCCCTTGTAGGCAAATTTCTACTCCTCATAATGTAGCAGGTTTTGTTATCCAGGCCACCACTTCACACTCTTTATATTTAGGAAGTTTTAATGGGTAAGTCCTCTGATGTCGTACATAGCCATGTGAGTGGTTTGATTAGAGGTATTCTGGGGGAGCATTTAGAGGTGGAATCCTTCTTAAGCCTCATAACTTTAAAGTAATGCTACCCAATAAATTGAAACATCATGTATGGCCACTGTGATCTCTTATGCAGAGGTTGTACCTTATGTACCAATGTAGTGCTGGATCTAATCTCCATGTCCTTGATTTCAGCTTCCCCTTATTGGTGATATGGATTGACCTCATTAGCTAGCCATAGGGATACAGATCTTTCTGCACATTTTCTCCCGCTCTATGGCAGAACTACATAGTCTCAGAAACAAATTTCTAAAAGTATTTAGGTGCTTTACTCTCATTGAAATCAGGGTTAGGTGCCTACGTACCTTTAAAAATCCATCCACAAGTGCATACTGGGCTCTCTGTGCACATAGAAGGGGTTGAGAGAGGGAAAGGGTAGCTTTCCAGAGACTTTTATTACATACTCCATCAATATCCAACCCATGGAGGAAATCATAAATAAGCACAAAGCTGCTCTAGTTCTAAGCTGTAAACAAATTCTCAGAAATAGTCATGTCTGCCACTAACAGATAGCAAAATAGAAGAACTCACCATAGAAATAGCAATGACCTCACACAATTCTTGTATCAATAATTTATATCATAGCCCAACACTGTGACACTTAATTTCAGAAATGGGTACTACACAAAAATTAGGTTAGTTAAACAGAAATTATATGGTACAATGACAAAAGTAAAATCTCTACAAGTTGCATGGAAACTTTTCAAAGACACCATAATAGAGGCCCAACTTAAATGTATACCCCAAATTAAAAAACACAGTAAGAGAACAAAAAAAGTGCCACAGTGGTTTAACAAACAAGTAGAAGAAGCAGTGAGAGATAAAAAGCCATTGTTGAAAAAGTGGAAGTTAAATCCTTTTCAGGAAAATATAAAAGAGCATAATTAGGAAGTCCAAAAAGGAATTTAAGAACAGCTAGCCAAAAATTCAAAAATAATAGCAAAATGTTTCTTAAATACATCAGAAGCAGGAAGACTGCTAAACAACCAGTGGGGCTCTTGGATGATCAAGATGCTAAAGGAGCACTCAAAGATGATAAAGTCATAGCAGAGAAGCTAAATGAATTCTTTGCTTCAGTCTTCATGGCTGAGGATATTGGGGAGATTCCCAAACCTGACCCATCCTTTGTAGGTGACAGATTTGAGGAATTGTCCAAGCTTGAGATGTTATTATAGGAGGTTTAGGAGCAAACTGATACATTTAACAGTAACTAGTCACCAGGACCAGATAGCATTCACCCAACAGTTCTGAAAGAATTCAAATGGTAAATTGTAGAACTATTAACTGTGGTTTGTAACCTATCCTTAAAATCAGCATCTGTACCTAATGTAAACAGTGAGTTGGCAAAATTTGCAGATGATATCAAACTGCTCAAGATATTAAGTCCAAAGCAGTCTGTAAAGAACTTCAAAACTAGGTGGCTGGACAACAAAATGGCAAATGAATTTTAACACTGATAAAATCAAAGTAATGCATATTAGAAAACATAATTCCAACTATACATATAAAATGATGGTGATTAAATTAGCTATTACCATTAAAGAGAAAAATTTTAGAGTCTCTGTGGATAGTTCTCTGAAAACATCCACTCAATGTGCAGCCCCAGTCAAAAAGCAAACAGAATGTTAGGAATCATTAAGAAAGGGATAGAGAATAAGACAGAGAATATCTTATTGTCTCTATATAAATCCATGGTACACCCGCATCTTGAATACTGTGTGCAGATGTGGTTGCCTGAGCTGAAGGGTAACAACGATGATTAGGGGTTTGGAACAGTTGCCATATGAGGAGAGATTAATAAAACTGGGACTTTTCAGTTTAGAAAAGAGGAGACCAAAAAGGGGAGGATATGAGAGAGGACTATAAAATCATAACTGGTATGAAGAAGGTAGATAAGGAAAAATTATTTACTTGCTCCCATAACATAAGAGTTAGGGGAGGTCCCCAAATGAAATGAATAGGTAGCAGATTTAAAACAAACAAAAAGAAGTATTTCTTCATACAACACAAGGTCAACCTCTGGAACTCCTTGCCAGAGTATGTTCTGAAGACCAAGACTTTAACAGGGTTCAAAAATTGGATATTAGCCAGAATGGGTAGGAATGGTGCCTGTAGCCTCTGTTTGTCAGAAGCTGGAAATGAGTGACAGGGACGTGATCACTTAATAATTACCTGCTCTGCTCATTCCCTCTGGCTCACCTGGCATTGGCCACTGTTGGAAAACAGGATATGGGCTATTCTTATGTTCTTATCAAAATAACTTCTTACCTTGCAACTCAGAATACATTTAAAGAAATGTGTGGAGAGTTTATGGCTTCCTAGGCCAAGTAACTGGGGTAGATGTCAGAAAGGGAGCTAGGTAGCAGTTTTAAACCATCATCAGAATTCTGTTAAAACTACAGTTATTTAACAGCGAGTACTCTTTTCCATTCATTCTTAGCAATTATGTGTTGCATCTCCACCTGCTAGCTAGTATCTATCATTACAAAATCTACCAAATGCGATGGAACAAAAGTAGTATTGTTATGGCTTTATGCCCAGAGAAGATGCCTGAAAAGCCTTGTGCCCCCAGTGTTTTGTGACCAGCACTTCACAGAGTAAGCAGAGTAAAGGAGCAACTGCTCTGTTGCATATCCTCTAAGAATCAGTCATAAGTCTGAGTCAGATTAGCTGAATATTAACTGGCATCATTCCATTGATGTCAATGGAGCTACGTTAATTCAATGTAGCAATTCCAGTTCACACCAAATGAGAATCTGACTCTATCACTCGTGCTCTATGCCTGCATCACCTCCAAAAATTGAAGAATGGGAAATGCTTGGGCTACCTAGCTACATGCTAGGTGGTAGAGGTGGGAGAAAGCTGGGCAGCACTGTGTCAAGGCAAACCATCCAATAGTAGAGGTAGAGGAGCCATTCTGGCATTAATAATCAAAAACTGTGCAGGGTGAGCCTATTGAGTGATCTGGAACCTTGGTCCCTCTGTTGCAAGTTTTACTTTGTTCTTTGGAATAAATAAGTTTGTTGCAAACAGATATTTAAAGTGCAAACAAAAAAAACACATTGCAGGAATATCCCCTTACCACTGCGTGCATATGCTTCCTTATTTTAAAATGTTTAGACATCTCAGAGGAGTAGCCATGTTAGTCTGTAACTTTAATAACAGCTAGTGGTCTTGTGGCACCTCAAAGATTAGCTATAGTGTATAATGTATCATGACAGTGCAGAACTGAATTTATCTTCACATCGATACCCTAGACTAAACAAAGACATTAACTGGATGGCACATTGCAAAGCAAATTTCTCCTGCCATTAACATCTGCCCAGGAGCGCTATACCTGCATCAGCATGGCCCTGTCTGTTGAGCTCCCCATGCAAAACTGGATCTCAATGGATTGGTAGCTGTCCAGCGTGGCGAACTGCCAGTGGGCAATGGCTACCTGTTTCTGGAGGAGAATGGCAGGTCTCATGTGGGTGTTCCATTGCTTGAAGGCAGGGGCAAGCCACTCACATAGCTCCAGGAAGGTGTCCTTCCACATGTGGAAATTCTGAAGCTTCTGTTGGTTATCCCACTGCTCCATGATGATCCGGTCCCACTAGTCGGAACTGTATCCAGTTGCTGGAAGCAGTGGTGCAAGATATGAAGGGGAGGGTGGATGAGGTCAAGCTGCATGAGTAGCACCCGGAGAGTGGAGAGGAATTGCCCCACAATGCACTGTGGGTCCTGTTCCTGCAGGGCCTGGAAGGAAGCCTGTGGAAACTGCAGCAGGATGCACTAAGACATATAAGAGATGTCAACTGCTGGGAGGGAGATCCAGCTCCATGGCTAGAGAGCTGAGGTATTTCAACGGGCATTTGCTGTGTAGACAAGCTATTTCAAAATAGCTTATTTCAGAATAAGCATGCAGTATAGACGTACCCTAAAGTGCCACAGGACCACTCATTTTTAAAATGTTTAGGACACTTTCATTTTTTGCTAAGAATAGAAGGTGGTGGCTAATCTGGTTCCCCACACTACTCTTGACTGCCTGGAAAGAAAGCAATCTGGAGTTATGCAATTAACCTAATTTGCTCACAGAATGATACCATTTAGCATTGGATAAATATCAGGAAGTTTAGTGATAATTTGTATTTGTGTTTGCAGAAGAGCAATGTTATGAATTATTTACTGAATGTGATTGTGAAATGCTGGTTGTAATAATCAAATTAGTAGACAATCGGTAGTATGCACATGATTAAAAATGTCTGATAGCTTATCACAGTTGAGGTTTGCTCAGTTTATTATCTCTTTCTTTTTGATCAAAGAAGCAACTGAATGTGGACAGTTCAAGCAATATACATGTATTATGTAAGAAGGACACAAAATTACTCAGCTGCGCCTGCTTATTGTCCTGCAATTGCTGATACACACAGGCAGTCATAAAATGTAACTTGCCTGATATTTGCTCCTGACATGTAAGTAAGCAAAGGCAGATGAAACCTACAAAAATAGCAATGGAAAATATTATGCATTCTAAATAGGTCTCAGTTTAACTGTGCTTATGTTCTTTATTATTTACATTTGCAAACAATCCTCCCAATGGGCTTCTGTTCACAGGAGTATTGGAGAAGTAACTGCTCTTTATGCAAATAGTTGTATTTGCATGATGTTACTTATGCAAAACCAAGTCTGTCCACTATTTGGGTATGTCTACACTACCCCGCTAGTTCAAACTAGCGGGGTAATGTAGGCATACTGCAATTGCAAATGAAGCCCAGGATTTGAATTTCCCGGGCTTCATTTGCATAAGTGGGGCGCCGCCATTTTTAAATCCCCGCTCGTTCGAACCTACTCGTGGAATGAGGAGTAACGGTAGTTTGAACTAGGAAGCCTAGTTCGTGCCGCGTGTAGCCACGCGGCACGGGGTTTGAACGAGTGGGGATTTAAAAATGGCGGCACCCCGCTTATGCAAATGAAGCCCGGGAAATTCAAATCCCGGGCTTCATTTGCAATTGCGGTATGCCTACATTAACCTGCTAGTTCGAACTAGCGGGGTAGTGTAGACATACCCTACGTTATTCACCTGTTTTTGTTAGGGTTACCTTGAAAACAGAGAAACAATACTGTTTGACTTAGATGACTGGTCACACACCTCAAATAGTCAGAAATGGTTTGCTGAAATGTTGTTAACATGAGCAAACAGTGAAATCAAAATTTGTTCATGGCAAAAAATGGTGGGAAGAGTGCATATGTGTAGGATTAGGGGGAGAAATGCAGAATATAGCAACATGTACTCTGACTAGCTCTAAAAATCAGGTTTTGCTTCTGAGTCCTAGTTCTGCTGCAGAAGATTTGCTGACTGACTGTTCTATGGTGCTCCATGCATAAGATTCTCCAGAGTTGACTCCATCATTAGCCATAATCCAGATAACTGAAACACATGAGCAAGAGGCAGGATTCCAATCCCTTCTGGGTTTATGGACACCAACTCAAGTCAAACCTGTACTGACTCAAGACCATCATATTAGTAGCAAACATGCTAGAAGAAAACATACAGCTTCATTTTCAGAACTACATGGGCAAAGCACTTGTAGAATGCTGTGCAAAATTTGCATCTGTATTTGCCACAATTGCACAAACTGTGTAATGGCATCTAAATTTAAATTTGTGTACACGATTTCCAAACTATATATATAGTTGTGGCAATAGTGCTTATATATTAGGCACACAGTTATGTGTGTGAGAAGTGCACAACTAAAAATCTATCCCATGTGGGGGAAGGGAAGAGAGATCCCTTCTAGCCTGGATTCTGTTTGGCTTTTGCTATCAAACTGATTTAAAAACACATCTAGCAGTCTCTGGAAAATGAGTTGCTGCTTTTTGCTGCAGACATTTTCATTACCCTTTATACAAACTTGCATTGTCAATTTCATTTTTCTGCAATGGTTTGATTAGGTTAATTCCATCAAGTTTTCCCAACCGAGTTCAAGTTTTCTCCAGCTTTTTGGCATGGTTTAAATCTTTGACATTTTGGCAGTGTCTCTTCCCTTCCAGCAGAGGAATTGTATTATGCCCAGTACTGCATGTTGGTGTAGGGAGAGAGTTTAACAAGTGCAGTGCTACTACCAACTTTGATTCACAGAAAATGTATCTGCAGCACACAGTATGGTCAGCATGATTAAAACTGTAATTAAAAAAAATCTGTAGCATCACAGGTGTCTTTGGGATTTAAAAAGTGTCTCACAGTGAATGTTATTAGAGAGTGCTTACAAAACCGAACCTTAACATTTACATTAGGGTCTCTTATCAATAAAATGTAACGGGCAATTCTCATTATTCTCTGTAGCTATGGAATCTTTTAAAAAGAGAATAACTCCCTAACACCACAACCCTACCAATATTCTACAGTGTTTATCCATTTCACAGATAGGAAGCTTTTTAAAGCTCCTGGACCTGTTATATATTGATCTACATTTGGCCACTATTTGGTATAGCAACTTCACTGTGTTATTCCTCCCCAATTACCATCAGTGTGCATAGATTTTCCAACACACTTTGAGCCAACATACATTAGGGCTACGTCTACATTGGCCCCTATTCCGTAATAGGGATGCTAATGTAGCACTTTGGAATAGGCAAATCAAGTAGGAATAAGAGATCCTCCAGAAAAGAGCTTATTTTCCGGAGGATCGCGTCCAGACTGGCGCTTTTCTCCGGCTTATCTACAAGCCGGAAAAAAGCGGCAGCCATGAAAATGCAAATCCCGCGGGGGATATTTTAATCCCCTGCGGATTTGCCTATTCCAAAGTGCTACATTAGCATCCCTATTACGGAATAGGGGCCAATGTAGACTTAGCCTAGTTGTATTGTATCCCCTCACTCCTTACAGCTTCAAAATACAGTACATGGTTTGTCTTGGCTTTCTTGGTTTTATCCTCTCCCAAGCAATTGAACAACATTTAGCACGTCATGACTCCCCTCGGTTTTTGAGTAGCATCCCCATGGATTCCCTTTAAATCTTTTTTCACCCCTCTTTTCCCCCCAGCTGGGCTTGATGCTATAAAGCAAGCAGTTGCTAGACCTCTTTTTTTGCAGCCTCCCTGTGTATCTAAACACTACAGAGTCAGCAAGCTCTCAAACATTCTCTTTTTATAAACCTTAAGATACTAGAGCTAGAGAGACTAATAACAGCTTGGAAATAAAACTATTAGGAAAGAACAGAAATTAAGCAAGTGAACAATTGGTGGTGTGACAGCTAAGACAAAAACAGACCATAAGCACTTATTCAACAGCTTCTTTTAAAACTGATTAAAACCTGGACAGAGTAGAATAGGATTTTTCCCTTTCTGTTTCTCCTTTGCAAACAGATTGGTTCTGGGTGCAAAATTCAAATCCAGATGTCAAACTCCACAATGTGAGGTAAGGTTTGGAGCTGGGATTTATGATTCAGTTTTTATATATTAAATGGTTTAATATATATAATGATTTTTATATATTAAATGGTTTAGCTTTCCTGGCCTTCATTTTTATATCTGTAAAGTAATGGCTTCTTATTTATATTTGCACTGTGATGGCACCTAGGGGCCCCCAATACCATGGTATTGTTCTTTTGTATGTATACCAGGAATTGTCCACCCTTAACTGGTTTGAGGAAGTCAATGCAGAGGGCACTTTTCAAAGAAGATATATAGGGGTCATTTCACGCATCATTGAAATGCAACCTCTTCTGTGTTGAAAGGAGGGCATTTGACATGGAATAAAGCAACAGCATTCCACAACTCGCCAGGGCAGAAAGTAAGAACATCATTTGTTTGAAACTAGAGAGGAATTTTATATAAATGTAGCTGCCATCTTAGAACTTTTCTAGAACACTGTTGCTAATATTCCCACCTTTGCAAAAAATGCCTGGGATTTTTAATGATTGCAAGTGTAGGGCCTCAGCGTTATACCTCATTTGGCAGCTGGAGAGCAGTGGCTGCTAGCTGGGATGTCCATGTTCCTTGCCTCAGGGGAGGACTGTTTTTTAAACCCTGCTCCCATCCAACTCCCACACGATCCACCTCCACTCCCACTCACTCTCGCGGTCTTTGTTGAGTTTTTATTCACTTCTGCAATTACGGTATTGGGTCCTGTAATTGGGTCCATGGCTCTTGCCCCTACTACTTTTTTCATCCTTTTTTTACCCTTGGATCTGTGCCTGGGCTGGTGTCTTGTTCGCCCTATCATGGTTATGACACTGACAACAAACTACCCCAGTGCTTGGGTGGCCATCGTGCTGCCTGGTTGAAGGTGATGATGGTGGCTTCTAGGCAATCTTCAGTCTTCTTCTTTGGGCATTTTATCTGAATGTTTGGAGTTGGGGTGGAATATAAAGGTCTTGCGTCAGGATTTACATTCAACTTCTGAAGTTGTAAGAGGGTGGGATGGGGCTGTGTGGCCCAATGGCCAAAGTCTAGATAGCTGCCCCGTCCTTCAGGCCAGAATGGACCAGTGGACAGGCATTTCAGCTGCTCTCTCAGTCAGGGCTGTGTTGCCCACTGGCCAGAGTTTATGTGGCAGCCGCCTTCTTCCTTAGGACTGTGGCCCAATGCCAGAGTCAATATAGCTGCCCTCTCAGTTGCAGCTCTGTGAGCTAATGGGAGAGGCAGCAGAGGTGTGGTTTACTAGCTGGAAGTGTAGTGGACACAGACTCCCTACTCCATCAGGTCCCTGCCCAGGGCCTTGTCAGTGAGGAGCATAATCTTCACCAGCTCAACAGGGATCCGGCTAGGGATGTAAAAGAGTAGTTGAATAGTTGACTACCTGATAAGCTTAGGCAGCAAGAGACAGCAAGGTGAGGAGCAGGAGCCAGTGCTTGGGGAAGCCAGCTTAAAAGCTGTTTCCACACAGCACCGCCTCTGAGGTGTGGGGGTGGGAGAGACAGGGGAGGCAGTGGCACTGCGACTCTGCCTTTTAAATGTGGTAACAGCCACTTGGCTCTTACTTGGGTTCCCTACTGCTGCGGCTCTGCCTTTGAAATGTAGTAAGAGCTGGGCAACTTTTACTACATTTAAAAGGCAGAACCACAGTGGGGTTAGCTCCTGGGGCTGGCATAAACCAGGACTGATTTGCCCCGAGTCTCACTACCCCTGGGAGCTAACTCCGCGGCGGCTCTTCAGTTTAAATGTAATTGGAGCCAGGCTGCTCCACACCCAGCTCCTACCACATTTAAACTGCAGAGCCGCAGTAGGGGTAGTGAGTGCCCCCCTCCATTGACTACTCGATTAGTCAATGGAAATTCCATCAACTACTTGATTAGCTGATTAATCGAAATTTAACTTCCCTAGATCCTACCGAAACACGCTGATCTCACTTTTGTTTTAGAACAATGTTGACATATTGTCCTCCTGGGCTACTTCCTACCTTGTCTTCCAAGGCCATGGTCCAGGCATTTCTGGGGTCTCTAGGTTCTTTGGCCTGTGCAGCTCAGAAGCTCCACCCTCCATTGGGCTTCTTCGGGTAGCTAAGTGTGTGGCTGGTGCCAGCAGGCTTGGCTTCCGCAGTCTGGGGCTGCTGCAGCTCTTGGGCTGAAGTTGGCAATGGGTGTCCTCCCTCTGAATGCTTCCTAGTCAGTGCAGGGTGAGCACACCCCATCACAAAGAGATGCCATTTGCTGGGCCAAGACTCGCTGCTGCACGGCCAACTCCTGAATGTGCTGCTGTGCTGCCTGCTTTTGCTCCTGGGCAGCCATTGGTTGGAACAACCTGCTGAGGCACTTTTAGATGGAACATCTGTAAATAGGGCAGGCTCAGAATCCCCACAATGTCCGTGTGCTTTTGTCACTCAGGTTCCTCTAAGGTGGGATGCTCTTAGGCCTCTTTCTCCATCTCCTTGAACCTTAGAGACAGTGCTGGGTTCCTGGTGGCTGCCGTGACTGGCACATTAATGATTTCTTCCTCAGGTGAGAGGGCAGTTAGCTCCTGTATTTTCATCAGCCAGCCCCAAATTGTGTCCCTCTCTCTCCTTTTTCTCTCCCCTCCAGGGCTGTAGAGCAGGGCTAGCTGGGCCCAAAGGCTCTGCTTAACCTTTTCTTTGCTGTTGGCTGGTTACTCTGTTTCACCTCCATCTAGGCTCTGCAGTGGCACTGTGGTGGGATCCCAATGGCACAGAACTGCTCTCCAATCCCTTATGGCCCAGTGTGAGGTTCTACATCCCGTCATGGGCATCCGAAGAGGCACAGCCCCCACACTGCCTCAGGTACTTTGTGAAAGGGATGGATGGTGTGAACCTGGTGCACGACCACGGCTATGACATCCTCCTCCTGCAAGAAAACAAGGATCTGTCAGAAACTTGGGACCCCTTGTCACAGAGAGAGACTCACCACTGTGGCACTTCCAGTTGGTAGCTCTGGGGCTTCATGAAGGCGGGACTGAAAAACCCTTTCAGGGAGGAGCCTCCACAACTCCTCCTTCCCTTTCCCTAGAGAACCCCATTCCAACAGTTCACCACCCTCCTGGACCAATAGCATGAGAGGGCCATACCTGCATGACCACTGCCCCGAGGGTCAATCTCCCCATACCGAACTGGTTCCCGACGGAGTGGTAGCTGTCTGGTGTGGTGCACTTCCAAATAGCAATGGTGATCTGCTTCTGGGTCACATGTGGGTGTCCTATCGCCTGAGGGTAGGGGCAAGCCACTCTCATAGCTCCAGGCAGGTATCCTTCCACGTGCAGAAGTTCTGGAGCCACAGCTGGTCATCCCACCGCTCCATGATGATCCAGTACCACCAGTCAGAACTGGTGTCCAGTCACCGGAAGCAGTGGTGCACGGTGTTCAGGGGAGGCTGGGAGGAGTCGTGCTGCATAAGCAGTGCATGGAGAGAGGAAAGGAGGTGCCCCACAATGAGCTGTGGGTCCTGTTCCTGCAGGGTCATGCGGACAGCCTGCAATAACTGCAGCAGGAGTTGCGGCATGGGGTCTAAGAGCCATTGACTGCTTGGAGGCAGGTATGGCTGGAGTGCTGTGGTATCTGCAAGGGAAACCAGAGCAGCCAATGATTAGGTTTTTCTGTCCCTCCAGGAGGTAGGCAAAGGAGAAGAGCTTGAGACACAACTGTTCAGGGGGTCCCTTTAAGCTCGAGTCTCTACTGGAAGCAGCTACAGGAAGAGTGTGCTGTCCTGATGCCCAGCCTGAAGTGCTTCCAAGTGGCCTTAAATGTGATTCACTGTCCAACAAGTGCGGATGGTCTCTTTTGAAATAGCTCAGCGCTATTTCAATGGGCATTTGCTGTGTAGACACGCTATTTTGAAATTAGCTATTTTGGAGTTTCTATTCTGAAATAGCTTATTCCAAAATAAGAGTGCAGTGTAGACTTACCCTTATAGTGCATCTACACTGCACCATAACTCAAAATAAGATGTCCAATTTGAGCTATGCAAATTGCATATCTTATTTAGAAATAGCTTATTTGGTAATTTGGCACTGTCTACACAGCACTTATTTCGAAATAAATTGCTATTCCAAAATTTCCCTTAATCCGAGTGGAATGAGGTTTACAGGGACATCAGAATAGTGAGCCCATTATATTTCAAAATAACTGGTCTGCTGTGAAGATGCGGGATAGGTATTTTGGGATACTTCAGTATACTGAAATAGTGTTGCCGTGTAGATGTAGCCTTAAAGGGCACAATGATTTTCTGCTACTAGCCTCAAGTACAATGGCAGTGACAGTGCATGTGCTATAATCCCTAACATGCATCAAACAGTGGGGGTAACAGGAAGCTCAGCAATGAAAATGTGTGAAGAAGTGTAAAGAAATATTGCCATCCTCCCCATGCTTAATTGATTTCCCATGAGGCCTGTAGTTTTCCCAGTCCCTCTGTTCCCTAAGAAAAGCTGCTCTCGAGTGTCTGACTGTAAGATTTTCTATGCAGGGATTTGTCTTTGTATATGTTTTCATAGCAGCCAGCACAAGTATTGATGGCAGAAATATGGTTGTTGGTTTTTTTTTTACTGCTGTTCTCAGGGGATTCAAGATCTTCTGTCAGAAAGACCTGGGGGAGTGGGTGGGAAGAATCAGAAAACCACTGAGTTATTTTTCCTGTCTCACTAATGTAATGTACAATGTGAACAGAGCTGGCCCGAGCCCTTTTGGCGCGTGCACTGCCCAGCCCGGCCCGGCCCGGCCAGCGCTGCTAGTGCATGCGCTGGTCTGTGTATGGCCCCGCAGCCATAGGGGCAAGGGCGCTGCTGTCCAGCGCTGCGGGGCTGGCACTGTGGGAGCCAGGCACGCGGCTCCTGATGGCAGCTGTAAGGATGCTGCGCGCCCCTTACAGCTGCCATTAGGCGCCCCCCGTGGGTTGGCACCCTGGGCAGCTGCCTGGTCGCCAATGCCTCTGTCCAGCCCTGAACGTGAAATTAATACTTGTCACAGTCCCTGGAGTAACTGTACCTCTGACCACTCACAGACTCCTTGAGAGACTCCCCTCCCCAAGGACTCAGGCCTTCGCCATCATGTTTCTTGGCACATAGTCTCACAATTTTCTCCCTCCTGTCCTGGGCCTCAGAGGCTGCATCTATACTGCAGTGCTTAACTCAAAATAAGCTACGCAAAGTGAGCTACGTCAATTGCATATCTTATTTTGAAATAGGGAGCATCTACACAGCACTTATTTCGAAATAGAGCACTCTTCCTCCAACTTCCCTTACTCCTCATACAATGAGGGTTGCAGGAGTCAGAGTAAGAAGTCCTCCAGCTTGGCAGTATTTTCACACTATTTTGAAATAACTGCTTGCAGTGTAGACACGGACTAAGTTATTTCGAAATGACACTAGCTATTTCAAAATAATGTTGCCATGTAGATGTACCCAGAATGAAGAATCCTACAAGCCACTGTAATTACCTCAACAGATCTGACTTCAGTTCAGCACCTACAGTCAGGTTCTCTCACCAGTAATAACAAGTTTGCTTTCTGAGAGCATTTTGCTCACTAGTTAAAGTACTATTTATTCAGAACAAAAGCCTTACAGAGAGGACATAAACCCCCCAATTTGCCCCTCTCTCTCTTTTACAAGGTTGTTACCAGTCTTCCATATGAAGGATTAAAATACTTCAGGCCTTTTTGACAGGCCCTGCCCCTCATGGTCATAATTTTATTATAGTTGTTAGATTGAATGAGTCTGACTCTTCTCCCAGATCAGGATTCTCTCTCTTTGTAGTTTGGAGTTCTTTGTTTGCCAGATCTCTCAAACTAGGTCAACTTAGTTTATAGTATTTCCCCAAGGAGTTTATCTTCCATAGATGGTTTACCTGAATTATGGATTCAAATTAATTACTCCCAGTTGATTTTAATTCCTACAGAAAACATCTTTCCTACAGAAAGCATCCGCTGAGCCAGGACTATAACCACTAACCAGCCCATAAAGATAGATAGAAAGAAAGAAAGTGGATGCAATAGTCTTGGAATATTCCATGTGTCCATAGCATCTGTTGCCTCTCAACATAATAGTCTTTGAATGTTCCATACTTCCAAAGCATTGGATCTCTTACAATGTTCATGTTGAATTAGCACCTCAGGGGCTTTGGTACCACAATAAAACATGAAAAAAAGGCCACTTTTTGTTTTTGTTTCATGTAAAAGCTGCAAACTACAAGGATAATTGTGCATTCATTCTGTCTCATTTCACACCTTCCAAAAAGCACAATTGGCATTATTCATTTGCATACTATTTTGCCTACATTTGGGGACATTAATTATCATCAAATATTGCAATTAGATGATGGAGCAATGAGCTGTGATATGGAACTCTAGTACAGTTAAGACATAATAATGAAACCTGTTAAAATGAAAGCCATTTATAAAGTGATCAAAAATACTGGTTAGGCTATGCAAATGACGTACTAGGTACCAGAAGATAGTTAGCTACTCACCATATGGGGACTAATGGAGCGCAGTGAGTGTAATTTTGGAATGTGTTCATATAATCCATTTTCCTGAACGGGGAATACACACTATATTGCCTGCTGGGAATATTTGTGCAGTAGAACGATTCTCCGGCCTTTGTTTTCATATGTTTGGTGTCTATTGTTCATTCATTCATTCATTCATTCATTCATTCATTCATTCATTCATTCATTCATTTATTTTCCCTCCTGAATTAGCAATATAGCACTTAGAAGCAAAACACTTTTCTACAATAAATACTGCTGTTTTATTAAAGTAACCTTGAGTATTACTGGGAAGTTACACCAGTCAACAAAGGTGTGTGTTTATGAGATACACATAAGACAGGCTGATGAGGTATCCCACTCCCTCCTGTTCTCCCCTGCTGTGCAAATAAGAAATGCACATAGATTAATCACAATCAAGTGCTGTTTGGAGGGACTGAACATAAATCTGAATAGCTTTGCATATATTGTTTAAGCACTAATGGTTAACAAAGAACACATTTTATGGCAATTAATGACTGTCTGGGTATGGCTCCTCAGCCCAGCTGGTCATTAATTTTCTGAAAATTCCTCTATAGAGGTCATATTCTCTATTATAAATCTTACAAAACACCTTGTATACTGAATGGTGCTGAAGATAAGCTTTTGTTCACTATTTCCATTTTTTCCTACCCTTAATGACCATCCTGGAACCAATCAGGATAGCAATGGAAGGGACAAGGCACTTTATTTTGTGCTGTGCTCCTCACCTTGGTACCTAAACAACTTCTTGTGCAATAGGCAATGTGACTAGTACTTGTCATGTGAGTTCTTTCCTCCTTTCTCTCATTCTCTATCTAGAGAGGAATTTACATGTGGATTTAAACAATTGTTTTGTTTGTGTGCTGTGCTTTATGTTTCTCCTGGTGGAGGTAAGATCAAGGAAATGCACCTAGCACATGCAGTAGAAAGCAGGGAGATCTGTGTTAGTGGTTCTTGCACCCTGCAGAAGCTAAGCCTACTATTCTTAGCCATTGCTTTATTTTTTTTTAATTGATGATCAGAGCTGACCTTGTGTGGATTCTTTAGTGAGAGGACTATTCCCAAGTGGCTGAGGGCCATAACTATACAGCTTCCCATACTACTAATACCAGCTTTTTGGTCTCAGCTCCCAAAAGGCCCATCCTCAACTGGCAAGTCCTCCAAATAGCCATTTTCCTTCTTATTCCCTAAGACTTCCACCCAGTCTCCCATCTGAGGTCATGAGGATTTGTAATCATAGCTTTGGCCAAGGAATATATTAGATTTGAAAGAACAGGCTTGGGCGTAGAGAACTACTGCCTATGCAAATATTCACAGAGGTGCATGCTCGCACAAACACACAGGGGAATGCTCTTCTGTTGTCCAAGATGGAGAATTGGACTGTAAGTTCTACATTGAAAAGTCCAACTTTTATTCTGTGTTGGTGTAGCACTTAGTATAATGGGGCCCTAACCTTAATGGTGGCGACGAGGTGCTCATACAATATAAATAATCATCCTCATTCTCATTCAAAGTAAGTTGTGATTTCTGAATCAGGCAACAAGTCACACATATCATCTATCAGGCCATCTGGTCAAAGCAGTAGAGAAAGAACGAGGTGGGGTGTTTGAGTTATCTCACTTGGAATCAGGAGGAACATCAGGTAAATTTACCTAACACTTAATGATACATAAAAAGCAGTTGCTTAGATTTCAAAGAGAAACTGGATATTTACATGGAGAGTATGATATTCCAGAGAAGTTTTAATTAACAATGGCAAGAATTTAGGAAGGGATGTTAAACCTCAGGCTTCATGATTTAAGCCAGTCTCTAACTAAAGAACAGGATGGGACTCGAAGGAAGCAGCTTATCCCACATCTATCTCCTGTGGAGTCCTACTCTTTCTTGTAAAATCCCTGGTACTGGCCACTCTTGGAGGCAGGATATTGGGCTTAGAGAAGCTTCAGGTGGATCCAGTTAGGTAATTCCTATTCCCAGTTTGAGTCTCTCTTTTTCAGCAGCCAGTTCAGCCTGTAGCCCATGGTTAAGAATGTGATTTTGGGTAAAGGTTTGCCAATCTTACCAGAAAGGTCCTAGGTTTGTCCTCCACCTCAGTCACAGAGATTAAGAGCTATAGAGTTCTGTGTCTGGAGGCAGGCCTCAGGAATTGCAGCAATCACACTTACACTGTGGGTGGTACCAAAATAAAGCAATTTTTATTACACTAGATATTAAGATTACAAACAAAAACAAAGCCCACAGCGATGATCGCATAAATGGATTCGATCACCCTTGGTGGTAACATAAATGAAGCCTGAAAATACAATTGTAATTATCTAAGTATACAGTTGCAGTTACCTAGTATAATACCACACTCGCATACACCCTCCTGAAGACCTTAAGGAGCGAGAGGACCAGTCTCCTTTCGCTGGTGGAATGAGGATTTCAGGGAAAGGTGAAAGAGTATGATAGTGGAGGAAACTTAGAAGAGAGTACTAGTACTGTAAAGAAAAAGTTTGAGGAAGCTCTTGGTGAGGAAGAGAATCCCCAGGAAGACGATCCTGCTGCACAACTGCCATGGGGTGTCATAGATCTTTATACATTACCGTTATCCAGTCCCTCAAGGCCAAAAAAGATCTCTGCACCCGCAGACTTTAGTGAGTAAACATATGTGATTGGAGGATTAATTTAGGACCTCCTTTTAAATATGTACGAAAGATCACTTGATGCACTTGTGGACAAGCTCTCCAAAGCGGGACAAATGGGAACTTGTGGTCAAGTACCAACAAATACCACAAGTCGCCCACTGTCCCCTTTTTTTGATAAAGCAGGATGTTCAGTTTGGCTGGGTCATTGTATTTTGAGACTTTTTTAGATGTCTCATGAGATACTGGCCATTCGTGTTTGACCTGACCCACCTGGAAACTTTGACATATTATTTAACTATAAATCCTTCTAAAACTCCTAAGAAACATTAACTATATATTTAACCCTTACTTATAACCAATCTACACTACTGCTAAAGCCAACTTCTTACAAGACAGAATCCCTGTAGGCCCTTGCATTGCTGCTAAAATGGGATAAGATAGTGAAAAGGTTTAGGAAAGTATATAGGTTTATAGGTTTACAGGCCACAAGCCAAAAAGACATTTCCTTCTTTTTGCCTAGATCAGGGCTACTCAATACATGGTCCGTGGGCTGCATGTGGCCCATGCCTGTTTGTTTACAGCCCACGATGTGGTTTGGGTTTACATGGGGCTCAATACAAGGCCTGTAGATGGGAACCAAAACAAAAAAGTGTCAATATAATGGTCTTCTATTGATATACGTTTTAGTAGTTAAATTCCTGGACTATCATTGCTCATTAAAAGTGCTGTCATATGGGTGAAAATCGGGTAAATATTTCATTTTATTAATGTCATCAGAACTGACTTAAATGGGGCCTGTGTGTTGTGTAGTCTTGTCCTAATCTTTGTATTCATGCCCATCAGTGTGAAAGAAACTATTTCCATATATTTGTATGCATATGCAACCACACTTATGTTGCAGCCCTCAGCTTGTGCTGTGACTATCATTGTGGCCCCCGGGGCTTCGAAAGTTGAGTAGCCCTGGCCTATATGAATACTTTTGTAAAGCTAGGTGAAGATCTGGAACTAGTCATTGCTTTTGAGTTGAGTTGATTAAAGAAAATGCTAATTTCTCCTAATATGTTAGAGTGTTTTTATCTATGTGACTGTCCATTTTTTCAAGAGTACCTTCTAAATGGTAAGAGGTAGGGCCACCAAATGTAGTATGCAGCTTTCTCTTCTCCTAACTTAAAGGGCTGCAGTTTGGAAGGTTGTAATATGTAGGTGCCTACTAGGGGCCTTGAGCCCTTAGGGAAGAGCTATCTTGCAGAGTGGTCACTGGCAGCAGCCGTACCACCAAGGGAGTGGCCAGCAGGGCTAAGGCTCTGCCATCTTGCCTGCCAGCACATCCCGTATATAGCCCACCTACCCCAACCTCCCCCCCCCCAAGCACTTGGCTGCAGAGCTGGGGTGGGGAGAGAAAAAGCTCCTGGCAGCTGGAGGTGGTGGAAATAGGCCCCTGGAGGATGGGGGGGAGGGGATCAAATAGAGGGAGAAAAATCCTCCTGGCAGCTAGGGGTTGGGCTGGTGGGAGAGAGAAAAGGCCCATGCCGGTTGGAACCTCCTGCCCTGAGCCCCTCCCTATCCCCCAACCCTCATTCTCACACATGGCCCGCTCCTAGCCTCCTGCACTCCCTCTTATCCCCAAAGCCCTGCCCTGAGTCCTGCATCCCCCACACTGCCAGCCCCCTGCCCTGAAGGACCCAGACAATGCTGGATAAGTCTGCTAGTACTAAATAAGGGTATGTCTACACTACCACCCTAGTTCGAACTTGGGTGTTAATGTAGTCAACCGGAGTTGCAAATGAAGCCCGGGATTTGAATTTCCTGGGCTTCATTTGCATGTTGCCGGGTGCCATCATTTTTAAATATCCGCTAGTTCGGACTCCGTGCCCCGCGGCTACACGTGGCACGAACTAGGTAGTTCGGACTAGGCTTCCACGAGGAGTACAGGTAGTTCGGAATAGGAAGCCTAGTCCAAACTACCTAGTTCGTGCCGCGTGTAGCCGCGGGTCACAGAGTCCGAACTAGCGGACATTTAAAAATGGCGGTGCCCGGCAACATGCAAATGAAGCTCGGGACATTCAAATCCCGGGCTTCATTTGCAACTCCGGTTGACTACATTACCACCCTAGTTCGAACTAGGGCGGTAGTGTAGACATACCCTAAGTGGCTTACTGCAGACTGCCATAAATATCTGAGCAGCTTCCTCAGTGATGCCTGTTCTGAGCATATGGAAATCCAGAGAGGAGCTCAAGATAGCTTGTCCTCTCTCTGACAAAGAAACACACTTGCGGACATTGTTTAGGCCAACGTAATTTCTGTTTTTCAAAAGGGAGTGGACATACGTTTTGCAGGTGCACTAAGCTGGCACAGTCAAATGCAGAATTTGCCATTAATTCCAGCTCATAAACTTCTGGCATTACAGAAAATAATAATGGAGACAAACAGCAATGAAAGAAAATGACTCTGAGTGGTCAAGAAAATAAATGTTGCAATGAAAATAATCACAAACACCAGGAAAGAAAAATGAAGCAGCAACATCAAGAAGTACCATAGTGTTAAAAGACATTTTCCTAATAACATTAGTAATTCTAGGCATATGTGCAGGTTGGTGAAATATCTGGAAAAATGACAGTTGCACATCATTTAAGTGAATCACTTTTAGCAGATTAGGGAGTATTAGTCTGTTAATTTAGTTGTATGAAAAGTACCTACCATGTTTTGGGTTGCTATTTAAATAATAATAATGTATTAGTTTGGAGCACATTCATAAGCTGCTGATCATCACAGTCATTACACTATAGTTGCAGGTAAGCAGGGCAGCAGATTAGTGGCTAGTCCCGTTGCTGCTGAAGTCAAGGGGAACATTACTGTAAACAGGATCAGGTCATTAATATATATTCCTTCAGGAATGTGGAGCTGTCAGCAGAGGTTCGGCATGTGGTCTTAGAAAATGCAGTGAGGGTTTTGGGCCTTCTCATGCTTTACTGTGTCTTTGATGCCATTCAGTGCTTTTGTTTGTATCCTGTAGGCAGCACCTCTGAACCTTAGAAATGATTCCGTGAGAGAGACTTAGAAGGTGAATATTTACTTAGGCCATTTCTACACTAGCCCTTATGTTAGCAACACCTTTGTTGCTGGGGGGGAGGGACCCACCCCACCACAGAATGACATAAGTTTCACCAGAGTAAGTGCTCATGTGCACAGTAGGAGTTCTGTGAGAGATGCTCCACCGCCATCATTGTATGTTTTTATTATGTTGACAGGAAATCTTTTCGTCATCAGCATCATGTGGCTATTTGAGCACTCTTACAGCATCACAGCTGTATCGGTACAGCTGTGTCACGTAAGCTTGTAAGTTTGGACAAAGTTTAGTTTAAAAAAGAATTGCACCGTAACTACCAAGCATTTCTCCAACATCTGATTGCTTTACTTACTCGGTTCAACACAGCTTGTTAGTTTATCAGTAGTAGCACCAGCTGGTAATTCCTAATAAGATGGTGTTTGTGATGGCTTCTGCCTCAGCTGACCACTGAAAAGTCATTGCGGGAGACCAGTTGGTTCACCTGTGTGTTACTATGGTTAAGATGGGTATTGGACTTATAACAATGTGTTTAGATTTTGTGAAATGCTTGTACATTGCTGCATGCATTGATCTCACCATATCTTTATCACATGCTACAAAGTAATATTTAAGTTTTTGCTTTGTAACTATAAAATATTTGCTCAGAACCTGTGAACCCGGTCATCTCCTGCCCATCAAAAAGGCCTAGCAAAAGAGAGCTCATAATACAAATAATTTGATAATTGCCCCTACCCAGCCAATAAGAGACTATGTTCAGAAGGTCTTATCCCATCATCCTGAATTCTGGAAGGAGGAAATAAAAATAGCTGGTAAGAAATATTTTCATCTCTTTTTTGTTGTGTGGATTCTGACAGGTCTGAAGCTATGAAATAGAGGCAGAGACCCCCAGGGTTAATCTGTATTAGCCCTAAAAAGACATTCAGAACTGACAGATTAGTTGAACTTTGCCTCCTTTTCAAAACCATAGATTGTAACTCGTGTGTGTGTGTGTATATGCCTACTTTAAGCGTGTAATAAATCTCTCATTTATTTTCGTAGTTAATAAATCCTAAGGTAGTTTTCTATAGGATTGACTACAAACATTATATGAGATCCAAGGTACATATTGACCTGGGGTAAGTGACTGGTTTTTTTGGGACTGGGATTAACCTGAATATTTCTAGTAATAGAGAGGTAGCCGTGTTAGTCTGATCTTGCTAAAACAAAAGGAAAAACTATGTAGCACTTTAAAGACTAACAAGATGGTTTCATAGGTGATGAGCTTTCGTGAGCCAGACCTACTTCCTGAGGCCCACGAAAGCTCATCACCTATGAAACCATCTTGTTAGTCTTTAAAGTGCTACATAGTTTTTCCTTCTGAATATTTCTGTGATCTTTGGTGTATAGGAAACATCTGTTACTAAGTTTAGCTTGCTTGGGTGGCTATACACACTGGAATACCCAAGAGGACTGTTCGTGACTCCACAGTAAGACTTTTATAATGCTTTCAGAGTTCACACTTGTTACCAGGTTGCCAAAATATAATGATAGAACACACAACCAGTCTGGAGTCTCTGCCTTGACTATCTGCCCTGAAATTGGCACTTGCAGTCCTGAGCCGCAACAAACAGCATGAAGAAGTTCTCAGTCAATTTCCTCTTTCGAGTGACAGAGTGACATACATAAAGACCTAATCCAAAGAGTTGCTGAATGATCTCAGCACCCAGAGAATTTATTCTTCCTTGATATCTTGTACTAGCATCATTGGAAGGTATGTGCAGATATCAAGAAGATAGGAAAACACTGAAATATGACTCAATTTTTTTAACTTAAGAAAAAAATGAGAAAAATGACTGAACTGTTCTGCAGACCTTTCTTTCACTTATAATATTGCAGCTGACAAGTGATCCTGAGGTTAATTAATTTCATTTAAAGAGAACTATTTTGCTCTCTGTTAATTAACCTTTCTATTAGAGGTGATTGTTCTCCTAACATTCTGCATTGCAGTTCTTCCAGGATTTGGATTGCAATCCCTCATAAGAATATAAGAACAGCCATATTGGGTTGGACTAAAGGCACATCTAGCCTAGTATCCTGTCTTCTGACAGTGGTCAGTGCCAGGTACCCCAGAGGGAATGAACAGAACAGGTGATCATCAAGTGATTCATCCCTTGTTGCCCATTCCCAGCTTCTGATAAACAGTGGCTAGGGACACAATTCCTCCCCGTCCTGGCTAATAGCCATTGATTAACTTCTCCTCCATAAATGTATCTAGCTCTTTTTTGAACCCTGTGAAAGACCTGGTC
Source organism: Pelodiscus sinensis (assembly GCF_052426305.1). Lineage (NCBI taxonomy): Eukaryota > Metazoa > Chordata > Testudines > Trionychidae > Pelodiscus > Pelodiscus sinensis. The sequence continues at coordinate 20,466,410 of NC_143067.1, read as the reverse complement.
TTCCTCTGGCAAGGAGTTCCACAGGTTGACTATGTGTTGTGTGAAGAAATACTTCCTCCCTACATTAAAATCCATCCTCCCTACATCATCATCTCATCCACTCATTAAAACCCTGCAGTTCTGCATATTTACCTGGCCCTGCATATGGAAGTAGAAACATTTCAGAGAATGTTTCAAAGACCATTGAGGTCCTGGATTTCAATCTCTTTCCTAGCAACCTAAATTTAGCCTCTAGGACCTCTCCCCTATACCTTTCTATGTCAACGGTACCTACCTGTACCCACACTACCAGTTCCTCCCCAGCACCACACATAAGTCTATCTAGATGTCTCGAGAGATTTGCAGTCTTGAGACCAGGCAGTCAAGTCACCATATGGTTCTCCTAGTCATCACAAACCCAGGTGTCTATTTTTCACATGATTGAATCTCTCGTTACTAACACCTGTCATTCCTAATAACTTGGAGTTCCCTTCCCCAAAGAGGTATTCCCAGTGTGAAAGGATACTATAACATCATCTGGAAGGAGGGTACCAACTATGGGATCATTTCCCTCTGCTGTAGTTGGATGTTCTCCTTCCCTGAGCTTTTCACTCTCCTCAGCAGCACAGAGGCTGTCTGACCAGGGACGGGATGATTCTGCGGTGTTGTGGAAAGTTTAATCTATGTACTTATTTGCTCCCTTAGCTCCTCCAGTTCAGCCACCCTAGTCTCCAAACTCTGTGGCTACATCTACACTGGCCACAATTTCCGGAAAAGGGATGCAAATCAGGTAAGACAGGATAGGGAAATCCACGGGGGATTTAAATATCCCCCGCGAATTTAAATAAACATGTCCGCCGCTTTTTTTCCGGCTTGGGGAAACGCCGGAAAAAAGCATCTAGACTGGAGCGATACTCCGCAATAAAGCCCTTTTCCGGAGGATCTCTTATTCCTACCTGAGGAATATCCCAAAAGGGGGATATTTAAATCCCCCGTGGATTTCCCTATCCTGACTTACCTGATTTGCATCGCTTTTCCGGAAATTGTGGCCAGTGTAGACGTAGCCTGTGTGTGGTCTTTGAGGGCCAGGAGTTCTTTGCACCAAAGACACACATATTCCACCTGTCCTTAGGGCTGGTAATCATGCATGCCACATTGGGTGCAATAAACTGGTGGAGCGTCCACACCTCAAGCGTGTTTTTGCACAAGAACAATCAACAGAACTGAGGGCTTTTTGCAGTGTAGGTAAACCTCCTTCTACGAGGCATAACTCCTTTTTGCGCTACAGCTCTTGCACAAAAAGACACCTGTGGATGCTCCGCGAGGGTTTCTTGTGCTAAAAGAGCCTACCCGAAAAAGTACAGGCCATCAGAGCTTTCTTGCGCAAGAGCGTCCATGCAGTGTGGACGCTCTCTTGTGCAAAAGCACATCACTTTTGGGATGCGCTTTGAGGTCTGGATGCACTTTTGCACAAGAAGTTTTAGCGCAAGATCTCTTCCGCAAAAGGCTTCTTGTGCAAAAACCCTGCAGTATAGACAAAGCCCTAGAGCAAATTCCTCACACTTCTCTTTATTTCTCTGGTAAGAAAAATGGTACAATTTGCCAGTTACTCCGAATAGGGAACATATCCATAGTTGAGAAAACTTTAAGGCTTGTCTGTGAAGGATGCAAGGATTAGTTATTTAGGGAAGGGTTATGCTGTGTAGAGAATACTGTTGCACATTGTGTCTGACTCATATCATGTGTGATATATTTTTGTATTTGCACTGAGTCATTAAGTACGACATAAACCATTAACCCACTGGAAGTTGGATCTTTGCTTTACGTGTCAACCACCCTTCCTTTGTAGTCCACTAAAAGCAACACAATACAAAACAAGCCCTACATTTACTTAATTGTGAATATTCAAGTATAACGTATAACCCCATTTTAATTTCTAAAAGGAAATCCAATAAAATAAATTAAACAACATGGAATCTAGTGACACTGTTGTTTTTTGCTGAAACAGACTAACACAGCTACCCTTTTAAAACCTTTTATAAACTGTTCACAATAATGTTCAGCATGTGCTCAGCCTAATTAATATTTCAGGTGGGGAAGAAAAAAACTCTGATTTTTTTTTAAACTGGGGACAAAATCTAAATAGATGATCTTGCTAATCATTTTTATTTAGTTTGCAGTTTGGTAGCATTTATCTTATTTTCGTAGAAATCTGGCTGTTATTTTCTCCCTGGTTTCACCATGAAAATTTGCATACAATATGCATTCTGTGAGATCTCAGCAGTGATGAAGCTGACATTGCTTTTTTGAATTGAACACCATATGCTCACTTTTGTGTTTGTTCTGCCGTCCCCAAAACACTTCCAGATAATCTCACTGGCTGGGTACCTCACAAAATGTTGGAAGGACATTTAGTATACAAACAAAATGCTGACATTGTTAGGGGGGAAGAAAAGGTGATAAACATTTTACTTGTGGTAAGAAATATGTAACATTTTATTTTGAAAAGTCCATAGACAAATGACAGTAACTGTTAATATATTTCTCATTGTAGGGGTAAGAAAGTAATATAGTGAAGAGGATAGTATTGGCCTTTGAGTAGGTTTTTTTATATTTGTTTTTAGACATTGCTATAAATTACTAAGGACCAGATTTTTAAAGGGTGTTTAGGCACCTAAAGATGGTGATAGATATTTAATGGAATTTTCAAAAAATGCCTATGTGAGTTAGGTACCTAACTCCCATTTAGTTAAAGACAGTGGGAATTTGGAGTCTAATCTTTTTGGAACTGAAGAGAAGTACTTTTACATATAGACATAAAAGAATGGCTGGCTGGATTTTTTTAGAATAAATAACAATTAACAACCAAAAAAGAATGTCATGTGAAAGCCAAAATATGGGGGAGGATGATTATTTTAAAATATATTTATATGGTGGCATTTTTCTAAATACTTTCTGCTAATTTTGAAGATATTTGTGGTTTTGGAATCTGGAGAAAGTGAAAGAGTCTTTTTCTGAATTTCCTTTCTGAAAATGTAGGCTGGACATATGATTAGAAACAACATCCTTCTGTGATTTTGGTCACCAAAGGCTTTCAATTCTACAGAATCATTTACCATGAGAACAATCTCTTTCCTGTGATAGTTTGGTATTTCTAGACCCAGGAAATGAATAGAACTGTGAATATGACAAAGTATCATCCCACTTTTCATAACATTTGTTTATCAGCTCTTGTTGTCTATCCTTTTGGCAGATTGCAGTGGTGTATCCGTACGACTTCACATTTAGAACGGCAAAGAGTTTACACTTGAGCAAATTACTCCCTTTGTCTTCTGCAGAAGTTTTTATTTATGTGAGTTTGTGCTGTTAGCTGAATTGTATCGGTTTACTGCTTACTGATTCAAAACACCATCTCTATGTTAATTTCATAATATTAACTGTGCAAATCTGGCAGTCCTTAGACTTGACTCCCCATTGTAGGACTGCTTGAATAAGGACAGGATGATGTGGCTCCTTCATATAAAACACTTACTAAAGGGCACTTAGTTAAAAGGTTTGGGTTTGGTTAATTTTTTTTTGCTATATACATACAGCTAATATCAAAATATACTCTATCTTCCAATTTGATGTCTCCTTATCTCCAGGAAGTTATTTCCCTGTTATATATTACTACCGGTTGGACGTCCCTGGTCCAGCACCCTTGGGGCCCAGAGTTGTTCCAAACCAGGGAATTTGCCAGACCAGGGCAAGTGAGGTGTCTGGGCAGTGGCGTAACAAGGAAGGAGATGGGAGCAGCAGTTGCCCCTGGGCACAACACTAGGGGGCACCAATTTAGTCACCCCTCTGCTCCCCCTGTCATCCCTCGGCTTGCCTGCTCCTCCTCTGCCTGCCATCGACATCTGGAGCCTCCTCCTTACCTCTCTGCCCCCAGCCTGACCCTCCTCCATCTGCGCCTGCAGGATAGTGCATGCGGGGGCCTGGCTCCAAACTGGAGGGGGTGGGATAAGATGCAGTACATGTTCCCCCCCACCTCCTCCCAGCGTTGGGATCAGCCATGTGCAAGGTTTGGGACCTTGCTGCACAGCAGCGGCGGGGGTAGGGGGGAAGTGAGCAGAAATTTTGTCTTTGCCCCATGGCACATAACACCCTCACTATGACTTTGTGTCTGGGTTCTCCAGGGGCTCCCCTCTGGCTGCTGCCCTGGGAGAACCCGGAAGCCTGACCTCCTCCAGCCCACTTGCCTGGCTCTGCTGGCCCCAGTTGGCTGCTGGGGCTCTGCTGCTCTCCACCCCCAGCTCTGTGTGAGGGAGCAGCTGCTCCTGGGGTTCCCCAGCCTCTGTCCCACATGTGGCAGCAGCTGCCCCTGGGCTCTCTGCCCCCTGGTCACTGGCCCTGAAGACTGCCACCCACCAGACTGGCTTCCGCTTTCAACCTCTTTAGCTGGGGCTCTCTGGTCTGTACATATCAAATGATCACCACGCCTCCATACCACACATTTAAGCTTGAGAGTCGGAGGGATGATTAAACAATTTGAAATACAATGTATTGAAATTATGGAAACAAATTATGATAAATTACCTTTTGCAAATCCACTGTGAAAGTTTCACAATGAACATTAAACCCCCGAATTTCTTGAGCTTCTTATGATGGTCTAGTGATTGCCCTTTGAGCTTCCATATAAATCATGAGAGGGACCTGTCACCAAGAGAATGTGAAAAGATTCCTCATTATTTGTACACAATTTTGAGTTCATTCAAACCCCAAAATGCAAACATAACAAGTAGTCTTAGTGTTAATTAAGTTTACTGTTGACAGAAGATGTCTACATTTTACTGACTTATAACTTCACTTGCAGCTGCGCAGTCTTTCCCTTTTGATCAAAATTAACTGGTGTATCTCTGACACTTCTCACTCAT